>NC_048229.1:3594974-3675112 GCF_002007445.2 Ailuropoda melanoleuca
CCCATCCTTTATAATCAAGGGAGGCTGAGTTTCTCCTTTGATCTAGAAAAGATACCAAAAGGCGGAAATAAAACCCCAATAGCAGTTCAGGCAGAGACTTCAATTTAATTGGTGTTTCTAGTTTGAAAGGGACAGTGGAGTGGAGTAAGGAGAGGGTTTTGGTGCTGCCTGGATTCGGACCTTCCCCGCACGAGTGCAAATGCAGCGTCAGCATGGCTTACTAGCGAATTCCAGCTGCTGCAGGTGTGCCCGTGGGTAATGAGCATGGCTACCCCGAGCTGTCACCTGAGTGCCCAGAAACAACGATGGAGGCATTTGAAGGTTAGGGGAGTTCAACGATGAAGGGCTCCATCCGAGCCGGTGGATCAAAGAAAGTCTGGGAATTGAACACGTGTGGAGAAAGAAGTCCGAGAAGTTTGGACACAGGCATCGTTCTGCTAATGAAGGATGCCTACAGATGCTTGGTTTTAACAAACAGATGCGGGTCTTCAGAACGAGGANAGGTCTTCGGAACGAGGATATTACATTTTGTGAGACACTCACGCTGCCTTCTTTTGCGTCTGTGGAACACACTCCCTAGAGTATTGCTCGCAATACTCCCGGTTTTTTCTTCACCTGGGTAAAAGTTGACTTTTGCGGGGCGCCTGGGTGGCACAGCGGTTAAGCGTCTGCCTTTGGCTCAGGGCGTGATCCCGGCGTTGTGGNTGAATTCCAGCTGCTGCAGGTGTGCCCATGGGTAATGAGCATGGCTACCCCGAGCTGTCACCTGAGTGCCCAGAAAGAACGATGGAGGCATTTGAAGGTTAGGGGAGTTCAACGATGAAGGGCTCCATCCGAGCCGGTGGATCAAAGAAAGTCTGGGAATTGAACACGTGTGGAGAAAGAAGTCCGAGAAGTTTGGACACAGGCATCGTTCTGCTAATGAAGGATGCCTACAGATGCTTGGTTTTAACAAACAGATGCGGGTCTTCAGAACGAGGATATTACATTTTGTGAGACACTCACACTGCCTTCTTCCGCGTCTGTGGAACGCACTCCCTAGAGTATTGCTCGCAATACTCCCGGTTTTTTCTTCACCTGGGTAAAAGTTAACTTTTGCTAAATAGATACAGAACTCTTGTGTGGTGAACAACTGAAATCAGCATTAATCAAATTGCAGTGTATTTTTAAATCTCGAATATTCTGTTAGCCATTCTAGTATGTAAACCAGTTGTCAAAGAGGAAATTCCAAACATTCTTTTTCCCTATCAGCTAAAGGATAAATGGGAATGTATTACATAGGGGTTGGAAGGGCCAGGGAGAGGGACCCTGAGGGACAATACAGGTGGCAGAAAGGTGATCAAAGGCTGTGCCTCGTATAACGAACTCACTTTCTAAACGCCCCACTAACATCATGACATGGTTTGTATCTGTTAGCTGTTGCCATGGCGATGCTGTGTAGTAAATAACCCCAAATTCATTAACTGCAAACAATAACCATATATTATTACTCAGAGGACTATGCATAAACCAGGGAGTTATGCTGACCTTGACTGGTTTTAGCTTAGTGGGTTTGTGTGGGTCTTGGGTTTTTGTTGTTTTTTGTTTTCTCTGGTCACTGGGGGCAGATTTTGGATGAACTCAGCTGGGAATCCTGGCTGAGCCACGCAGCTGGCCCCGGCTCACTGCCATGCTGGAGGCCACGTTCAAGAAGGACAACAGAAGCTGGACTCAGAAGCGTCATGTCACCGCACAGCTACCTAGACTGTAGCAAGTCTCAGGGCCACACAAGATTCAAGGTTAAAGGGGTTGGAAAATGCTGATTGACTGAGGGCTTCTGGGAGGGGGGAGCATTACTTCCTCTGCCCTGTGGTCTCTTGTAGCTTTCAGCAGCTAGAGGAAGGAGAGTAGGACAGACGTGCACTCGGGGCTAGCTGGCAAGTGGCAGGACCTAGCACTCTGTCTGCCTGGAGGCTTTGCTGGGACTACTTACATTCGTCTCATTCTTCAACGCAGCCATAGATTTCTCAGGAAGCCTTTCTTAAGCCCTCACACTGGATCTGTGCCCTGCTGTACGGTCCTGGGATTTCGTGTACCTCCCACCAGCACGTTCGTTGCCCTGCCATTCAGCGGTCCGCTTACTGACTATACCTCACCCAGACGTCAGCTGATTGGAGGCTGGATTCCGTTCCCCGAGTGCCTGGGACATGATGCATACTCAGCACATCGCTGGTGTCTTCCAAACAGCTTTTAACCATGTCTTTCAACACAATTTAAGCCTTTTATGATAAGCCTGGGTTAGATTTCCCACCGGATCCTGAAGAAAGAGCTCACATTGTCTCAGAGTGACACAGCAGTCGACGCACATGACCTTCAGAAAGAGCGTTCCCCGACGGTCAGGTGAAAACACCACCCTCCGGACATTCAAATGGAAAGCGTAGAGCCCCCAAGAAAATGAAGTTGTGATAAGAGAGAGCTTCTCAGCTGAATATTTGGATTGCCAAACAGATGCATATTTTCTACCTCCTTGTATTAAATCATTCATGGAGAATGTGTTGTTGATAAATAAAATAGTATCTGACAGCAATGAGCAGACACATAATGATTTCCCTTTCACACTTGGTTAGGTGAAAAGTTTGCCATCATGTGCTGTCAGACCTAAGTGATTACCTTTATTAGGGGCAAAGAGGTGTGAGCGTTCAGAGCACACTCCTGCTTGGGAATAGTCGTGATACAGAAGGCAGGGGGGAACAGACCATGCAGTGCAAACCACGTCGCAGACCCCAAACCCGAACTCGGGGATTGGAGTCGCCATTGGCGACAGTTGTCCCATCCCCACCGTCTACTGAGGGATTCAGGAAGCTATGGAGCGGGGAGGTCCTCTCCTTCAGCAACTGCCCCGCCTGCTTCCTGGCTTTGCCTGCCACCATGGTCACATGCAACCCTCTCCCGGCCCCAGAGTCTTCCCCAGGGGCAAACTCTAGCAAGGTGCTGGCCAGGTGGTGAGCCTCAGGCTTTTGCTTCATGGGAGGAAAGGACCACATGGTGGGGGTGGGCAGGTGTAGGGTGTCCCCCTTTTCCTGCCAAAGCTGCTGTCACTCACCTGTGCCACCAAGACAGACTTTCTCCTTTTCCCTCCTGCCTTCGATCTGAGCACAAGTGGGGGGTCCTCGGACAAGACGCTGCCAGGGCACGCAACTTACCCCCACGTCTGGGACGGCCGGAGGTCCTATCACCTCATACTGCCCACGCCCAGCCATTAGCAGCTTCTGGAAATGTGTTTTACCCAGTTCTGGGCGGTCATCACCTCCCTGGTGCTTGGCCACACCAGCAGCCACCCATGCCGTCAAGACTCTGTGGCCCTGGATGGATTTCAGGATGTAGAACGGTCCAGCCGTCTCAGCTCGCTGGTCGTTTAGACAGAAGTTGTGTGTGTTCGTTCATTTGCCTTTTGTGAATCACGAGGTCGAGGGCCGTGCTTTTTCCAGCTTTCCATATTACAGGCAAAGCCTAATCTTTTTAGCTCTCTGAAAGGAATTAAAAAGATGAGTGAGGTCTGAGCCCCAGCAAGGGTGAATGTGAATTGTTGGGGATTAATTGTAGCCATGAAAGCAATCCTTTTCGATCCCACCGAAATGCAACACAAAGGAAAACCCCTGAGTGAATATCTCATCGTTATTTGACAGATGGACACTTTCTCCATTTCAAATATCCATATCTCTCGCTCCTTGAGAAAACATATTTTTAATACTTTTCGACTTAAAAGCATTTTAATTATATAACAAATTTTAGAACAACATAGACAATGAAGATTAGAAAAAAAGGTTTATTTTTTTTAAATATTTTATTTATTTATTCGACAGAGACAGAGACAGCCAGCGAGAGAGGGAACACAAGCAGGGGGAGTGGGAGAGGAAGAAGCAGGCTCCTAGCGGAGGAGCCTGATGTGGGGCTCGATCCCATAATGCCAGGATCACGCCCTGAGCCGAAGGCAGACGCTTAACCGCTGTGCCACCCAGGCGCCCCAAAAAGGTTTAATTATTAAAGTCTTACCTCCCCCGGGGTGGCTGGCTGGCTTGGTTGGTGGAGCGTCCGGCTGTTGATCTCCAGGGTTCTGGGTTCAAGCCCCATGTTGGGTGTAGCGAATACTTAAAAATAAAATATTAAAAATATATATATCCTACCTCCCCAAAGGAAAAAAAAAATCTATCAACAATTAGAGAATCTTCCCACGTAACAGTAAACGTAAAAGTAACTGTTCATCTGTGGTTTTTGGAACACGAATGTGGTCCTCAATTTCTAAATAATGTCCAAACAGCATCACCCAAATACCATCACTCTTACAAAAAAGGTACAATCTAAGCAAAATGTAATATAGGGAAATATGAAATCAGCTGCCGTCTGTCTGCCTGAACTACTGGTGGATTCCAGGCCGGAATTGGTAGGGTGCATATGTGTTTAGGGCTGACTGGTACACCCTTTGCTCCTCCGAGTCACCTGAGTGAAACCACGCCCAGATGTAAACCCCGTACCTGGGGCGGCTCCGTCGCCAGCCCAGCTCCACAAGCCACTCCGTAGCTCTCACCAGCCGGTCCACGACCTGTGGAACACGTCTCCCTATTTAAAAAGCGATAATCGATTGCCCAGGGGATTCTCCACATCCTCTAAACCTGGGGAATGTGTTGTCATTTGAAGGGTCTCTCTGCTCCTCCCACTGTCAAGGTGGCCAGACGCTGGGGTGCTGATGAGACCTCATGTGTGCTGAGCAGCAGAATTGGGGTTTTAATAAATGCTTGATACCGCTGAGTGACTCTTCTTTCCCGCAGAGGAAGTACTTCCCTGCACGCACAAAATCATTTCCCTTGGAAATAAGATACGCAGGGGGCTGCAACTGCCTTCAATTAGACCATGACCTCCTTTCTGTCATTTGCAATTTCTCTTCCTTAACGATGGCTTTTTAACAAAGCTGCCGATGGATAAGTGCTTAGGTGGTTTGATGGTTCTGTGTCCATCGCCTTTTTTGTACAACTTGGAAAAGTTCTAATAAGAAATATAACCACGACCCACTTGAAACCTAATGAACAAAGAGCATGCATTTTATTTTCATTTTAACAAAAAAAGGTAAATCTAAGCAGAGCCCTTCTGCAAATCTTGAGTGAGGAACTTATGATTCTACATTTTGGTCTTGTAAAATTTTTGTTGGTCAGATCCAGAGCCATCATTATGATTAAAGTGACTGTTCTTGGGGGAAAAAAAAAAGATGAAATTTAGAAACTCTCGGGAGCCCAACGGCAAGGTAGGCAGCAGCTAACCCAAGAAGTTAATGCAAAATCAAAGGAGTTGATCACACGGGATGATTACAAATAATGATGAGAAGTGCTTTTGTTAGTAACTAATTTTCCATTATTTTACTTAATTCTGTTTTTCCTGCGGTGGTTTTATTGATGTGCCGAAATGCTCTTGGCAACGAGATCGTTTGTAGACATTGTTAGGAGAGCAGAAGGTTGCATGTGCCCTTTTGCAGGCACCGGGGGTCATGTCTCCCCCTCAGCCAAGGAACACCCCATTTTGCACCTCAAAGTCATGCATCGATTTCATTGTCCAACAGGTTCCCCATCGTCATCAGTGCCGTCAACCCTATGGACTTCCTTGTCCTCGGATCTCCCCCCACCGTCCCGGCTAAATCCTCATCAACCCCCAGACAAACAAAAGCAACACTGAGTCTATCAGTAATCCAGCGGCCGGAAGCATCTTAACAGCCGTGAATGCGTGCATGCACATATGCTCACATACACAGGATATGCGTGTGTATAATGGAACATGTGCGCATCTGTCTATGTAATATTCATGCATAAACATACAACACACGTGTTCTAAATAGACACACTCACCCGTGTCAATACACAGCAGTGTATCTTTCCTACTGTCTTTGAAAGTTCTAAGACCAAAGTTGACCCACTCATACAACAAATACATCTGAGGACCATCTATATGCCAGCTACAGTGTCACCTTGCGTGATACACAATAAAAAAGGCAAAAGCCCACTCTTCATGTCATTTCCAGTCACTAATGATGGAGGGCAGTTGGATTTTGAGGGGCTTGAAGGGAGCACAAAGCAGGTGATGAAGGGTGTTCAGACGGCAAGAAGGGACAGGGTTGCTACTGGCAGCGGTAAATAATCGTGACACAGCGTGATGGTGGTGATGACGATGATACCATTCATATGGAAGGTTGTCCCCCACATGCCCCTCCCCGCCCCGCTCCCAGTAACAGGGGACAAGAATGCTCTCTGCCCAGCAATGTCGGGCTTCACCATGGGCTGACTTTGGCCGCTGGAATGTGGACAGGAATGCAGGGAGCCAGTGAGTGGGTATGTCAGTGTCTGCCAGCCCCCCGCTCCTACACCCAGCACAGACCTGAGATGCGGGCTGCTGGGACACCCTCTCTGCAGGCTTCTCACCCCAGCCACACGGGCGTCTTGCATGTTCTTGGAGTGAGGGGATATCCCACATTTCTTAAGAACGCATCAACTTGTCGCCAGCCCTTCTCCATCCCTGTAGGGCTGGAGGAAGGACTCCAGAGAAGACCCTCTTCTGTGTCCACCCCACAGCTCAGCAGGGTTCTGTATGTTGTGGCATTTGCTCACATCCTTGTAGGACGCTTCATTGTTCACAGGTTCGTAGCCAGCCGTGCATATTAATATACCACAAATATTTATTCCGCGCCTTTTTTGTGCCGTGCATGGAACATGCAGTCTTAGGTACATGTGTGCTCTTTCTCCATGATGCTTACATTCTATAGAATGGCATTTTGACACACGAATGCCTGCCTGTGGGCTTCTGAGTTAGTGAGCATGACGTGGGTCCTGGGCTTTTAAAAACATGCCAGTGTCAACCGTTTTCATCATACTGTGATGTGCAGAAAACAGCTACCCTGAAAGGTGCTATTAACATAGATGTTTATTGTTGACGGTGAACGGGAAAGACCCACAATTGCGATCAGTTAAAAAAAAATTTTTTTTGTATCTGATGAAAATTACGGCTCTGCATATTGATTGCACACTTTCAAAATGAGGCCCTCTCCTGGAATGGAAACTTGCGGGGTTCGATATAAAGCGGTGGGTGATGGAGGTCCTAAGCGGAGAGCCTAAGAGCACTTTCCCCAGTTGGAAGGATTTACTGTGCTGTCTGACGCCCACTGCCTGTCGCCTACTGTCCTGTCTGGCACGGAGAAGGTAGTTAATAAATGGTTTTACATACCTGTGTCAAAGTCAAAAGCAGCACTCAATATCTGGCCCATTTGTTCCTCCAGCAAGGGTTTGTTGAATACCAGAATGGAACCTGACGCTGTTTGCAGGTATCCGTCTCCCTCTCCTTCCGAGAACACAGCGGGGTTATCGGATTGACCCTGTCGTAGTGAGGTGAGGCCGTGTGAATTGTTTGAGTGGGTAGAAAGTGTAAATGAAAGCTTGGATGTGTCCTGTCTCTGCAGCTCTCCCCTCTGCCTCCGTGACTATGAAACGTTGTTTTAAATTGAACACAACAGTAAACAAGACAGCCTCCACGCTAAGGGCACTGAAACCTGATGAAAATGCCCGGGGGCGCCGGGTCGCTCAGTCAGCTAAGTGTCCAACTCTTGATTTCGGCTCAGCTCATGATCTCGGGGTCGTGGGATTGAGCCCTGTGTCGGGCTTTGTTCTCAGCATAGTCTACTGGTCCCTCTCCCTCTGCTCCTCCCTGCCCCCCCTTCCTGCTCACGCGCACTCTCTCTCTCTCTCTCAAAGAAACAAATAAATAAATAAAATCTTCAAAAAGATAAAAAAATAAATGTATCTGTACTTGTGTGTGTCTAACAGAAAGTCTATCAAAATGGCAAGAGTGGTTTTCATCTTGGTGTTGTGATTAAGTCAGATAGTTCTTTTCTTCTTTGTATTGTCAGTGTATTTCCCAAATTATCTTTAATAGATATGTATTGCTTTCAAGTTCAAAAGGAAGTCATGTATCATGTATTAACATTGCTTTTATTACTACGCCTCCTACTTACCTGTGAGGCGTGGGGTCTTCGCTGCTGGGACGTACTTGAGCAGAGCCGTTTGCGTACTGATGTCGGGAGCTGGCTTGACAAATGAGGCAGTTCTCAGGAAGAAGCCACCTGTCCGCGCACTGCCAGGCGTCAGGAGAATCCGGGAATTCCCATAGCACCTGCAGGTCTGCAAGGGGCCCATGGTCTCCATCTGGTAGGGACACAGGAGCAGCAAACAGCGAGGTGACTCTCGGGGCCTTTCAGCCCTCCTTCCGAAACATCATGGAAACAAAATTGGTGACTGGGCATGATTCGTCCATGTAGACAACTAAATGTGAAACATTTTAAAAAGAAATTTTTTTTTTAACGAATGACAAATACAGATCTGGTAGTTGGACCATCTTTTAACCCCTGTATTACATCCCTACCTGCTAAAGGGTGGTCCTTACACGGTGGAAACCGCCAGATACCAGAGTTGAAACTTTGTAGGGTATGCAATTGTCGGAAGTGAAGGATATCGTTCTTTTTATGTGAATAACGCCAACTGATAATTCTGGAGGTCGTTTTATAAATATAAACTGCCATTTATTCTTGTGCAAATTGTGTGGGGGTATTAAACTTGCCAACGTGGCTCTGAGGAGTCCACAGACACCTCTGACCTTCTTCTTCTAAGCAACGAGCAGCCTAACAGAATGTCTTATCTGACAACTGCCCTGTGAATTCGGTCCATCAAACTTACTGCGTTTGTTCATGGTTTTGGAAGGTGGTTGGCAGATGGGCAGTTCAATTTCCTAGATACAGGTGCTTTCATGCAGAATAATCCCACCCCCATTTAAAAGATGCTGTGTTATCTTCAAAATTGCTTCTGAATTCCAATCACATTTTGCTCAAATAAGATAAATAATGATAGGTAACTTAGAAAGCAAATGGCAATCTACATCAATAATAAAAAATGTTTAAAGAGCTGTGCAGGATGCCGAAGGGTGGCCCTATCTGCAGAACACAGACTTTGTTTATAATACGGCTTTTTTGGGGGGGTACTTTTAGGTTAGGGGCGTAGGCATGGGGTCATGGCTCCCGAGAAGGAGCTCCAAATCACATCCTCCGCTCGTTCTGTCCGAGCAGTTTAAGTGTGAACTCCAAGAGCACTGGGGCGCCTGGGTGGCTCAGTCGGCAAAGCGTCTGCCTTTGGCTCAGGTCATGATCTCAGGGTCCTGGGATTGAGCCCCACGTCAGGGTCCCAGCTCAGCGGGGAGCCCGCTTCTCCCTCTCCCCCCTGCTCATGCTCCCTCTCTCTCTCTCTCGCACGCACGCGCTCTCAGATAAATAAATGAGATCTCTAAAAAAAAATTCCCAAAGCATTTCCAACTATAGATTTGAGAAGGACTCTGCTGATTCCCTAGGTTTCCTAATTTTTAAAATTACGGAATAAGCCACAGTGTTACTCATATTGTCATCCAGTCAGAGGTGATGAGAAAGAATTTTTGAATGATTACAATGTGTTAAGTCATTTATAAATGTCCTGAGTTCTCCTGAGCCATAATTTGGAGGAACAGATCTTCGTTCTACTATTCCCCCAGCAGCTCCTGACGGGGTGCTTGGGAATCATGACATCACCGTTTGAGACCCGGGATTCCCCATACTTATAAAATAAATCCTTTCTACAATGTGACTAAGCTCCAATTGGCCCACAGTGCTTACTGCCTTGACAACCCATCCCTTATAAGCTTCTTCTCTTCCCAGGCTCCCTCTCCACTCCCCCACCAGCATTTTGTGATAATACTTCCCAAAGAAACTATTTTCACGTGGACCCTCATTTCAGGGTCTGCTTCCAGGGGATGGCAACCTAAGACAAATTGGACTCATCATTTGGCTAGTTAGGAGAACAGAGTGCCCCTTACTACCCCAGGTTAGGGGGAGATTGAAATTAAAATACACAAATAACCATCTAAAAAATTATCTCCCTCATGTCTAAACAATTGAACTCTTAACTCCTCAAACTTTCATACATTCTTAGTTTTTATTTATAGCCTTTACAAGCGGTTGCCTACCTTCCTGTGGAAAGTGGGGGTTCTTAATACCCATTGTTTGGTTGAACCAGAAAGAGAGCCTTATATAATCCTATTAGAGGAGTAAGGATATAATAAAAACATTCAGACTCCCCAAATTGGCCTCTGTCTACTCTTTCTCTTTCTCTCTCTAATCTTGTTAGAAGAATAAGAATAAAATAGAAACCTAGCCCCTCTCTCTCTCTCTCTCTCTGGAAAGAGAAGGAGAAAAAGAGAAAGAGAGGGGGTGAGAGAAAGCGAGAAGGAGAGACGTAGATGTGCAAATATAGAGACATACAGTAGAGTTGAAGTCTATTGATCTCTCTTCCCCAACTGTGGTCTTTCGCTGTGAGAGAACCACTATCCAGACTTTGATATTCTTTGTTCCCAGAAACTTTATTTAGCAGTTCGGGCGCTCAGGGTCATAAGGACTTAAAGCACCAGCAACATGAATTCAAAGCATCCACGAAGGGGAGATTACAAATATGGAGTCACAAAAACCAGATTGAATGGATCTTAGTATTTCATAAGGGACTTAATCTATTTCATTACATTTTATATTAGTTGTTCTAATAAATCTTTTCTCATCAGCAGTCCCGACAAATTTAATAGGCTTTATAAATAATTGGTCAATATCAACTGTTCATAAATTCTCTTCAACTTTGGAAAGAGTCCCAGTACTTACTTTTGGGCTATACTCTTGCAAACAATCCATAATTCCCAATTAACCTTGGTTAAAATTGTGACAGGTATTTGATTCTGGCAAATGACAAGTTTTGCTTGGATGTGAAAAAGCAAGTTAAGTTCCCTATCATTATAGGTTTTGAGAATACTAATTTCAGTGTGCCTGAGCCCCAGGACAGGAAATGACTACGAATATTTTTCATGAAAAGTGCTCTATGGAGGGGAAAAAACCCAAGTTTAGAGGAACAACTGAAATGTGAATCAGGAGCTGTAACTCTGTCATTTCTTTTACGAGCTTTTTTCCCACCAAACATCAGGTAATATCAAGCGTGCTAAGCGTTCATAGCCTCTCACCTGTGGGGCACGCCTGTTCAGCAAATGCAATGTTCTGACTCGTCCTTAAGACGCATCAATGCCTTTCTCTCGTCAACTTTGAAAAACACTACCAATTAAGTTTTGACTTTTAATAAGCACGTGACATTGACGTTAAAAAAGGCTCGGTTCCTTCTTTGAACTCCGAGACTTTGATCACAAAATCTACCTGACACCATATTATTATTTGAAATGTTCTAGCAAATAAGACAACGAATTAGCACTTAGGAAGCCAAGGGAGAGATATACAGCTGACCCTTGAACAACACAGGTTTGAACTGCACTGGTCCGCTTACATGCAGATTTTTTTCAATAAACACAGTCCAGGACTGTAAATCTATTTTCTCTTCCTTGGGCTTTTTTAAAATAACATTTTCTAGAGGCACCTGGATGGCTCAGTTGGTGAAGTATCTGCCTTTGGCTCAGGTCATGGTCTCAGGGTCCTGAGATCGAGCCCCGCGTCAGGACCCCTGCTCAGCGAGGAGTCTGCTTCTCCCTCTCCCTCTGCTGCTCCCCCTGCTTGTGCTCTCTTACGTTCTCTGTAAAATAAATAAATAAAATCTTAACAAAAATCATATTTTCTGTATTTCTAGCTGAGATTATTGTAGGAATACAATACGTGATACATAGAAGATGCGAAATATGTGCTCGTCAACGGTTTCTGTTATTGGGAAGGCTTCAACAGGAGATTCTTAGTAGTTAAGTTTTTGGGGAGTCAAAAATTATCCATGGATCTTCAACTGCATGGGAGGGTAGGCACCCCAGCTCCCATATGATTCAAGAGTCAACTGTATTTTATCATGTTTTTATTTCTAACTTACAGGTCAAGTTAGATTTTTTTTTTGGGGGGAACAGATTTTTCCCTTTCACGAGATAGAGAACTTTCTTGTAAACCAGCTTTAAGTTTTTCCAGCATTTTGAGGCAGATCTCAAAGCTTTAGGTGGAAACAGCAAGTCTCCAATATCGATTTTGGAGCATAAACATTCAACTTGAATATACAAAAACTACATTCTAAATAATATTCTGGTATTTTAGAATAAGACATTGAATTGCAATTTGAAATATAAATTTTTTTTTAAAAGAATGAAGACCTCACTCCCAAGTGAGACCACAGGGTACTTCCTGCTATGTGTCCTCATAGGCTCCAGGAAAACTTTGATTTTACAAGGTGTCAGTTTCATGGAACAAAAACAAGGTTGCAGAGGGTTAGCAGGTAGAGCCGAGGTTGTGTGGTCAGAGCCTAGTGGGAACATTGAAAATAAATTCAGTTATTTTCTGAAGATGTGCATCACTCTGCTGTACATTGTCTGCTTTCGAACATTTTAGGAAACACAGGAATACTCAAGGACACGTTCCCCTGAGTCTTCCCAGGCGATGTCACCACACAACTCTAGAAAACTCCACCATATTATCATATATTTTTTCCTGATCTCACAGTCTCCCTACTGGGGTTTCCTGAGACCCTCAAGGGTTTCCACGGTCCCATTTGGAGAAGTGCTGTTTCCAAACGTACAGCTGAGGGGTCGTGAATAAGCCAAAATGCTGCCTTCCATTTACAGTTGACCCTTAACCTTGCATGCACCAACCCTCCTCCCCTGCACAGTCAGAATTCCACATATGACAGAGCATCACTGCTTGTAGCCTACTGACAGGAAGCCTTACCGATAACATATATAGTCAATTAACACGCATTTTGTGTGTTCTATGTAATATATGCTGTATCCTTACAATAAAGTAAGGCAGAGAAAAGAAAATGTCGTTAAGAAAATCATAAGAGGGGGCGCCTGGGTGGCACAGAGGTTAGGCGTCTGCCTTCAGCTCAGGGCGTGATCCCGGCGTTATGGGATCGAGCCCCACATCAGGCTCCTCTGCTATGAGCCTGCTTCTTCCTCTCCCACTCCCCCTGCTTGTGTTCCCTCTCTTGCTGGCTGTCTCTATCTCTGTCAAATAAATAAATAAATAATCTTTTTAAAAAATTTTTAAAAAAATTTAAAAAATTAAAAAAAAGAAAATCATAAGAAAGAGACAATACATTTATTGTACCGTATTTATCAAAAAAATAGCTGTGTTATTATAAGCGGACCCGCATAGGGTTAAAATGCATGTTGTTCTAGGGTCAAGTGTATATGATTTCTGTGCATGTTTTTGTCACATCCAACAATGCACTCGGTTCCTACAATATTCCTGTATTTCTGTGAATATTGCAGGCAGAGATCATAAACCACTTCCTGGCTGTGAAAAGTGAGGTCCCAGAGTCTGCCCGAGTTTGCACACCTAGTAAGCATCTCCACCAAGACAAAAGCCCAGATTTTCAGAGTCCAGATCTAATGCTCCTTCCACATACTCTTTCTCTTCCCAACATTTATTTCATCCAGGATAGATGTTAAATATGCGTACGTGATGTCAGATCTCAAAATCAGAGCAGAAATGTAACGGGAAGACCCAATTAAGAAGACACTGATGTGCACATAAAAATGCAAGCAGCAAAGTCAGACGCGCGTTCTCTTTTCTCCTGACTTGAAGAGAACCATCATTTCTTTCCCTAACCTCTCTCAGAGCTAATTGATAGTCTCCTGAGTTGTAAAATATTTAAAGCCTGTCTTTCTTCCTCTGCAGCCCTCCCCATCACCCACCCCATGACACACATGCGTCTACCTGCCACTTTTTCTAGAAAATATGTTTACAGGTCCTGCATAATTATTCCCAACTTAGCTTATGCCTTCCTCAGGTCTTAGAAATGTCACCCAAGAGAGAACAAAATGCACAGCAAAGATATTTTAAGTAACCTCCTTCTGTATCTGACCTTTGTCACCTTTATTCTCAAAGAATTAAGAAAAAAACACAAATAAACAGAAAGCAAACATATAGTACATAACCCAATGCAAATTCACTTCCTTCAACAAGAAATGGTTTAGAAAAGGATAATTTAGAGATAATATTTAAAAATGGTAACCCTTGCATTTGCCGTTTTTTGAAGTATCTCACAGGATAAGACCAACAATGATATATTTGGAGGAACTATATGAGTCATAGCGATTGTTAGTAAAGCTCACTGTCAAGTAAAACATATGAGATGCTTTCTGTAGACTTTTAACGGGGTAAATAACTTTATACAGGGCGTGGGATTTACAGACTTCACCATCTGGGAGCCCATTCCTGAAACGGAAAAATTATATTGAACAAAATAAATCGTTATAGTTGGATTGGACAAAAACGTTTGAAAGATAAGCTTCCTTTGAATAGTGGGAATTGTCATCGTGGTACGTGACTGCATCCGAAGGGTAACTTCTCCTTGAGGACACAGCAACACAAAAGGAAAAATCTCCAACAAAACAGGAGGGGTTGGTCAAACAACCTGTCCACGGTCCCCCATAATGTGAGTTTATCATGTTTTCTATAGAAGAAGTGATGCACAGGAGACCAGGGGAACGGCCAGACCTTGGATTACCTTGCAGAAAACTTTGCAGGCAGTCAGGAACATCTGGGCCAGTAAATAACCAGGACAAAATAAGTAGCTTTGTTGATGTGGACAGATTTAAACGGGCATAACGAGCTGCAAATAAGACAGGAAGGCACTGAAAGAATTTAAAGAAGGGCAAGGTAATTAAAGTCAAGTGGAGTAGGGAAAATATGCCAAAGGCAGTGAGCGGTCATATTTCCTGAAGAACTCCCGCCCGATGTGGCTACACAGAAACATTCAAGTGAAATCCCTGAACGGGAATCTCTCGAGGGTAAATGAAGAAAGACTTTTCTGGAACCACATAGATGGAAAGGTGGAAGTGGACAAGGATGTCTTGGGTAAAGTAATAATAATAATAATAATGATAATAGGAGAAATTGTGGTAAGAAAAACCACTTCCTAATGATGTAACAGAGCTAAGAAGTTTTTAAAAAGCCCCTTAGAAGCCAACATAGACCCACTAGCTTTGTGTTTAAGCTCGTGAACTGTAGGCAAAATATAGCCATTTGGATTCTCAGACCCATTTAGTCGTACTTTACCCAAAATTGCAATGGAATTGGTTACTTGTTCCGGGAATATTAATGGGCTCTCAGTACAGCCTAGCTAGGGGCCAGGTTGCTAGACGAACAAGGGAGAAGAGGTCCTTCCCCTTTGGAATTCATATTATAGGAAATAAATTTTCCCAGGCAAACATCGGTTGCAAGAAGCAAATCTGCACATGTGGAACTCATTTCAAGAAAACATCCTGAGGGGGGCGCCTGGGTGGCGCAGGCGTTAAGCGTCTGCCTTCGGCTCAGGGCGTGATCCCGGCATTCTGGGATCGAGCCCCGCATCAGGCTCCTCCACTGGGAGCCTGCTTCTTCCTCTCCCACTCCCCCTGCTTGTGTTCCCTCTCTCGCTGGCTGTCTCTATCTGTTGAATAAATAAATAAAATCTTTAAAAAAAAAAAAAAAGAAAAAAGAAAACATCCTGAGGGTGATAAAAAGTGACAGCACATGGTAGTGAAATTAGGAAGGAAAACTTTACAAAAACCAAAGAAAAGAATTCAAAAAGGTTGCTTGTCCAAGGTCAAGTCATAAAGGAGCCAGCAGGATCAGAGCGTTCACTCCTGAGACATCAGTGTATCCGACACTTGGACCCAACCAGATAGCCCAGTGTTTATAGGGAAGATCCACAGTGACACACACACGTCCACGCAAACACACTCACACACAGTCACTCACTTACCTACCCACACACGCTATCATATATTCATCATGTCCTCCTTAAAGAACAAGAAAGCAGAACACATTTTGGAAGGGTGACCATAAACACGGTCAAAATAACATTTGGTTGCTCAAAGAGTCTGTGAACAGTTGGAGTAGAACAGAATCACGAGTTTTTAACAGTGGCGGGCGCACGGGCTTCCCTAGCCTTCGTCGGACCTCTGTTTTGCTCCCCTAGCTGTCTGGGCGGCTACATAAGGGGCACTACGTTTCAGTGGGAATGACGACCTTCCCCGTGTGGCTTGATCAGTGAGGCGGATGTCCCAAGCTGCATTCCCCACATCATTGCAGGCTGCACGGCAGGGAGAAGCAGGAGCCAGAGCGGGGATGGTAGGAGAATGAACACATGACTCAACCGCCTTTAGAGGGTGGATTTTAGGAAAAGAACCCGCAATTTCTTGGGTGGGATACAAAGCCTGTCATCGGCTCTTGACTCCACCACCCAACGGTTGCCTAGATGTTCCCCAGGCTCTCCTAGCACCAGAGGAAACGCATTTGGAAGGATGGCACGAAGGGGCTAATGTCTGCACAGAACATAGTTTCAGACGAAAAATAATTTCGGTCACTGGAGGACTCATTTGCAGAAACAGACTTTCAGCGGCAAGTCCATTGGAAATTTTGGTAAAAGTCTGAGCCGGAGAGATGCCCCTTGGAATCTAAAGTTACTAGGGAGAGTACCCCTTCCCCTCACAGCAAATTACAAAATACCGTCTGATTTTCTGTATCACTTTTGCTGCTCCTGAAATCCAGAAAAGGGAGCAGAGCTGACAAGTGCCTTCATGAGACCCTTAAGCATCCGTTGGCGGAGCACGTTTGCCCGCCCCCGTGTGAGGACCTGTACGAATGTCAGGTGTTCACAGCCCAGATGTGCTTTGCTGTGCTTTCTGCTTTCTGACAATTGTGCTTCTGTCACCTTTGGGTAGATGAAATTAGTCTCCTGTGTGTGGCATCTCTCCAGCTTCTCCTAACTCCTCCTTCGTTAGGGAAGTATACGGCAATCATTGCAAAATTAAAGTAAAGGTTTGGCTTCCCGGTAAATTATAAATGGTGACTCCTAAGACAGGAAAGGAAAGGAAAGCTTTAGGGGGGAAAATTAGGTACATGGAGTATAACAAAGCAAGACTAAGAATTTCAAACACTGAATACAAAATTCACACAGTGGCTGGTTTACCATGTGCAAGACCGAATTAACCACAGCTAATTGGATATTTTTTTTCCTTTGATCATTTCTTTCTTCTCCCTCTTCGTTCATTAAAAACTGCAAAGTGAAGAAAGAGTCAGGGAAAAGGAGGGAGGGAAGGAGGGAAAGAAGAATGAAAGGAAATAAGGAAGGGAGGAAGGGAGGGAAGAAGGAAGGGAGGAAGGAAGGTCTTCCCTACAATATATTGCTTTCAATTTCATCAATAAAAAGTATATAATTTTTCAGTCATTTAATATGAATCTTGCAAGTCATAATAAAATTTGTCTCGTAAAGAATGTATCCTTTTCTTTGAAGTTAGTGACAGCTAATAGGATGAAAATAGTCATAAGCAGAAAATGTGAAGGGAGTCAAAGTATATAATAATTATTTTAATTTATAAGCTACAATAATTCTTTTGCTCACTGGGGGAGCTAAATATCAAAAGCATGCTTTTAGTTCCCTGCTGAGTTGATGGCGTATAGAAAATGAAAATATTACTTATTTTTAACAAGTTCATTAATCATGGTGCAGTGTTACCATGTTAAGACCAGGGTTTAGGTCTAGTTATCATTTCTTGGCATAAAATCCATTCAAGAAATATATCTTTAGAATGAAAATGTACTTTATGAATACATTATGTATATATTTGGACCTTTTGCCTCTGCTCCACAGGACTTCAGGGAGCCAAGTTATGCAGGTGCCTTGATTGAAATGGATTTGGGGGGTGGTCAGGGCATTGAAGGTCACAAGGAATTATGCATCAAGCAAGTGTAGATGGAAAAAAAATAATTTAATATGTTTTTACATTCTTATTCTTGTTTCCCTCCCTCTCCATAAAAGCTGGTTTTATAAACACACTATACCTACTAGGGAAAAAAAATTGATTTTGTCATCATGAACCCTCGACGTTGCATTTTTATGTATTTTATTGGCAATTAAGAGGCATTAAAAGCTGAGAATGCATCATAATGGAATAATCAAGAAATTGGTAGTAATCATATGGGGCAGAAAATAAATTAAAAGATTGCATTTTGCAACGCATTATAATGTTGCCTACATGGTATTAAATGATTCAGATAAAAATGTTTAATACTCAGTGAATCAGTTTTCAGTAAAACGTAGAAGTTAATATTTCCCCCACCCCTCCCCAAACACCACTACCATAAGAATATTGATTTTATTCTTAAGGCATACACCCAAGGGGCAAAGGAAAAAGGATCTGGGTCCTAGAAACAACTCTTGGAAGATGCTGACAGTGGGAAAGCTAACCCTACAGGCATGGGGAGGGATGGGGTGCCAAAGGGCAGTGGGCTTCTTCCCTGCACGGTGCTGCACCCCACCCCAGCCCCAGGCCTGCGCCCCTCCCCGAGTGCCGGTTCCTCTCCACAGATAGTTCAGTAGAGGCTCAGGCAGGGCGTGTGCCCCTCCCTGCGCACCGTCCAGGGCGCACTGCGCGCGGGCATCCCAGCCCTCTTCCAGCTCTGCTCCAGGAGGATGGCGGCCAGTCCAAGACGCTGCAGACGGGAGCCTGAAAGTTCCTGCTCTGAAGAATCTGGCCAGAGGAAACTTTAGTTAAAGTGGCCCATATTAGGGCTTCCGTAATAAAACCACCGACCCATCGCTGGTACAGATGCCCGTGGAGGGCGCACTGAGCATGTGTTCTGCTGTATGGTTACCCGCTGCAGTCAGGGATGGACAAGAATCAGCACACAAATGGGGACATCAGCATTTGTGAATAGCGCTTCAACAAAACAAAGCAGGAATAACAACCTGGAAGAAAAGGAGACTGGGAAAGAAGACACATCCCGAAATAGCAAAGAATCAAGACATAGAAACATAAGCATGCAATTGACAGCTGCGGAGAGGAATTAAAATACCAAAGGAGTAAAAAGTGATTGCCTCTGGGTTGAGGGAAATGGATAAAAGGTAAGGAGTCCTTTTTTTCTCTTTAATAAGCGTGCTTGGGTTATTTCCACTTGAAATCTTCTGGATATGTGCATGGATAATTTCAATTTTCAAAAATCATAATGAACCATGCCGATTTTTCCTTCTCATCTTTTTCTGGGCAATATACACGCTGACATCAAAAGTCCCCAACTGATGGGCAAGTATGTATGATTCCTACTCTGCCAACGTACACCGTCGCCTGAAGACCGAAATGGAGCGGAGCCTGATAGAGCTGCCCCATCCATAGTGAGCGTGAACCCCAGTGTCAGGGGCCCCAAGCCCACCCCAGCTGCAGTGATTGGCCAGGAGAACTCACAGGACTCAGCATAGAGTCGACTCACGGATGTGGCAAAAAAGATACAAAGCAAAATTAACAAACGGAAAATACGTATGAGGTGAAGTCTGAAGGAAGCCAGGTGCAAACTTCTAGAATCTTCTCCCAGGACAGTCACAAGAGAAGCACTTAATTCGTCCAGCAGCATGTGATAACATATCTGAAATGTCATCTACCAGGGAAGCTCACGAGGGACTCATCAAGGTTTTTATACGGGGCTGGTCATGTAGGCATCTTCTACTTGGCGTGACCCAAATCCCAGACCCACAGAAGGAACACAGGTTGTCAGCATAAACCGTACTGTTTGTATAAATAACTGTGACACAGTGAGCCATTCTTTTTTTTTTTAAGATTTTATTTATTTATTCGACAGAGATAGAGACAGCCAGCGAGAGAGGGAACATAAGCAGGGGGAGGGGGAGAGAGAAGCAGGCTCATAGTGGAGGAGCCCGATGTGGGGCTCGATCCCACAACGCCGGGATCACGCCCTGAGCCGAAGGCAGACACTTAACCGCTGTGCCACCCAGGCGCCCCACAGTGAGCCATTCTTATCAAGGAACAGTTGGAACCTTCCTGAAATCCATTTCCAAGATGCCATCTGAGAGCCAGCCTTGCAAATTGGCCTTTCAAAGGACAGCCGTCTCAGGGTTATTAGGCTCTTTCTTCACCCAAGATGTGTGGAAGCTCAGGGAAGAAACTTAACTTCCATTTCCACTGGACATACAACTGGAGGAATGTGATCCCGGAACTGCAGGCAGCCCATATTGCCTTTGCTAAAATAAAGTGTGTCTTTTTGGAATGGACACAACAGAAGAAAAAAATGGGAGATGATAAGAGAGAAATCATATCCTTCCGAGCCCCTAGATACAACCGTACTTGCAGCTCAAACTTCCCTGGATGCTTGTTTTGTGAGCCAATAAATTCCCTTCTTTTGTCTAGGCCTGATGCATTTTTTTAGCTTACAGAAGAAAGAGACATAATTTATTTATCCCATATAGTCAGGACCTCATATGATTTATGGTTCTTAGAAAGGAGACGACCTTGAAGAAAGGTTTGGAGAAGAAAGGAGAGAAGGAAAAGAAGGAGGAAGAAGAAGGTTGTCAGGGATGAGAGTGAGGATGAAATTTAGGTTGTAGCTGAAATCCCAGAACCAGGAAGGTTTAATGGGAAGCCTGAACATCTCTGAGGAAATCATGTTCTTCCCCCAGAGGACACCACCCACTAAATAAAATACACTGTCATCTCCACTGATATATCTGAAGCTGAAACGCTACCTTTAAAGTATTAGAAAACACTACTTTTTAATCGGATTGTGAATGATACAAAGCTTTGTAGCTTGTTCTGGGCTGATACCCTAGAGAAATCATTTCTAAAAACACTAATGAATTAGATTTCATGCTTCAGGAGAACCCTTAATGGTGGATTCCTATCGGGTCTGGGGTGGTGGGTATTTATAACCATAATACAAATGACCTCTGCATTAGACATTGGCCCTGGATTTTTTTCTGCCACACGAGAGAAGAGGAAGGAAATCTAGGCTTGTATTCCAGCCAAATGTCTTTTAGAAAAAAAATGAAACTGGGGAACCTGGGTGGCTCAGTCTGCCTTCAGCTCAGGTCATGATCCCAGCGTCCTGGGGTCGAGCCTCATATTGGGCTCCCTGCTCAGCGGGGAGTCTGCTTCTCCCTCTCCCACTGCCCCTCCCCCTGCTTGCGTGCTTGCTTGCTCTCTCTCTCTCAAATAAATGAATAAATAAATAAAATCTTTAAAAAAATCAAACGATTCCAAATGAACCAATGTTCAGAAACACAGATGTGGAAAATGGCTGAAGAAAGTTCCTATTTACCAAACTTGAGAAACACTTAGAGTCCTTTCAAAAGGTTACATAACATTAGTGATATCCTAAGAACGACTCTCACCTTGCTAGCCTGGACAGTCCTGAAAGACTAGATGTTCATTCACTGTGGGGCTGTGGCAGGTGTCACAGAGCGACAAGAGAGACGAGTTAACACAAAAGCGTGAGGGTGACCCCCTGGGGGTGAATGAGAAAGTTAGTGTACAACAGGGTACTTGCCATTCACATCCAGTCATATACTAGCCCAATAAGGCCAAAGTTGCCACAGATTCCTAGACATCCTGATTTTGTATGAAGTCTCTGGATTTTTAAAATTTTGCAACTAATTCAGAATATTACATTGTGCCCAGTAAAGAGAACACCTTTAAACTTATAGAATATTGTATGTAAACCATTGTTCAATTAGAGATTTTTTTAAGATTTTATTTATTTATTTGAGAGAGAGTGTGAAAGTGAGAGAGCACAAGTGGGGAGTGGGGAGGGGCAGGGGGGAGAAGCAGACTCCCCGCTGAGCAGGGAGCCAGAGGACCCCGAGATCATGACCTGAGCTGAAGGTAGATGCTTAACCAACTGAGCCCCCCAGGTGCAAATTTAAACCTTGAAGATTAATTTTACTGGCCATCACAGTCCGTCTCGTGTGACTTGCTCACGCAGTGCACTTCATAATGTGTATTCGGTTTTCAGTTGTGGAGTTAATTTTTTAAACAATTGAAATGTGCTGGCGCGATTGCCTCCAAATCTCACAGACTGCCCCGTGCGTTAGACTGGATTGTCACTATTGGTGTGTACAGAGGAGGACAGTGTGTACAGACAGTGGGGCTCACATGGGTGGACTGTCTCACCTGAGACTGTGCGGCTGAATGGGGAGGAGGGGGGCTTGAGCCCAGGAACCTAAATGTCAGGATCTTTCCTAGAATTTGCTGTGTCTGTCCTGCCCCTCTCCCCCTGCAGTGCCCACCACACAAGGTGCCAGGTGGGGGCAGAGCGAGGGAAAGAGTGAAAACCAACTGCCCCGATGTCCCTGGTCTGCGGGCACTGGGAATGCGTGTAAGCTTGATTAGACATTGCTGGGGTCCGGTTCTTCCCTCTTGTCCTGGGACTGGGACCTGGATCTCATGGCCCTTCTGAGTCTCAGTTTCCTTGTATTGAGCGGAGACAGTGGTGACTTCCTTATTTGCTCATGCAGGTCACAATCAAATGGAGGCGGTGTCAATGTGAAAATGCTAATGGTATCAAATATGGTGTTATATCAGCATAAGGAATGAATGTGGGAGGGGGCGATCACCGTTTCTCTTTCGGCAAACAAGATCACGCGTACAAAGAGGAGTGAAGTGTGTGGAGTTCGAAGCAGGTTACGGGTTATGTCTGAAGTTTTGCTGAAACTAGATGACCATCCTAAGTGATTTTGCAAAGATTCGAAATACTTGAAAGATAACAAATTCTTCCGTAGAGGCAAAATGCCTCCAAAGAATTGAGGAGCGTGTTGTTTCAGATCTAGGTCGATAAGCGTTGTCAAAGAAAGAGCCCTCCCCTCAAAAATCTTAGTTCTTAAACTGTTGATTCTCAATGAGGGGGGGGCTGATATTTCTCCCAGGAGAGTTTGGTAATGTCTGGGGACCCTTTATCACACCTGGCTAGAGAGTGTTCCTGGCATCTAGTGGGTAGAGGCTGGGGATATTTTAAACATCCAAGATGCACAGGACAAGCCCCAAAACCAAAACTTACCCCACCCAAAATGTCCGTAGTGTCAAGGTTGAGAAGCCCTGTTTTATATCAGAAATGCAGGACCCAGAGCCTGTGTCCTCTGAAAACTTGTATTTCTTTTTTTTAACTTAATTTTATTTATGCTTTATCTTATTTTATTTTTTATAATAATTTTTTATTATATTATGTTAGTCACCATACAGTACTTCCCTAGTTTTTGACGTAAAGTTCCATGATTCATTGCTTGCATGTAACACCCAGGGCACTATGCAATACGTGAAAACTTGTATTTCTGTGCTTCATGTCAAACACCTTCTCTTAACACCAGGAGGCGCATCTTCTAAGGAGCAGACCCGACTGAGGCCATCGTCACTGGGAAGTTTATCACCTACTGCCCTCCACCTCCCCCCCAGGGACAACCCAGGGATCTTGTCCCTAAAGGACAAGAGCCATGCAATCACCATAAAGTCACTGCACGGAGCGCCATAACATAGTCCTCTGAGAATGACCAGGACTGAAACAAATCAGAATGCTGCTGACCCAGCCTCAGGAAGGACGGTGACCCACACCATTGTGGAAATGTGCACCTGTACCTTTAAAACAGTCTCTCGTTTGGAAACCTATCTGGGCAGGAAGGACCAGGAATCTATTAGGTCAGACACATTCCCTTTAAATAAAATGGAAATAGGATCTTTGAGACATTGCTGGCTATCTCAGGAGATAATGCTTACATCTGCATCAGCTGATGCCATGTGACCACAGAAATGCCCTGAAATTTGGTTTCTTTTACCAAGGTTTGGTAAATTGCCAGCATTAAATAAACGTTTGCTGAATTAATGAATGAAGCTTCTCCTATATGTATTCTCAAATAGGTCAGATTTTTCTTTTTTATTAAAGAGAAGTCAGAAATCAGGGTTTAGAGATGAAATCCTTTAATATTTAAAGGATGGCAAAAATATATTGTATGGCTTAAAAAGAAATCTCTTCTGGTCAAAGACAGAGTGAAACCTCAGGATTAAAGCATATATACTTGTGGGGTTTTTTCCCCCTCAGAACTAAGGACTGTTATGTTTAAGCATCATCAGTTGCAAAGAAGAAGATTGACTCTGCTTAATTTAATCGGGAAAGGACTTAGTAAGGAATGCTAGGAAGCTCAAGAATGGTTCCAAGCAAGGGCAGAGGAAGTTCTTGCTTAGTGACACGTTTCTGAGACGCTCCAGAGAACCAGGTTGACAAAGGAAGAATGAAGGTGGGCAGAACTATGAGATGGGCAGGAACACAGGATGGGAGCGGCTATGATCTAGGAGGAACTACAATGTGGGAGGAGCTATGGTGTGGGAGGAGCCATGGAAGGGTGGGGCTCTGATGTAGGAGGAGCTATGATGAGGGAGGAGCCATGGGCGGGAGGGGTATGGTGTGGGAGGGGCTAATGCAGGAGGTGCCATGGGGGAGAGGGATATGGTGTGGGAAGGGCTATGATGTGGGAGGAGCTATGATGTGGGAGGAGTCACGAGGTGGAAGGAGCCATGAATGGGAGGGAACCGTAACAGTTATGACACCTGGAAAACCACTACCACCACCATTGACCTAAGAAACGTGCTGCACCTTTGCCACCGCTGTATAACGTGGAAGCCCTGTGTCATTCCTATTAATCCTAATGCATATCAAAAACTCACACAGAAGAGCCCAGCTGGCAGAGCTCAAGTCACCCGCCTCCACCTTTGTGACTGTGAGGTTAAAAAACAGACCTTTGGGGCGCCTGGGTGGCACAGCGGTTAAGCGTCTGCCTTCGGCTCAGGGCGTGATCCCGGCGTTATGGGATCGAGCCCCACATCAGGCTCCTCCGCTATGAGCCTGCTTCTTCCTCTCCCACTCCCCTGCTTGTGTTCCCTCTCTCGCTGGCTGTCTCTGTCTCTGTCGAATAAATAAATAAAATCTTTAAAAAAAAAAAACAGACCTTCTGTAGTTTTCTTTCTACGTCGGGAAGCTGGGTTTGCAATGAAGAGATGTACCAAGATGTAATATGAATGTGTGTCCCGTATGTCCACAATTTCTGGATTTTTTTTCTTCCTGGACACACAGCTAGACTACATTTCCCAGCCTCTACTGCAGTCAGTGGAGTACGTAATTGAGCCCCAGTTAATGAAATGTGAGCAGAATTCCTATGTGGCTTCCAATATCTTCCCATGTAATCTTTCCTTGATCACTGGCCAAAGGCAGAGAAGTCAGCCAATGCCTTTGAGATCCTAGGGGAGGGGCCTAGATCCCCAAGGGACTGTGTGGAGCAGAGCCCCTCATGCCCCAGCAGCTAATGAAAGTCTAAACACACTTCCTTGTGTTGACCGAGAGAATGAATTTACCTGTTACTGCTGCTAGCTTACTTCATTTAATCCAGAGTACAATGATGAAATTTAGTAATATACAATTAAAACTACAACCTCCAAAGAATTAGGAAAAATTACAACATCACTGCAAAGATCATTTCCATCACCCTCAAGTTCAATCAGCGAAGCTGCATGCCGTCTGTGGGCTCAGCCTTTGCCATAAACCCTGTAAGATTTGTGGTAACGTTAACACTGGAGTAGTGAGAATCATCAGAATGCACATTACAGAATATCAGAGAACGAAATGCTAGTCATTCTCAGTAACCAAACTGCCTGTAAAGGCTTTGTAAAATTTCCATTAAGAAAATGTTGTAAACTCCTTTTTTTTTTACGTGCTCTACTAGATATTATATTCTTTGCGTATTTATAACATTTTTGTTTGAAAACTAATATTTCTTTTGCTTCTTTATGGATCGTTTACTTGTTGTGTTAAACTAAGAAGAAACAAAACAAATGTCTAAGATGCCATTTGCTCTAATATGTTACTTAATGCAAATCCACGGGAGCTGTCAATGGTTTGATTGTCTTATAAGTGAAGTAGGTATGAACCCCAAAATGTTTCTCTCCTTCAGGTCCAGAAAAGCTCCTGGAATATTTTGATAATTGACCTTTCCCGGTGACTGGCATTTCTAGTTCAATTGTTCCGTTGTTCCCTCGACACCAATCACTCACCATGTTTCATGTACTTAAGGGAATGTCAGAGGAAGATGTAACCCTGTTAAATGTGACCCAAGCACATGATAATTACCTTTTCTAAAATGGAATCTCTGTAATATAAAATCCACTAGCTCTAAATGTCCCTAAAGTATGATTCCCTGAGCTGTTTATATTAGTGGTAAAGGTGAGGAGAGGTGGCATTTGGGGCTCCAACATGGGGTTTACTCTGTGACCTTTGTCAACTAACTCTAGGGCTGACCCACACTTGAGGGGATGCACTGCGGACCCCACCTCTCTATGGGGGGAGTGGCAGAGAATTTGTGACTGTCTGTGTTCTAACACAGGGTGTGACAGCTAAATGCCATCCCCCCTCCCCTCGCTCCTTCTCCTGGATACCTTTATTCAGTGATCTGAACAGTAGTGCATGACAGGCCTGCCCATGAGCATCCCAGGAGTGAACATCTCATACCCTTCTCAAAATATTTACTTCTTGCAAATGAGCTCTCCTTGTCTGACCGGGAAAGAGAGCTGGAAATCACAATTTCCTAATCCCTCGTGAGGCAAGGTCGAGACACACTTGTGATTATCTAAACAGATTCACACACAGAACATCCTTGGGCTCCCAGGACATCATGTCGGGAAATAGGATCTAAGAAACTTGATGAAATGATCAAGTCCCAGTGGCTGGCCTTCTGCCCACCCCATCTTCCCCGTGGGTTAAGGCCAGTGTTGACTTTCAGTCGGTTAGGTTAAAGTAATGAGAAAACCCCAGTTAGATTAAAGTATGCGATGGGAAGTGCGTGCTGTCTATACTAACCAGCTCAGGAATATAAACGCAGCAGTTAACTGTCAGATCCAGGGTGTGTGCGTGTTTCTCCTGGGTGGACCGGAGCCAGTCTGAGTCTCTGCTGCCTCACTCAGAATTGTCAGAATTGCTGGGTTTTATAATTCCTTGTGTTCTCTCATCATTGCGTGCAATGGGAGCTGATGCCCTTCGACCAAGCAAAGAGACGTGTTATGTTTCCGAGTTGGGGATTGTGACATTGCCTTAGAATTAGTGCCTTTGGATGACAATCAGCGGGGTGGGCAGAGCCACGGATGGGGATTGTCTCATTGTATCTGCCACGTGCCATCTAGCGATCACATCTCCGAGTATAAACATCCATTAGACATCCCATTCTCTCTGAGCTGTGGGAGATTTTCAGGAGAGTGTGTCCCTATTGCTTCAGGGACAGAGTGACCCTCTCAACAGCTCTTTGTGGCCTGAGAATCCAAAGGCATATTCCAATCCATGTCATGTCCTAGGAGAGGGGAGCCCGATAGTAGACATAAGGTTCGCCAGGAAGTTTGAGTGGGCTGAGATCAGCCCCGATGATACCAAGCTCCGAGCCTGAGTCATCACGATTGCTTTGTCACCCGGCCTCCATGACTGCTGAAGGCAGACTACCCAAGATACTCAGGATCACACATCGTCTCAGCCACAAAGACCGGCTCAAGGGTCGGCAAGCCACCTAAACTATCTAAACGGGGTCCGTCAGCTAAGTCAGAATCTTTCCTGTGCTGGGGGGAGGGACACGCGTAACAATGTGGTTCAAGGAGGCTTCAAATGAATCAGTGACAAAGAGGAAGGGGACGTGATCTGCACAGAGCTGGGAACATTTCAACTGGGGAGAATTACAGAGAAATGGAAGCAAACCTCTGATCAAGCATCCCCTTGGCAACCCCCATTTTTCCTCATCTGGAAAGTGGGTATAATAATTGTGCCAGTCAAAATCGGCGGATTAATGCAACAGATAACCACAAAATCTCAATGGCTTTACACGAAACAGATTTGTTTCTTACTGGCAGTCGGATGTGAGTCAGTGAGGGGCCCTTGTCTACAGAATTGATCAGGGCCCCGGGCTCCTCCCCATGTCGGGGCCCCTCCATCTCCCTCGGGCTACTCAGCGTCCCCCCCCCGGGTCATCTGTGGCCAGCCAATAAATGGGGAAGAAGGGAACTACTGGACTGCGCAGGAGGATTTATAAATCCAAAATGAGATAACGACATCACCTCCATCCACGTTCCAATGGCCAGAAATCAGTCTTGTGGCTTCTGAGAAATATCATGTAGGTGGGGCCCAAGAGGAACAGTGAAATAGTTTGTTGACCTTGAAGCCAGTCTGTGCCACAGATGATATCAGCTGCCCCACAGGGTGGTTGAGAAGATTATAGGGGAGAGTGGAGGTCAAGGTTTCGTGACCACAGCACTGTTGACATTTGGGCAGACAGTTCTTTGTTGAAGGGAGATCTGCTATTGTAGCATATATTTTATAACGAGTTTATTTATTTGACAGGACGAGCGAGAGCTCTCGAGTGCACAAGCAGACAGAGAGGCAGGCAGAGGGAGAGGGAGGAGCAAGCTCCCCACTGAGCAAAGAGCCCGATTCTGGGCTTGATCCCAGGACCCTGAGATCATGACTTGAGCCGAAGGCAGACACTTAACCGACTGAGCCACCCAGGCGCCCCTCTTTCTTTCTTTCTTTCTTTCTTTCTTTCTTTCTTTCTTTCTTTCTTTCTTTCTTTCTGATGTATTTTGATTCTAAGTAGTTTCACGTTATTATTCTCTGGAAAGATTATGTAACACAGATAAGGGAATATTCACTGCAATGAAGGGTCTTGCTTTGTAGTAATGCCTGCCCAGGGCTGAGATGTTCTATTTCCCTAAAATCCTAAAATTATTCCTGTAGAGCTAAGGTTATAGATAAACAGATCATAGACAAGGCTAGCTAACAGGCCCAATAATATATGGAGATAGTAGAGAGGGTTCATTTCAATGACTGTGTGATCTCACTTATACCGGAGTCAAAGATAGTCAAACTCACAAAAGTACAAAGTGCAAGAGTGGTTGCCCCGGGGGGTGGGGGCTGGAGGAAATGGGGAGATGCCCTTCGAGCATACAGAGTTTCAGTTATGAATAAGATGGATAAGTTCTGGGGATCTAACGGACAGCAAGGTGAATACAATTAGCAATACTGTGTCATATCCTTGAAAGTGGTTAAGATCTTAAGGGTTCTCACCACACACACAGACACACGCACACACACAAACACACAGAAAAATAGTAAGTAGGAGAGCTGACGGCTATTTTAATTAGCTTGATTGTTGTGGTTACTTCACAATGGGTATATATTTTAAAAGTTCAAGTTGTACCTTAAATATAAAAAAATTTTACTTGTGCATTATACCTCCATCAAGCTGGAAAAAGATAAAAGTTTCCTTCTTCTCAAACAAAAGTATCCCATGTATGAGAAGACGCTGTTTCCTGCTGCATCGCAGAATAGCCTACTGCTAGAAATATGCAAACGAATTTCAAAGTATCCCCCTTGAAGTACAGTGTGACCTCTGTAAGTCAGAGTTATGCGTAACTGGGTGAAATTGACGTTACTCAATCGGATTTGTTAGTGGTAATTTAATACGTTAATTATTGTAAAATTGTGTTGGTCACCACTAGTGACTGTAATGGGATGTCATACTTGATTGTGGCTTGAAACGGAAGGTGCATGTCCTGGGAGGCACCGCGTCCTAGACCAGGTGCCCGAGCATCAGCCAACCACCTCCGTGCACCGGCTGAGTGTTCGCTGCGAGTCCGGCAAAGCACGCTCCATGGTGGATACTGTCCATGTTGACGTGATGGAAACTAAGGCAGCTGTGCAAAGAGAGCTCTGACCCAGCCAGACTGTAACACTGGAGCTTGGACATCAAAGAAGGCATCTTCTGTGACCCTGCGGTATCAGGGGAGCGTGCAAAGAGGTGGGAGGCAGAGATGAGTAAGTCCTGGCGTTCTGTGAGCTCCCTAGCCCTCGGCTGCTGGGGCCGCACTTGGGCTCCACCACTGTATTCGGTGGGACACCTGCTTCTTGTAATACATCCCCCTGCAGAGGCTTGCTCACTCGAGGTGACCCCCTTGACCACAGCTAGAGTACGCTAACCGAAATGTCTTGTGGATTCTGGGCTAGTGCAGTGGCTGGAACCAGGTAAACCCAGGTAATTAAAATAAAACCAAAGCTGGAACAATGTTGCCACAGGTCTGTATAATTGGCTTTCCTCTGAAAATTGCACGGCCGTACACAGTCCTCCTGTCGACTCTTAACTTCAAACACTTTTTTTCTTATAAAGCCTTGAAAAAAGAAGACAGTCTGACGATTATTTAGCTCTATAAATGACCTAATTAGGAAGTCCTTTTGATAATATCTCTACCTTCAGGGATATTTGATCAGGTTTTTTGGGGGGGGGGGATTGGAGTGAAGGTCGGGGGCAAGATTGCCTTGCACCTGAGGAGACCTTCTTTGCTGGGTCAGCCGCCTGGTGCGAGCTGGCTAAGGGCAGGGCTCCACTTCTTTTCAAAGAAGTCAGAAGAGGCCAGAAATTGTCTCCCTGCTCTGTGTCAGGTCAGGGACAGGAGGGAGACCAAGACTTGACCCACTGAATGCCCGGTCCTGACATCTCCGTCTAGACGGAGGGACATAAATACAGGGCAGGGAGTGAGTGGCCAGTGCGGACAGCGCCTGTCGTTAGGTCGCAGCCATAGGGCTCCTTGGTGACATCATCTGCCTGGCCCTGAGCCGCCTTCGGTCCCTGCTGCTTTCCCGAGCCACACAAGCCACTGTGCCTCTGCTCCTGTGGATGCTGGTAGCACCACTGTCATTTCAAAGCATTCATTGTCAGTTGAAGTCGCCAATCCTATTGCTTCGCTTGCAGCCTGCGACTCTGGCTACACCTAGCAGAGGGTCGCTCACCCTCCCGTGTCCGGCCGGGCAGCTCGGGCAGCTGGGGCAGCTCTCGCTAAGGAAGAAGCCCTTCTGCTAATACGTTTACCCATGGTTTCCAGCTCTGCCTTTTGCAAACATCCGTCTGTGCCTTCGCTCGGTGGCTCCGAGGACCCCAGGTGTCTTGGAATGTGTGAATTCACTCACAAGTGTACGGGGGAGACAGAGAGAGAAAGCAGGCACACGACAAGAAACAGGCACAGAGGGGATGGAGGACGAATGAACGAACAGAGGGATGGCCCCGACAGGGCTCCCCAGACCCGGGAGCAAATGCCCTGACTCAGCCCCGAGGGGAGGCAGCGATCTGGCCGCCCCTCTGGTGTGGTCCCTCGACATCTCTCAGTGTGAGCATGTCCTTCTCCTTCACGTGGCTGTCATTTTCCCTCATCACATGGCTCCGTGGGGTCAGCCAGCCCGTGTGATCGGGGCTCAGCGGCAGACACAGCAGTCCGCTCCCCCAGCCACGGGAACCTGGCTACACGGATGTGCACAAGGTTTCCCTTGCCGTGCACTTCTGCACTTTGGAGTGTTTCTAAAGATGCCCAAAGAGCATGCTGACTTTTACTATCAATGCTGAAACAGTATTTTTTTCCGGAGAGACACATGGCTCACTCCTCTTCGGGCCTCTGCTCAAATAACAGCCTCTTGAAGGGGGTCTATTAACTGGAACTTTGGAATACTAGTCCCTTCCTGGCCACCAGCTGTTCAAATGCCCCTTTCTTGGACGAATTTCTCAAAAGCACATGCTGATCTCTGCCCTACCATACACTTCTACTTGTGAATTCATGTATGTTCTTCCCTTTGCAAGAATCCAAGCTCCCAGAGCCCATGCATCTCGTCTGCTGTGTTTGCTCTATAAGCCCTGCACCCGAGCAAAGGCTGTCACAGAGCAGGTGTTCAATAAGCATTTACCACTGAGCACATAAATATCCACCCGATAAACCCAACTCACGCCCGGCTTGGGAGGTCAGTCCTCCCCTTCTATTCCTGCTTCCCCCTCCAAAAAGACCCCAACTGAGAATTTATTTCTTCTGGGACTTCTGTTCCATTTTGCAGCTCACTGGTGAGACACTTTGATGCCCACTATAGAAACTCCAGCTCCCATGAGGAAGGAGGGTGGAGGCTGGCTTGAGGAAGCATCCCCTGGGTAAAAATGTTCCAAAGACAGAAGAGAGAGCTGGTTGACCTCAGGGTCGGGGCTGTACCTCCAAGAACTAGAAGGAAGTCACACAGATCTCCCGGCTGACTTCTGAGCATTCTACTGATGAAAGTTCTTGGTCCAAATCCCAACTCTATCACGTGCTGACTGTGTGATCATGGACGAGTGAGCCATTGCTCTGGGCTTGTTTTCTCAGCTGTTGAATGGGAATAAGTATGACGTCTACTTGGGGGTATTCGTATGAGATGATGTTCATTCATATATCCCTCGAGACATAGAAACCACTATGTTCCAGGCACTGTTTCATCAGAGCTACAGCTGTGAATAAAACAGAATCCTTGGGTGCCTGGGTGGCTCAGTCGGTGAAGCATCTGCCATCGGCTCAGGCCATGATCTCAGGGTCCTGGGATCAAGCCCCGCATCGGGTTCTCTGCTCAGCGGGGGTCTGCTTCTCCTACCCCCTCTGCCAATCCCTCTGCTTGTGTGCATGTGCGTGCACTCTCTCTCTCTCTCTCTCTCAAAACAAACAAACAAACAAACAAAAGCCAGAATCCTTGCTCTCAAGGAACACAGGTCAGTAAATGACAAGGATGTTTCAGGTAGCGAGCTGTGCCCTGTAGGAGGACCTGGAGAAAACTTGGTACTGATGGCTGGTGCTGTTGGAACCCCCGAGTATAAAACTGACTTTAAAAGAAATTGCCAAATCATATTTCCCCGCAACCAAAGAGCGTTCCTGTTGATTCACATTTTCACTAACATTTGTTGTTATCAGACTTCTAAATTTTAGCTATTCTGGAAGATATGTAGAGATGTCTAATTACGGTTTTAATATGCAGTCCCTTAGTGACTCACGATGTTACATATTTTTTCATGTGCGTCTGGGCTGTTTATATAACTTGCCTGTTCATTTTTAAATTAAGTTTTCTTTTATTATGGAGTTGTAGGAGTAGTTAATATAATCTGTATAAAACCTGGCAGAGGCACTGCAAAGCTTTTCTCCCAACCTGAGGCTTCCTTGTTCATTGTTATGATTGTATCTTTACTCAACAGAAGTTTTTAATTTCTTAAAGGTCAATTATTTTATTTTATAGTTAGCAATTCGGAGTCCTGATTAAGAAACCCAGGGTAAGGGCGCCTGGGTGGCACAGCGGTTAAGCGTCTGCCTTCGGCTCAGGGCGTGATCCTGGCGTTATGGGATCGAGCCCCACATCAGGCTCCTCTGCTGTGAGCCTGCTTCTTCCTCTCCCACTCCCCCTGCTTGTGTTCCCTCTCTCACTGGCTGTCTCTATCTCTGTCGAATAAATAAATAAAATCTTTTAAAAAAAAAAAAAAAAAAAGAAACCCAGGGTAGCAACGATTTTCTCTTCTGTTTGGTTTTGGAAGCTCTATTCTTGCGATTTTAACACTCGGATCTATGACTCTCTCTCAAAATGAAGCAGTGAGTCATTTTAATTCCAACCTTAACAACAAAAAATACAGAGCTGCAAGTTACCCCTCCCAATATTTTCACATTTTTGTGCAAAAAAAACCCAAAGGGAACGTATCATGTAAAAAGTGATTTAAACTGTCTAATGAAGCAAAAAATCAGAACCACATGGATGGCAAAGTAAGACTCCATATACATTTCACTGTTTGCAAAGTGCTTTATTCCCACAGACAGTGCAAACGTATGAAAAGGTTTTCTTTTCTGTCCACCTCCACAGAACCTATAGGGACAGCTCACGTTTTAAAATAAAATGAGTATGTATTTCTACATATCTAGATTGATATGTAAAATGATATATATGATACACATAATATATGATAGGTATATAATGATACATAAAATAATATATATGTATATTTCAACTGAAAATTTGACCTAATGTAGCAATCACATTTTGAAGGCATCTCATAGAACATGAAGAAAGTTCAGCATTGTTTCTTTCTTGGACTGGGAGGATAATTTCCCTAGTGGACAGTAAAGCCCTTGAATCATTGCCTCCCGTCTGGAAAGTAGTAGTGACCTGACCATCTTGAGTCAGAGTACTTTATAAAACTATTGAAACCCCCAACATAGTATTCTGCAAACTTTCTCCTCTATGAAAGCAAAAAATCTAAAAAGCAAACAGTAAATATACCAACAAAACTTAAATACATTTTATAAATTCATAAGGAGAGCATTGATGGGTACTGCCAATTTGAATACAAAAAAAAATCCTGAATGTATTGCCTGCACTTTGCAAAAAGTACCCTCAACATAAAAGATGTTCTTTCTTTCCTGAATGTTGTTTTCAAAATTGCATTTCTTCCCCCTCTTGTTTCGAAACTGCATTTTTGATACTGCATGCATGCATACTGAGATCTGTGGAGACCGTGCTGGTGTCAGGCCTCCCACCTTCCAGGAGAAGAAGAATAGGATAAGGCGGTTAGAGGGACAGTGACCTAAAGTGCTCCGCACTGTCCCCTCTAGGTCTGTCCGTGTTGCCACAAAATTTCATTCTTCTTTCTGGCTGAGCAATATTCCATCGTATCTACACCACATCTTCTCTATCCGTTCATCTACTGTGGGACACTGGATCCTTTTTTTTTTTTTTTTGAAAGATTTTATTTATTTATTTGACAGAGAGAGAGAGACAGCCAGCTAGAGAGGGAGCACAAGCAGGGGGAGTGGGAGAGGAAGAAGCAGGCTCATAGCAGAAGAGCCTGATGTGGGGCTCGATCCCATAACGCCGGGATCACGCCCTGAACCAAAGGCAGACGCTTAACGACTGAGCCACCCAGGCATCCCCGGGACACTTGGATCTTGATGAGCACTGAGAAATGTACAGAACTGTTGCATCATGACATGGCGCCCCTGAAACTGATATAACGCTGTATGCTAACTATACTGGGATTAAAAACACTGAGTACCTGTAAAAAAATAAAATAGAGTGTTGTGCAGTGGGGTGGATGGGGAGAGGAAGTGGAATTGCAAATTTGGGAGAGCACTTTAGTTCATTTTTTTGCCAGCTTTTAGAAGCAGGAAGCATGTGGCCTCGTAGATGTGGGTCACAAAGAATTCTTACACGGGAAGACTGTCATTATAGGACGTCTGGGGGCGGGGGCGGTTGGTGACAGAGTTGGCTTAGTAAGCAGTGATAATTAAGATATAGAAAGCTATTCCAGCTCTGGATTGCTCAAGAGATTTCCCTTTGCATACCGAAGGCAAAGGATGGCACTTGGCAACGTAACGGAGAGGATGCTGAGAGGTTCGTGATATGCCCGCATGGTCAAAAGGCAGTCCGGGAAGAATCTGGAGAACAACATAGCACAGTCTCTCAGTTGGAACTGCACAGAGGTCTTCAGGGATCTGGGAGCAGACCCCTGTTGTCTTGCGTTGTTCTTAGGTCCCCAGAGCACTGCACGTCCAAGCCGTGAACTTGTCACTCGCAGCCCCACACGAGCTCCTGCCTCCGCTCCTTGCACAGTAGATGTCATTAAACCACTAATTCAAAAAAAAAGAGCAAAAGGGGAGCCCCACTTCATTGGCTAGCATACTGAGTCTTCGGCAGTCTGATCCTTGGAGGGGAAAATGAGAAACATTTGCCTTCTTTCTCTCATCACCCCATTGGGACATCTGGAAAATTTTTACCCAGGCTGGTAAGAAAGGTATAATTCTTGGAGGTGCAAATTTTCTTTCTGCCTTTTCAGGATTTCTTCTTTTAAATATTGCACTTAATACTTCAAGTTCTGTGGCAAGGGTATTAAACTCTGGAGGGAAAGACATGCATGTATATAAAACTAAAGATAAAATCACACAGCTATCTTGTTTTCTTCATTTGAAGCAGCTGATAAACGGCAGCAAGACCCAAAATCCATCATTTGGGGTGTCTGGCTGGCTCAGTTGGTAGAGCCTGCGATGCTTGATCTCGGGGTCGTGAGTTCAAGCCTCACGTTGGGTGTAAAGTTTACTGTAAAAAAAAAAATCCATCTTTCTGCCTCTGTGGATGTTCTGTATTTTCTTAGCATTCTGTCTTGATTGTACGAATATGTAATCTGGAATGAGCTGCCTTGTGTGCACGTTAGAAGTGTTAATGTGACACCATTTGCCTTTTCCTTCGTAAACATAGTCTTTTCCACGATGGGCTACCGGGAACCATTTTTTCCTGCAGAAAACTTGAAGGGTGTCTCTGTTTCCTTTTTTGCTTTCTCTCAAGTACAGCAGACCCTCAGTTCAAACTCCATTTGTTTCCTCTGGTTAATGCGTACTGTCCCTGTTTTCTGGTCTCTAATGCGGTGTCTATGGACCATGGGCTCTGTACTATCACGATCCTACATATTCCTGGTCTGGGGGTCTTATGGAAGCATCCCAATTTCCTACTTTGTAACCTAAGGAATTCACAAGCCTGGTGTCCTTTGAAGAAGAATGCTAGGGTCTGCCTCTAGGGGCAGCTAAGCCCCGGCGTCATGCAGAAAACAAAGGGACTTTGAGTACACCAGCTGAGGCAGTAATCGAAAAACGTTTGGGATCATAAATGTCGAAATGTGTCACCGAACTGTCACTGAATAAAATCCAAGGAGAAAACTAAAGCATCTACAGTCAATGTCCTGCACATTTGCAGTTACAGATGCACAATGTGAATTCCTACAAAAGTCATCACATATACAGAAATAGAAAAGAAGCCCCCATGCTCTCTCAGCGTACACAGTCCTTGCCGTGCTTTGGACCGTCAGGAGTAATGACGTATCCCACTGATGTGAAGAACAAATAATACATTTTAATAAGGGCGTGTGAGTATATGTTAATTTACTCCATGTCGTCCAACCGAATTTTGCTTTGACCTTTCTTAAACAATTTTGAAAGATTAAGCAATGCATCCTGGTCATTTCCAGTGCAACTTAGCAGGCCGCCAATCAAGACAGTATCATTTAAACCATAATGAATGAGAAAGCCGGAGAGACAGGGTGAGGCAGTGCTCGCTGGGGGTATGCGGGCAAAGACACATTCCAACCCCGTCAGTCTCAAAAGTCACCACTCTCCTGACACCTTTTTAAAATGATTTACTAAAGTATAAAGATGTGGGAGAGTTTTAGGACTGGCAATAATTATAGTAAGTAGAGAGCAATTTGGTACCTACTTAAAGTAGCTGAAATGGAATTTCTAAGTGTAAAAAACTGCCCGCTTTGGGAAAAGTGGAGAAATGTAATCCTGCTGTCATGGTCTACACAGTAGACTGTCAGTGGAACAGAAACCCCTGCTGCAAAGTAAATGGCACACAGACCTGTGACAAGCATATAAAAAGCATCGGAGAGGAAATATTCTCCATGTCATGGAATGCTTCTCTAGGAGACAAGGGAAAGTGCATGAGGGCATGGGAGGAAGCATCGAGAACTGCCTATCTGAGCAGTAAGAGCTCCATGCTGACACCCTCATGAGGGATGGAAGTTGAGAAGGACACATTATCCCACTGACCAAGGTCTCCAGGATCTCTGGGACTCACACCTCTTCAGGAGGAAAGTGAAAGTGACCCCAGAAAAGCACGTTCGTGGCTTTGGAGGAGATGCAAGGGAGATATAGCTGGGGCTGGGAGGCTGGCTGGCTCCCCCAGGACTCAGCCAGCGTGGAGCGGGAGAGTGGCAGCGAGCAGCCACAAGTAAGGAGCGGCTGCAGGTAAGGAGCAGCCACAGGTAAGCAGCGGCCACAGGTAAGGAGCAGCTTCAGGTAAGGAGCGGCCACAGGTAAGGAGCAGCCACAGGTAAGGAGTGGCTGCAGGTAAGGAGCAGCCACAGGTAAGGAGCGGCCGCAGGTAAGGAGCAGACACAGCTCATGTGTCTCCTCAGCATTGCCTCGCAAACAAAACCACCAAAGTGGAAATGCAACGTTTTACTTCCCATCACAACTTTTCCACACCCGCTTACAACTTTTTAACTGATGTTTATGGCAAAAATATCTTCCTAATTTCCTGCCAAAGAAGACCCTTTCGGGTAGGGCGTATTGAAGCGTTTCACGATTGTTTGATTTCGCCTGCTAATTAAAGGATTTCTGAAAAGAACAACCCTACTACATTTTTTGGTCTTCGATTCAACCTATATTTGTGTATTCTTCATAAAAGGCTTGGGTTAATTTTGCGATGGTCATTTACAATTTCGAAAATACACCTCTTGGTACTGGATATTCAAAGTGCATGAATCATAACATTAAAAATGAATATGCAGTGTCACAGTAAGTTACAAGTGTCATAAATCTGTTTAAAGGACGGTGATTAGCCATCCCCTCCTGCTTCATTTCTATCCTGTTCGGCTTAGATATTTATGGGATGATAATGGGCAGACCTGATGACATCCCTGAGCACCACAGTGGGACAAGGAATCTTAACGACCCGAAGACATCAGTCCTTTCAATTAAACATCTGTTGCAAATGAGTTCTGAAGAATGTAGCATCTTGAAACCAGCTTTGGCTAAAATGGATGTTGGCAGACAAATTGTGAACTGATGTTTTGCAGTAACATTTTACAGTTTTATTGGGAATATCAACCGTTCAACCTCCAAAATATTATCAATATTAGCCAGAAAATATTTCCAGTAGCACTACGAGGAAAGATAGAACACAGGACTCTGCTAACTTTATGTTTTGTGCAAAAAATGGAATCTTAAATTTTCAAAATGTTTTTACCCACCTCCCCCAGTTTTCAGCTCCGTGGCTCAGGGCAAGGTCAGACAGTGAAACGTCAGGGGTTCCCTATGCTCAGTTAGAAATGTACAGAAAATAAAGGGTCCTATTGGAGGGGAAATACTGTTTGTATCTGTGTGTTAAGTCAGTTTTTCCTACAAAACGAAGTCACAGCTACAATGTTGGTTTGTACTTTCTACCCACAATCCTGCGAGCTGGAGCTGGCTGGTGTCACTCCCCTCATTTCGTGGATCATGAAAGGCTCGCAGAGGCTCCGAGAAGCCGTCTGACACGAGGCCTCAGATCATTGTCGATTCCCACACCTTCTGGACCCAAACCTGACCCCCGCCCATAATACCCACGGCCCTATTATGAGTTGCGTTACTGAAATCGTCCTCTTTCTGCGAAAGCCAGTAGATTATGTCTTGTCAAAAGCCACCAGCCCGCATGGCGAATGTGTCCACACATCACAGTCCACATTCTATGTGCAGCTGATGACTTATTACATGACAGCGGCATTCAAGAGGCTGTGTCGATTTCTCAAGCAAAGGGTTTCCCTGCCTGCAGAGGCTCAAAACCCCAGTACGCGATGTGGCTACTTTTCCTCCTCTGCGGCAGAGACCAGGCTCTATCTTAATTGTGCCATAAGCCTATTTATATTATCGATATAAACACACCCCTTGCAAGATGGGAGATGGACCCGTCTTCGACTCCTGCCCCAGACCAGCATTTCTCCAGCTTTTTCCAGGAACCCTGGTGTTCCCCAAGAACTAAGGGTGACATTCCGTCTGGATTTCTCAGGATTCTGGCTGCAAAAGACAAATCTCAACCTGAAGCAGCTTCAGTGAAACGGGAAGTGCTGGTCTGGGGCACTGCAGCAGGTCCCAGTGGGGGATCCTTTCATCTTCCAAGGGGAAGGGAGACCCTAAGTCCCACTCACTCACAACCCCGAGGACAAGCTTAGGTAAAAGGAGCAACTGCCATTTTCCATTTGGTTTTGGGAACCAGGATCAGATGCGAACCACTTCGGAAACTGACGTGAAGACCAGACCTAAGAAGGGTCACAACTTCATGCCAGCCCACGAGCCCAAAAGAAGCCCCTGCAACCCTGGAAAGTTCGGTACTAAGAGGCAGAGGAATGGAGGTGCTCAGAGCGTGAGCGCTCAGCCTCAAGGTCACGATCCCTCTGGACCTTCCCCGCGGCCCCCGTGGAACTGAAGGTGTGCCTCCGTTCCCGCACCTGGAACCTGGGGCCATGGCGGAAGGTCACCACTGGGGGGTGAACCCGGCTAACTCGTGCCCCGTTTGCTAGAGTCGTCTGACAGCTGGCACGCCTTCCGTGCTCAGTAACGCGTTAACTTCATCGTGGTAGTTATTTCCCGAGCATCCTCGGCAGGACTGAGCACACGCGCGGGTCTGCGTGTTTCCATCCTTGTTGCTGTGCTCATTTATCTTTGATCTGAGCAGGGTCCTGGCCCAGACGAGCAGCAGCCCAGGCGTCCGCAGACTGCCTCGTCCCCCTCGGCGGCTAGAGACGTGAGGTCCTTTTTCTAGGGCGCGCCTTCTGATTACTCAACAGTTCAGACCCATTCATGCCTCCATGTGAACTTTCATTCTGCCTTGAAAATCAGATATCGGCCCCCGGTGGTCACTGTTTCTATTTCTGTCATTATGGCAGCATGCTGGGGGGGTGTGCGGACTCCAAACATCTGATTTCTTGAGCCAGTCACTATTTCTAAAGCCAACACACACACACACACACACATCCCTAATCATTTCTTTAAAGGGTTTGGGAAAGTTTTCTTTCTCTCTCTCTTTTTTCCCCCTTTAATGTATTCCGTTATAATATACCTCTCTTTAATAGACTCTCTGAAGTAATAGTTCTGGAAATACTATTCTAAAAGTGAATTGCTATTGCTGAAAAACATTTCATGACCAAGTCCCACGTGCATTTCCAAGCCACGAGCCAAGCCTGCTGTAGGAGCAACTGTGTCACACTGTGGTTTCATACGTAGCCGGGGGGATGGTGTGTCGCATCGGCCTTTGGGCCAAAGCAGCTTCTGGGCCCACAAGTGGCTCGGTCTTGTCCCTTGCCTAGTGGCAGATGGCTTTTGCTTGGTCCCGGAGAAGAATGCAAGGTGTGAGTGTGCTTTGTGCCTGTCCCCGGGAAGCCTCTGTCCACCAACGGTTTCCATGAAGCCCCGGGAGCATGGGTCAGGACTCCAGGGACTCCGGAACCATCAACGGGGGCCCCACACACCTGGCAGACCGCGTGGGCACTACATGGGGACCTGCCAGGAAGAGACAGTCGGCAGGTATCGACGCCCCCGTGTCAGCATGTAGCTGTGTGCATGTTGATGGGTATGTAGCGTGGTAGCTGTGTGCATGTTGATGGGTATGTAGCGTGCTCAGTTCTCCGTGACTGCTTTTATAAGCACCTGCCTTGTTTCATCTTTCCAAACTCTACCATCAAATCACATCGTGTGCATATCTAACAAAATGACAACTCAGTAATATGGGCTTGTGAACAAAAAAGAGAGAGCTCTGATTGACTCTGTCTCCTCCCAACTCCTTTAAAGTAGGCGGTGAGCTCTATTACCCCGGGCAATTTGGCCACAGCTGTAAGGCATGGAAAAATAAGAAAAGTTTCTCTGTGGCATTTTGAGCTTCTAGGAGTCCAACTCCCGGGGAGCTAAAGTGCTTCCCACCGGGCTTCCACTGTAACACTGATAAAGAGAAATCTGCTCATATTGAACGAGTGCGTCCCCGTGCCCAGCGGGACACGCCACACCCTCCCCAGCCCTGGGTCCTTTCTTCCTACGGGACAGAGGCTCACACTTCCTGTGGGTGCCTGCTCTGGGGTTTTCTTCTAAAACCCTCGGCATCCTGGAACAGCCCCGTGGGAAGGACCTCCTGCGGTCCGCAGGCTGCAGATTCGGAGGCTAATCTGACCTAGAATCACCCTCGCTGACAGTCCCCAGCACTGCGGTTGGCGGAACACGCAGGCACCCTGCGATGACGCACTAAATGACCCCTCACAGCAGGCAACTAAGAGTAAGGCAGCAAAGGCACGAAGCCCCCCCAGGACCGGCTGCCTCTCTCAGGGTATCAGCGCGAGGACCCCCCCTTGGGAGGCCGCATGCCAGGCCATCTGCAGGAGGGGCTTCTGAGAACTGCCAAGGTAAGAATCACGCATGCATTTCCACAGCATGCCACACCCTTCAAACCTCTTTCACGTCTATGGTCCCACAACAACCCTGGGAGGCAGGCAGGGAAGGTGCTGTTGTGATATTCTAGATAAGCACCTTAGACCAGAGAGGTTGACTGGCTTTCAGAAGGCACACAGCTTAGTAAGTATAATTCTGCCAAGGCAAGAGCATTGGTAGGCACTCACATTTGTTCTTCCCTAGCATTTCACCTCGTCCTCATTAAATGACCCTCCGGCAACCACCCTGGGCTTCTTCGTCCCATCAGTTGCACCTGGAAAGACACTGTCACCTGCTTGTCCTTGAATCGACACAAGATGAGTCCACGTGTCTCCCTCTATCAAAGCTTCTGGGAGGTGAGACTGGGCAGGACTCCTGCGTGTGCATCCAAAATATGGAATTCAGAGCCTTGAGATCAAACCCTGTCCTCCTGCTCCCCATGGCCCAGGAAATGAGTTTCTAAGCTGGCACTCCAGCATCCTCACCCTTTGTGGGTGGGCATACACAGGGCTCCTGGCCATTTTTGGTCATGATTCCAACAGAGACCAGCCTGGGCTCTGCGGGCTCTGTGGTCCCAGCCGGGGCCACGTGGAGAGGACCCAGAAACATCACAGATTTTCCTGAGAAGAACAGGTGCTCTCTTCAGAGTTGGAATGTACCCCCATTGCACACTGTCGCTTCTATTCCTGCAAATCAGTATTAGCATCAATGCCCTGAGCCTCGGCAAGTGGCAGACTGTGCACCCAAATGCACATGCCTTCAGACCGCCATTTTTCCTGCTAGACAGTGACATCGTCTAGAAGAGGATGGGGGGATTTTTAAGCTGTGCATAAGGCTGTTTCCCAGATAGCCCTTTTGCTTCGAGTCCAGCTTCATGACCACAGCCTACCTCTCTCACCTGCCCCCTGCCCACCACACTGGGCACGCTCCCTGCCCTTCAACCACACTGGCTTTCTGTGGGCTTCAGGCAGCGTGAGTGTGCCTGGGGCAGATGTTTGCCTTGGCTATTTGCACTCTCTGCAGGACCCTCTCTCAGGACTGGCTTTCTTGATTGCAATGTCGACTCAAAGCTAGCCTCCCAGAGAGGCTGTTCCTGACCACGCATCGACCCTCCCTTGGCAAACAATCATTTCCTATGATGTGACTCTTGTTTTCTGCAGCATATTTACCACTACTTGGTGGCTCCCTTGGCCTCAGGTCATAGACGCTAGTTTCAACTAATGATCTAATTCTTCCAAAGTACACAGGAAGGAAAACGACCACCCAGCACCCCCAGCGTCAAACGTTCGGAGACAGAGTACGATAGCGCGTGGTGTGCAGGACCGGTTTCATGCACGTGCATCCATTAATAAGCTTCTCTTCGTGAGAATACAGCTGGCCTGCTCTGCGTTTCTAAGCCTCTCACGTTTCTTTGCCCCTTCTTCTTTCATTCAGATAAAAAACGAAATGCTTCAAACTCTCTGTCCTTAAAGGGCTGAATGCACCAGAGCTGCTGATTGCTACTATTTAAGGGTCTAAGGCTGAGTCATTTTTCAAAGGATATGCTCTCTCTGTAATGGGAAGCAATGAACCCTAATTTGGAATTTTAACGTCTAAATTTTTCATAGTGAGCCAATGAAAGCTGGAGCTGCCAAGGGCTTAAGATTTCTGTTGTTCTGTTTTGAATCGTCACGTTGACAAAAGTTTTGAGCTGCCATACCAAGCAGTGCCGACAGTGGAAGAGGCAAGGGAACACCCCGTTCTATGGGAACAAGAGTCTGGGGGTGTCAAGCAGAATTTAGAAGCCACGCCCACTGATCCCACAAGCTCTATATTAAATGTGGAAGAGCGGTAACAGCCCCACAAGCCACAGTGTGCTAAGTAACAAGGCTGCCGAATGCATCATCCCGGTGGGAGAAAAAATAACTTAGAAATGCCCTAAGTACCGCATAAGAAGATGTTTGGCTAAAGGATGCCTGTCTACCTTCTAAAACATTGGGTGGCCTTCCACTGTACCATGGGGGTGGGGGTGGGGGGCGGTGCTGAGGCTGGAAGTCAGAGCAGGGTCTGTGCTGAGTCCTGCTCTGGGTGAGGCTTGAAGATTAGCTCCAGCCTCCTGCTTCCAGGTCGGGCACCCAACGAGGCACGTAGAGTGTTTGATCAGGAACTTCAGCTGGAGAAGAGTTGCCCACCCTCCCGCCGACCCCACGCTGTGTGCATGGAACAGAGAAGGTCCCTTCTCACCCTCCGACATTTGCAGATTGTTCCCTGCCTGCACACGGCTTTGCGGGACAGAGCCTCTGGTCTCTCCGGTTCCCCGACAGCCCTCTAACAAACGAAGACTGTTCCCAAACGTCCCTCTCCGCACCTCGCCTCACGAATCACCTTGCACATCTCCTCTCTGTTGAGCGGAGCGGGATTGAGCAGCTGGAAGGCGGAGCTGAGAACAGCAGCGAGCCCAGGATTCCTAGAGCAGGAAGCCCAGACACTGAACACGGAGCCAGAACCAAGATGTGCCCGGTCAAGCTCAGGAGGGGCTCCGGATTTTGGGGGGTGGGCTGCGCCACAAGGAGCTCAATCATACCTGCATTCAGCAACGGCCTTAAATGAAGTCCTATGACCCTCAGGAATCTCCCCAATTCACACACTAAGTTCACCCACTTTTTTTGACAGCAAGACAACAGTCCCAAAATGGAGTCACTTAGGCTAAGCCCCAGGTCATGAAACCAAGACTTGCCTTAATAACAGTTTTGGCTCTCTCAGGAAATGGAAGCTTAACCAGCCAGTCAATCAGGAATCACCTGATCAGCACTAGTCTGGTAACCTGCCTGATGGTCCCTGTCATCCTCTAAAGGAAAGTAACCCAATAACCAACTTTTTTTTTGCCTTATATAACTTCCTTATTCCTCCTCCCTTCTGCCTCTAAAAGTCTCTTTTTGTACAGCTCCTCAGAGCTCCTTTCTGTCTGCTAGATTGGATGCTGCCCGATTCAGACTGATGTGTGCTCAAATAAATGATTGAAATGTTTACTAGGCCTCAGTTTATCTTGTTACAGTGTAAATTTTTATTTCTAGAATGTGGTCTGGGAGTCCTATATGAGAGTTGTCTGGGCGGGAGGGTGGGGGCGCCTGGGTGGCTCAGTCGGTGAAGCGTCTGCCTTCGGCTCAGGTCATGATCCCGGGGTCCTGGGTGGAGCCCCGCATCAGGCTCCCTGCTCAGCGGAGAGCCTGCTTCTCACTCTGCCTCTGCCCCACCCTGCCCCCCTCTCATGCTCGCACTCTCTCTCCCTCTCTCTCAAATGAATAAATAAAATCTTGAAAGAAAAGAGAGAGTTGTCTGGGGTACTTAATACCATTGCAGATTCTGGGACATAAGCAGACATCCTAAATCATTCTCTGAGAGGGAGGGAGGGTTGGCCGTTCTGGAATCTGCATTTAAAACCAGCCTCCTCAATGAGGTGCCGTTCATTCAAATCTGGAAGCCGCCAGGCTGAACTGACAAATATTTTTAAAAGAAATGGTGTGTTACTTCTTCTAAGTACTTGTAACAATGTGAGCAACCTTAAAGAACAGTATTCTTTTGTTCGTTTAGAAAGGAGCTCATCAAAGCCCTGGGTAGTCTTTGGTTTTGTTTTCGTTTCTGTTTTTTTTCCGGGCCATTTGTTTAAATCGAGCAGGGTAAATAAGAATTGGCTCTGGGGACACTGCTGTCTTTTTGGGGATCTGTAAGTCAGTGCTTCTGAAATGTTCTCGGACGTCTAAGAGTCACCCCAAACACCCCTGTAATACTATTCCAGCGATTGGTCTCCCTCCCTATTCTGTCTGTTCTCTGCTCCGGTTGAGAGGGTTTATTTCACTAAATGGCTAACCTGGCTAAATGTGGTAGGAATTCGGCTCCTTACACAGGAAAGGGAGCGCTGTGAGGTGAAGAGTCCCCGCCCAGGCCGGCAGAGGAGAGACACCTGATCCCCTCTCCTCCACCCCACCGGCCTCTCCTGCTGGATTTGAGATGGGGATGCTGCGTGGCCGGAGCGTCTGCTAGCTTCTGGGGCTTTGAGGGGTTCTTCCAAGGAGCCAGCAGCTTGCAGCTTTCCCACCTTCTCTCCTCCGCAGAGCAGGAAACCCGGACGCTCCCACCTATGAGCGACTGGACAAAGGAATGTTCCCCCCACACAGCGGGGTCTGGAGGGAAGACCAGGGTCCCGTTCAGGTGGTTCCAAGATGCTAAACTGACTCGACCGGAGAGCCACCGAGCCAGGGAGGCCGGCATGCGGGGAGCATTTGTCTTCGTTAATACAGGAGATTAACCTTAGCTTTTCTTGGCAGACTGCTTCTGATCACAGCGGGCATTTTTGAAAGTGTTTAAAAATGACAAATAATATATCACAACAGCTGCTGGAGTCTCTCTTTTGCAACGATTTTCTGTACGAGACTGAGAGTGATTTCTTCTTGGACACTTCCTTGGGGCTGCCCATTTCTTGTGGGTTGGGGGCAACCTTCAAGGGGATGCCCGTGAAAGTCCATGGTATCTCCCCATATTGCTAGAAGAACATCCACGTTCTTGGTGCGGTCTGGAGACGCCCCACCTGCCCGTCGGACCCGAATTCATATGGATCTGCCCTATGCTCACTGCATTTTTCTTCAGTGCTGGCAATGCGCTTGGCTCTTTCCTGCCTCTAGAAAGTGCCATGAGTATTTCCTTCTCACAGAAGATTATTATCTCCTTAACATTAGCTTAAACATTAACTTTAACATTAAACGTTAGCTTAAAGTCAAGCTGACCTAGAGAAGACAAGAATTTGTGTGATATAGTTGGCAAATGTTAGCGGGCCCTCTGGAGACAATGTCCTAACACAGAACAGAGGGGTGATGACCGTCCCGAGCGGCATCAGTAACTGAGGGTGCCCAGATCTTTAGGACACAGGTCTACTGCAGGGTCGGGTGGAATCAAGAGACTCACACGTGTGAGGAGCGATCACGTGATTCGCTTCCAGCTAGACCATGTAAATGTCCACGAAAGACCGTGGAGAGGTCTCAGAATTTCTACCGCAACGTTGCCAAGATTCTAGCTAAAGAATGGGTCCGGAGTGAGGGTGAAGCTTCCAGCAGGAGGCAGGGCTGAGCAAAGCCCCCCAGCTCCCAGTGACAGACATGTTCATGGATCGGAGGCCTTACATCGTACAAGAAGCAATAATCCTCGCGTTGGTCCACACACTGGGTGCGATCCTTCCCACATTCCCAGCTGGCTTTGCTGCAGATTGGCAAACCCAGCATGAAATTCATGTGGAAGTGCAAGGGTGATAGACGAAATGGCTGGGCTCCCCCAAATTCATCTGATGGAATAACCCCCCAATGTGGTGGTATCAGGAGATGGGGTCTTTGGGAGTGATGAGGCCATGAGAATGGAGCCCTCAGGCGATCAGACAGTGCTCAGCTCGGACTCACTCCGAACACAAAGGTTGCGGTTCTCCAGTTCACCACTATGCTAACTTCTGTTCCCTTCTGCCCACCCTCCTCATTCATGGCCATGACAAGAAGAAACACTCCTTCCAGACCCTGATCCATGGGTCCTCAGCGCCACTGCCTACCCGGGGAGCTTTCACAGTGTAGGACTCAGCAAAATGAAAACACACACGTGAACGCCAAGAGCGAGCAGGCCTGCATGCTTGTCATTCGGGCTTTCCCATTCCTTCACACTTTGAACATCCAGACTGAGCTCATTCTTCTTAGGAGATGCCCCATTTTAGCTGCGGCACCTCGTGGGGTATGTAGCAGTCAGGCATCACCTTGTAACAAAGACGGGCACCAATCAGCAACATCGAGCCGGGCGGACCATGTTCTGAGCCCCTCTTCCCTCACCCCGTCCCACGTCCCACAGAGACAGCTGGCAAACAAACAGAACACAGGGGCAGTCTTTGCTTCCCAGACCCTGCTCCCTCCCCAGGAGAAGCCAGCCAGGTTTTAGGAGACTGCCTCTCAACTGGGAATTTTGCCCACAAGGGACATCCGCAAGAAGTCAGATGCGGCTGTAAACCCCCGGGGTGGCTGCAGCTCCTCCAGGAATTTGCCTGTGTTCTGTTCCATTAGGCATCCTACGCCCCGCGACTCACTCTGCTGTTACTGCTGCTCTCCCTGCACACTCCCCACCCCCGGAGAGAGAGCAGGGCTCTAGCAGTGGCATCGACAAATGGGCTGCCTCATAAGCCAGAGGCAGGTATATTTTTTTAGAGGGAGACATGTTTTAGGGGACATTGACAGATTGGCACATCAGCCCTGAAGTTCACAGCAATACTTGTATTTTGTTTGTTTGTTTGTTTCTTATAAATAGTCCTCATTCCCTTTCTGGGCATTAGAAAGGAGCCAGCACTTCTCCACCAGGTTCTGCATAAAAGAAGGCACCGTTACTTTCCCTGAACGTATCAGGGTGTGAGGCTGTCTTTAATTATGGGATACTCCTTCCTTTCTCTTTAGAGAAATTGCTGCCAGAAAGTAGGAAAGTCTGTCCCTGGGTGGACAGATGATTGAATAGAAATCCCTTTAGGGGCGCCTGGGTGGCACAGCGGTTAAGCGTCTGCCTTCAGCTCAGGGTGTGATCCCGGCGTTATGGGATCGAGCCCCATATCAGGCTCCTCTGCTATGAGCCTGCTTCTTCCTCTCCCACTCCCCCTGCTTATGTTCCCTCTCTCGCTGGCTGTCTCTATCTCTGTCGAATAAATAAATAAAATCTTTAAAAAAAAATCCCTTTAATGAGATAGCACCTTACTTCTTAAAAACATTTTGAGATTTCCAATCCAATGCATGGATTGAACATGTTGTTTGACCTCCTTTTCGCCCTTAGGACCACAGTCCAATGGTGGGGAAGGGGGAAACAAAGAAAGTCTCCACTGCCAGTTATTTGTAGGGACTTGGTGAAGAACCATAGCAGATAAAGAATCCACTGAAAACACCTCTGGAGGATGGAAAGCCGCTGAAGCCATGGCCAAGGATGGAGCGGACAGGGTCATCTTCATGTGGAACTAAGATTCCATGAATGTGGGCATTGGAAAGTCACTACAGCATGCTAAACAAGCAATGGAGATAACATTAATTAGTAACAGAGGGGCTCAGTCCCCTGGGGGGGGCTCAGTCTGTGGAGCGTCCAACTCTTGACCTCAGCTCAGGTCTTGATCTCAGGGTTGTAAGTTCAAGCCCCATGTTGGCTCCATGGTGGGCATGGAGCCTACTTAGAAGAAGAAGAAGGAGAAGGATGAAAAAAAGGGAGGAGGAGAAGGATGAGAAGGAGAAGGAGGAGGAGGAGAAGAAGGAGGAAGAGGAGAAGTAGGAGGAGGAGGAGAAGGAGGGGAAGGGGAAGGAGAAGGAGAAACAGTAGTAACAGGGGACAAGGGCAGAAATGAGAGGTGGGTCATTCCCTCATTTTCTGAAGACGGGGCTCAGTCTTTACGAGCTAAAATGAACTCAAGGCAGTTAATGACAAAAACAACACTTTGAGTAATGACTCCAAACATTAACTTTACCATAAGCTTCCCCCCTTCAACTTACCTGAACTTTTTAAGCACCCGTCTCTCTGCTCTCAGCCAACACAGGTGTGCAGTCCACTGATATCACTGTGGGTCTTTCGTCTTCCGATGAGTGTAGCACAGTCTATCAAAAACATGAATAACGTTTTGAAAAATAACACACTGCGCCCTTGCCTCTGTGCATTCACGCGTCTGCCTTCCTACGGATATGTACTTGAATGACTGTGCGATGGTCCGTTAACGCTACTAATGGCTCTTTAAGGGTGCTGTAATTCGAGGGACATTTTGCTCTACCCCTTCTGTGTTACTCCAGATTTTTTTAATAATGAGAATTATCTTAATAAAAATGCTAATGATACCAATTAAAAAGACATAAGCCTCCATCTAGCACAGGCTAGGAACGAGCAGCAGCCGATGGAGGACTGGGCGCCCCTGTTTTGGGCTGTGCAGTGGGAGCGAGGGGACAAACGATTCATTTGTGCACACGCAGGGGGAAAGGGGGAGATGGGGAGCTGGGGAGCAAGAAAGCAAAGGAGAGGTGTGAGCCCGCAGGCAGCTGGGGAGAAGCAACAGCCAGGGGTGTCAGTGAGCCCAGGAGGGAGCTGAAAGGAAAGCACCTGCAGGGTTGGCCATACCCTATCTCTGCCAGATAAATATCTAGTGACAAACAAAAAGCAGCAAGAGACAAGGCGACCAAACTAAAACTGTCCTCTTGACATTTGCTAAAGTAAGACCATGAAAGGGCGCCTGGGTGGCTCAGTTGGTTAAGCAGCTGGCTCTTGATTTCGGCTCAGGTCATGATCTCAGGGTCCTGGGATCAAGCCCTGCATCAGGCTCCGTGCTCAGCGGGGAGTCTGCTTCTCCCTCTCCCTCTGCTCCTCCCCCCACCCCGCGCCGCATCTCCCCCGTGCTCACATGTACACACTCTCTCTCTCCCAAGTAAATAAATAAATAAATCTTAAAAAAAATTAAGACCATTAAGCAAAGCGTGCCAGGCTCAGGATGGCGCCAGGCATGGAGGCACATTCCAGCCTTTCCCTGCATCTCCCCTGGGCTGGCCGACACGTACCCAGCAGCCACGGGCACACACGGGTACAGGCCTGGCGCTCACGCTCCTNGCAGGGTTGGCCATACCCTATCTCTGCCAGATAAATATCTAGTGACAAACAAAAAGCAGCAAGAGACAAGGCGACCAAACTAAAACTGTCCTCTTGACATTTGCTAAAGTAAGACCATGAAAGGGCGCCTGGGTGGCTCAGTTGGTTAAGCAGCTGGCTCTTGATTTCGGCTCAGGTCATGATCTCAGGGTCCTGGGATCAAGCCCTGCATCAGGCTCCGTGCTCAGCGGGGAGTCTGCTTCTCCCTCTCCCTCTGCTCCTCCCCCCACCCCGCGCCGCATCTCCCCCGTGCTCACATGTACACACTCTCTCTCTCCCAAGTAAATAAATAAATAAATCTTTAAAAAAATTAAGACCATTAAGCAAAGCGTGCCAGGCTCAGGATGGCGCCAGGCATGGAGGCACATTCCAGCCTTTCCCTGCATCTCCCCTGGGCTGGCCGACACGTACCCAGCAGCCACGGGCACACACGGGTACAGGCCTGGCGCTCGCGCACCTTCTCACTGGCTGCAGCTCTGACATCATTGCTGATAAATGTTTGGAAATTTGCCCCTCTTTTATAAGCACGCAGAATTAAGAATCAAAGTAATCCCTAAGACGCCTGTGTTTTGGCTGCATACTAAGCATCATGCTGGGAGCTGTGGCCATATGACCGTGTTTAATCCTCAGAGTACACCATCCAAGCATTCTGGTGGGAATTATTTTACCCCTTTTAGAAACCACACTTCCGAAGCCCAAGTAGCTTCCTGAAGGCCACAGAGCTAGCAAATGGAGAGGTTAGGATTGAATCCAGGCAGCTGAACATAACGATATCAGAGGTCAGCACACTTGCTAAAGAGCCAGATAGGACATATTTTCGATGTGCGCCCTTGCCGTCTCTGCTCCCAGCCCGTCCGTCCACACCGTGGCTCTGCTGAAAAATAGCCACAGATAAACAGAGATGAATGCACGCGGGCCAGGTTCCGATAAGACTTCATTTACCGAAACAAATATTTAAAAGCAATGCCACCAATAGTTGTTTTTTAAATATATCATAAATATTAATGGTATTGAGAGACCCTTGAAAAATGTGTCATGTCACATTCCCACCAACGAAATACCCAGAATCTATTACTGACTGAGACTGACACCAATCTCTTTCCTGAACTTTTTTTAGCTCGCTTTTTTTCTCCCTCTTCCACCTTGAGAAACACATTAGCAGAGGTTTGTCTAANGTTAGCAAAGGTTTGTCTAAATGCAGGCAGCTCAACATGTCCCATCATGTTCATGGTCTTTGTCTGTTGTCTTTTCCACTTCGTGGAATCCAGTTCATTCTCCAGGAGAAATCAGTTTTTTTGTTCTCCTATTCTGATGTGTGCTAGGAAATGAGAAACCATCTAAACTCTATTATGGGGATATTGGTGTAATAGGTTTACTGAATATAATCATTAGGGCCCATGCACTGTGGGCCTACTTGGTGGTGGGCAGATGAATTCCAAATCTGAAGTGTGGCCACCCACTCTTTAGCAATTATATAAAAGAACATTTANTCTCCTATTCTGATGTGTGCTAGGAAATGAGAAACCATCTAAACTCTATTATGGGGATATTGGTGTAATAGGTTTACTGAATATAATCATTAGGGCCCATGCACTGTGGGCCTACTTAGTGGTGGGCAGATGAATTCCAAATCTGAAGTGTGGCCACCCACTCTTTAGCAATTATATAAAAGAACATTTAGAAAGTACACAGTGTTTAATCTGGTCAGACGGAGATGGTTATTTCTGGTCATTTGCACAGTGTCCCCACTGGGCATACATTCTCCTTGACATTTTACAATTGCTCCTTTCGACTGTGAAATCACTTTCCTATAACTCCAATAACAGCTGTTTGCAGAATACCTCACTCATTCTGGTTTATGAAAGAACATGAAAGTGCCATCTGCCTGAAGCTGATTCGGGAAGCCCAGAGCCAAACAAGAGACAGACCACTAGGTGATATACAGCCTCAAAACATCACTGACAAACTTGCTTTGGAGGGAAGAGAGATACAGACAGTGTCTCAACCGCCTTATGGAATGAGGGATAAGCAGAAATACACCTCAAGAGCCTATTTCTTGTTTAATATCCAGAATTCAGTCATATTACGAAAACTATCTTTTTTTTAAAAAGATTTTNCTACGAAAACTATCTTTTTTTAAAAAAGATTTTATTTATTTATTTGAAGAGATATAGACAGCCAGTGAGAGAGGGAACACAAGCAGGGGAAGTGGGAGAGGAAGAGGCAGGCTTCCAGCGGAGGAGCCCGATGTGGGGCTCGATCCCATAACGCCGGGATCACGCCCTGAGCCAAAGGCAGACGCTTNTTTACGAAAACTATCTTTTTTTAAAAAAGATTTTATTTATTTATTTGAAGAGATATAGACAGCCAGTGAGAGAGGGAACACAAGCAGGGGAAGTGGGAGAGGAAGAGGCAGGCTTCCAGCGGAGGAGCCCGATGTGGGGCTCGATCCCATAACGCCGGGATCACGCCCTGAGCCAAAGGCAGACGCTTCACTACTGAGCCACCCAGGCGCCCCCAAAAACCATCTTCTTGTTGGTGATGCTCACTGGCTGTATTTTTGGAGTCATGATTCTGAATGTTAGTTCTCACTGAAAAGGGAGAAGGGACAGGGGACTGGGCTGATCCCAGAACAGGATGCAGAAACAACATGGCAGATACGTGATGCCAGCAGCACCATTTCCCCCTCCTGCAGCGAAGGGCGGCGTTGCTAATCAATCCTAGCTTTCTTCCCAGCAGAGCCCAGACTAGACCTTAGAATCTGCTCAGTCCAAGTATTTCGAAGTGCCCCAATGAGCAAGGTTTGTATACCCACCAGATAGGAGCTTAACAAGACTGCTTGATAGCAGGAAGAAGAAGACGATGACGATGACGATGACGATGAAGAAGAAGGAGGAGAAGGAGGAGGAGGAGAGGGAGGAGGAGGAGAGGGAGGAGGAGGAGAGGGAGGAGGAGAGGGAGGAGGAGGAAACAAGCTAAATGATCCTGGACAGGAGGGATGTGAATTCATGTTGGTGTTCCCGTACTGTAAATTATTATGCAGCAGTTTAAAAAAATGAGCTAGATTGCACCAAGAAAATACATCCAAAACATACCATTGTATGCAAAGATTAACTCCTATAGAGTAATCTCCCTTATTTTTAAAATGTCCGTATATCAAAATACATCATACATGTTTTTTGCAGCCACACATCTATGAATGGAAATACATGGGAAAAGTTGCAGGAGGAAGACATACCAAACTAATAATGGTGGTTAATTTTGGAGGGGAATGGAATTTGAAGTGAGTGGTCAATGGAGATCTGACGGTTATTTGTAAATCTTTTTTGGTTTATAAGAGAATACATTCATTATTATTCTTGTAATTAATTTTTAAGTAAAAATTTAAACATAGCCAGCGAAAGGACAAGAAACAAACCTTTTTGCAAGCTGTGGTAGGCAGAATTATGTCCCCCGCAAAGACCTCCCCCCTGCAATCCCCAGAGACTATGCATAAGTTACCTGCCCAGCAGAAGGGACTTTGTAGATGGGATTAAATTTAGGACCTAGATGTGGGGGCAATTATCCTGGATTGTCCAGGTAGACACAATATAATCACGTGAATCCTTGAAAGTAGGACCTTCCTTGGTGTTCTTCCATCATAGAGATTTGAGGACGTAGAAAAGCTAGAGAGTCACTGGTTTTGAGGACCCAAGATCCCAGTCTGCGTCTGTTGCTGTCCCTGTCATTGTTGCCTTGTGCTCATTTGGTTCGGCAGGGGTAGGGGTCCTGCTGCCCTTCCTCATCTCAAGGTGGTCTAGGAGTACACCTAGATCTCCTGTGATCTCTCCAGGTCTTGCTTTGTAACAAAAATGTATGTTGGAGCCCCTGAAAAGAGAAGGGGGTCATCCCCTCTAAAACAGGGGCAGGAATCCCCCTCAAGAGCTATGTCAGTGTATTTGTGAATTTGGAGACAGGTAATATAACTAATGTTTTAAAATCTAGCAAATTTGGTCATGCTAAAATTTAATAAGTAGCTTGGTCCCTTGACATCATTTCAGAGCCAATGTTCATAGGGAACCTGGAGGTTGTGTGCAGTCCATGCCACCCCCCAGCCTGGCCAGCTTCCAGAACACTCTTCTCAGTTTTTCTGCATCTCAGTAATTAAGTAAGAGACCCTTCCAGGACCCATTAGCCCAACAGGGAAACTCTATAAGCCACAGTGATTTAGTGGGTACAGCCCGCAGAGAACTGCCCTCCCCACAGAGCTCAAAGGCTCCCACGGGGAGAGATGCAGTGGCCAGGGGTAAGGCAGCAGACGGGGACCTCCCTGGAGTGACACAGCCAGGCTCTGCCCTTGGGCAAGCTCTGTCCTTCCACCTGCCAGATGCTCCCAGCACCAGGCTGGGCACCTGCCCCTCTAGGAAATGGAGGGGCAGGACTGCAGGTGCTGTCTACTGTGGAGGTCTGGTCCCACGCATCAGCCTCCTGGACCTCACGGATGGTTTTATGGACTCTGGGACCCTCCCCAATTCTGCTGATCAGCTCCCCACGGCCCTCCAGACACTGGCACTTCAGACGTTAAAGTCCTGGAGAGGTCAGCACATTCACAGAGCAAAGCTGATCCCCAAGGGGCTAGTTTCTTGACTTACAAACTGCTATGTCCACCATGTGCCCCAGACCCACATCAGTGAAGCTGTCCTCACTGTAGAACCGAGTCTTGATGGACACGCAGATAAAGGTGCTCTAACGAGGTCCCTACAGGAGCCGGTTCCGTAATATCCACAGTGAAACTGGGTTTAAACCAAGGAGCCTAATGCTTTCCAAGGGGCGCTCGTGGTGCAGGTGCCAAATGAAATGTCACCGAAGTGCATTTTCCTTTTTAAACAACTTGCATTCGCTACATGGGACACTAGAGCAAAATATAAAATACTCCATGCTCCTTTTGCTGATAAAAGAATGCAAAAGGAAAAAAAAAAAACATTGTTGTGACATGTGCCATTTAAAGCAAAGATTTCTTAAAATTTCAAAAGAGACAATGTCCACGGAGGTGGTCTGATGAGAACTACAAACTCGCTCAACAGACGCTTCACCTGCCAGGCAAGCTGGGGGGCCAATGCTTAAGCCCACCAGCATGATCTTGTGGAAGAAGCCAGTTGCTCTGTAAAACTATGTCAGGGTCCCCAAGACCACCCCCACGTGTGGAGAATCACTACAAGGTCTCAGGGGAACCAGCGTATAGTGGTTCCTACGGCTGAGGTCTATTACGGTGACATAGGAGTGATCATAAGGGAAAAAGCCCAGGGGGGCTGGAGAAATCTAGGGGCTGGCTTCCTCCACACTCTTCCTGCCATGACGGTTGCACAGAGCACTCCTCCCCCAGCAACAAACACTCAGCAACACGTGTGTCATGCTTCCGAGAAGTCCACTGGAGGCTCAGAGACTTGGCACCTGGGAGTTTCTAGGGGCTGTTGACCACATAGACACCTTCTACCAAGAAGTCCCAAATCCCAGACTCCCAGAAGGAAATCGCATGTTTAGCATAGAGCATGCGTTTCTTTGCATACTCTAGGCAAGGTGAGCCCCCTTCATCTGTTAGATAGGGAATGGTGGGCACCCTCCCAAAATCCAAGTTCCCAAATGCCAGCCCAGAGCCAGTCTTGCAAGAGGGCCTTTCTATGGTTAGGGGACCGGCCCATGTTCTTCTAGTTGGTTACGAGGTAAAACCTGGATTAACAATTAGATCTGATGTTGGGGTGCCTGGGTGGTCAGTTCGTTGACCATCTGACTCTTGATTTTGGCTCAGGTCTTGATCTCAGTGTCGTGAGATCAAGCCCTGCATCAGCCTCCACGCTCAGCAAGGAGTCTGCCTGAGATTCTCTCTCTCCCTCTCCCTTTCCCCCTCCCCGTGCTATGAGTGCTCTCTTTCTATAGATAGATATAGGATAGATATAGATAGATAGATAGATAGATAGATAGATAGATAGATAGATAGATAGAAGATAGATAGATGATAGAAGATAGATAGATGATAGATAGATAGATAAAAGATAGATAGATAGATAGATAGATAGATAGATAGATAGATAGATACAATCTTTAAAAACACTTAGACCTGATGCCAAAGTCCACCCTACTTCCACTTACCAGGCAGTCCTTGAACTATAACCAGATCTGAATCTCGGCCTTCACAATGGAATAGAGGATTACAAGATGGTGGCCTGGATGAAGCCACACCAGTTAGCTTTCCTGACCGCCCTCAAGTAGTGAGGGTTGATACTGAACACACACTGCCTATTCCAAGGGCAGCCATCACTAAGTAATCTAAAGCATGGTCCCATTGATCGAACCATCCAACATGGCACCTCTACCCATCAAGAGTGGATGAAACCAATTTCCATCCCTGGTCTCCAGTCTCAAAGTCATTGCTCTTACATCCTGGTGACAGAATAATATTTCAGTTCTCTCTATTTTTCCAGTTTTAGGCTCATCTTTGATCTCTAGATTCAGATGAAACATGGGGACTCAGATTCTAAAGATTAGCTTTCATATTCAAATCTCCCTAAAGAGCCCATAACATCCTGACTGATTTTCCCCCTACCCGGACTATTAAAATCTAACTCAAAAGCTCGCCCTGTTTATCTGCAACATGGTTCTGAGTCACAGTGTAATTTGGATCAGCGTTTCCCAAATTCAGGACAAAATAAGTTTGATTTCTTTTGATTTCATATCTTTCAAAAGATCAGGTGCTCCAGCCTTTCTGCTCCTATTCAGAAGGATGGTTGTAACAGATGGCATCTCGATAAGTCAGAAGGAGAAAACCAAGTCATGTGAACTTTGGCAGAAAGATAATATATGACTTCCTGGCAAGTCATACAGAAGTGACTTAATTCTACCCTGAAGACGTCCGCCTTTGCTCATGCAGAAATAAGGAATCCGGTCCCCAAATAGAGGATGCAAGTCTCCGGTGTTAGCAAACACATCAGGGCACCATAAAGCCAACAGCATCACCCATCCCAGGACTTGGGTACCACAGGAAAACACTCTAGCATTCACTGAGTCAGGTGTCAAAGCTAATGCTTTCCTTTTCTTTTCTTTTTTTTTAAAGATTGTATTTATTTATTTGACACAGAGAGAGAGAGCACAAGTAGGGGGAGCAGCAGGCAGAGGGAGAGGGAGAAGCAGGCTCCCCACTGAGCAGAGAGCCCGATGTGGGACTCCATCCCAGGACCGCGGGATCATGACCTGAGCCCAAGGCAGACGCCCAATGACTGAGCCACCTAGGCACCCCCAAAGCTAATCCTTTCTTAGCACAAATGGACTCAGAAGTTTCAGAACTAGACCCTACGGTCAAGGGCCCATGGTCTTGAACAAATGTCTTCCAAGAACTTCCCTGTCCCCTAATGTCACCATGTTCTGAACCCTCAGTTGTAACTTCTGAATTTCTGTACCACAGGGTGAGCCTGGTAGGTTTTCAAAGCCGTGGTAACAAGACACTGCATAATTACTGGCTAGTTGCAGCCAGCTCTTCGCCAGGAAGTCACATATTGTCTTTCTAAGCCATTCTGATAAACCCATTCCCATGGGATTCAATACTCCCAGCCCCAAAATGGTTATTAGGCTTGACATAAGGATTAGCAAGTGCAGGGAGTTGCGAAGTACAATCCGAGTAAATTCAATGCTTTAAAATTCACTAGAAGGATGCTTTTAATTACACTGGCGTATCTACTGCCCGTGTATATATATATACATATGAATGTATATATGGTAAAATGGATTGTGGTACCACAGGCAGTGCAATTTCTGACTCATAATGCTTAATAGAGGAAAGTCAAGCCTACAACTCGTACTATTCTCATTTCTATTAAATCATCTGTTAGTGTTCTTCTAATTGTTGTCCCAGCTTTATGGCCGGGACACTTTCCTACACTGCAAGGAAACTGCTGAGTCCATGCTAGCTGCAAACACGTCATGCTTAAGAACTCAAAATCCTGACATTAGGCGAACAAGCGAAGGACTTTCTGCTAAGGCTTGGACTATGGTTTTTCCATTTTAATTGTGGTGAAGACTCCCTCCTTGACCAGACCTCAGTCAGACTCCAGCCCAAAGGAGTCTTTGTGCCTCCTCTTCACTATGCCTGGACTTCGTGTCCCCAGCCTATGAAACCAGTTTGTCAAGGATCTCCCCACCTTGATTTTGGTCTTAGTCAGTTCAGGCTGCTAGAACATAAGTGCCACAAAGTGAGGGGCTTATACAACAGACACTTATTTCTCATGGTTCCGGAGGCTGGAAGTCCAAGGTCAAGGCTCCAGAGGTTCTGTGTCTGGGAAGAGACTCCTTCATGGTTCATTGAAGGCCATCTTCTCACCGCGTCCTTACATGGTGCAAGGAAGGGAAGGGCCTTTCTGGGGTCTCTATGATGAGGACACTAATCCTATTCATGAATATTCTGCCCTCATGATCTGATAACCTCCCGAGACCCCACCTTCTAACACCACCACATATGGGGTTAGGATTTCAACGTATGAATTTTTGGAGAGACACGGATACTCAGCCAATAGCCATGTCCGATCAAATTCCTTTTCTCCTATTTTTGATGCTCAGGTTTTGGCCAGCTGTAGCAAGAAACCTGTTAGAGCAGTTCCGCAAGAATTCCCCCCTCCCCCCCCCCCCCCCCCNCCCGTTTGCCTAACTGTCCATGCACGGATCCCCTCCCTCTGCTCATTGACTAACCCCGACTCATCCTTGTGCATCAGTGCTCGCAGTCTCTCTCTGGTACTGCAACGCTCTCCCCTCAGTGCAAGTAGTTCTGAATTAAATCTGGCTTGCCCTTTTTAAATGTGTCCCGGGATGAAATTGCCTCTCTAACCACACTATGAAAACAAGTTTAAAGTTTGCAAACTCATCTTCTGAACTGCATTTTTAAAGTTCAGAACCATCTACCAAGCGGCCAGCGTAATTAACAAGTTTGCTTTCCAAGACAGTCTCTCTGATTTATATAAAGACTTTCCACTTAAGTCCTGGCATGGTCCTCCCTGTCTAGATAGTTTGCATTCAGCAGTTTCTGAGCACCTACTGTGTGCCTGGCGTGGTGACAGGGCCTCTGCTGGGGGTGTCTCCCTAAAGAACTCCCACTCATGGACTATATGTGGGACATCTGGGTTGATACAGGGATGCCCACCGTTTCGCCCACCTAGCATCATTCCCTGCCATGCCAATCATACTACTCTCTTGTTTCTTCTGGTGTGTTTGGAGCCAATCCCACCCCACAGCCCCAGAGAGAGTACATGACTCAGGTCTGGCCAATCAGAACATTCTACCTTCTGGGCAGAGTGACCCATCTAGGGATGGGTGTGAGACAATTTAACAAAAAAAGCCAGGTCCAGGACTTTCGCTGAAACTGCTCCAAAGAGCAGGAAAAGAGCATCGTCTACTTCTGTGAGGGTGAGAGTCTGGATCTGTCCTGGGTTTTCACTTGAAGAGGATCTGCCTGAAAGGGAAGCCAACACAGAGGAAAGCAGAGCTGAGAGACAGAGAGGAAGCAGGTCTGGTGAGCTTGAGGAGCTGGATCCAGCCACACCTGAAGCTAGCCCATCTCTGAACTTCTGAGTAACACAAACCAGTAAATCCCGTTTCTTACCATGCTACAATGTGTTGATTTGATACATTTACATATTGCAAAATATTTCCCACCATAGCATTAGCTAACACCTCCATCCCATCACATAGTTACCTTTTTTTTTTTTTTTTTTTTGCTACAACTTGGATGAATATTGAGGGCATTATGCTAAGGGAAATAAGTCAGACAGAGAGAGACAAATACTATACCATCTCACTTACATGTGGAATCTAAACAGCTGAACTCAGAGGAAGATAGTAGAATGGCGGTTACCAGTGGCTGGGGGTGGGGGAAACAGGAAGCTATTGGTCCAAAGGTACAAAGTCTAGTTATAAGATTAACAATTTCTGGAGATCTAATGTAAGCATGGTGATTATAGCTGACAGTAAGGTACTATATACTTGAAAGAATACTCCATTCTTATTTTTTTTTAAAGCTAAGAGGCAAAGTATCTTTGATACCTAACTATGAACTTAGGTGAGTTGACGGCACTGGGCAAAGCAACACTGTGTGGGGATCAAAAGTCACCACTCTGGGGTTGAGAAGACTTTGGTTAGACACCCAGCTCCATCCCTTACCTACTGTGGGACTTTGGGAAACTGATAATTAGGGAATTTGAGTAAATTTCCCAATCTGAAATATGGGGAAAGTTTAAAAGGTTGAAATAGAACTTGGGGTTGTCAAATTCAGTTGTTCGCAATCATCCAAAACTGGGGATGAATGATGGATAGCGCCGAACAGCCGAGCTGGAGAGACATGGCCATGGGGTGTTCCTTTCTATGCGTCCTGTTTCCCTCCTGTGTGTCTCACTTCTCCACTGATGATGTTAAGTCACAGGTACCATATCTCCCTCTCTTGTACTTCTCAGAGCCCTAGTGAAGAACCTGGCAAATATTAGGTACTATAACAGTTTTGACATTTCTAGCTGCATGGAACAGAAACTCCTAAAACAATGACTTTCACAATGAAAAAAAAATTATTTCCTAGCACAGAAAATCTATGTGTAGGCAATTCAAAGTGGTGCAGTGTCTCAGCAATGAAACCAAGGAACCAAGCTTTCTCCAAGATTCATCTCTAGCACCGTCATTGGCGATTTTTCATTTTCATGCTCAGCAACTCATGTTTACAAGATGGCTGCTTCAGTTCCAGCCATCACAACACCTTCATGGGAAAGAAGAAGGATGCTCCCGTTATGCACGTCCTTTTGTCAGGGAAGCACAGGCTTTTCAGCAATCTCCTCCAATGACTGCCCTGAAGCTCAGTGGCCAGATCTCTGTTGCGTGGCCACCCATGATAAAAGGAAGTTCAGTAAGATAAGTATCTGGCTCTAGGGGCACTGTAGTGGGAGGTGGCAAGGGACAGGGATGTTGACCACCTGGACCACAACCCTTCAAGGATGAAAGTCAAGAAACCCTGGGGTAGAGGATGGCTGAGAGCTGCGAGGCAGTCTACAGGTGAGATCACATCTAAGTCACGCTGACACAAATGTGGGAATAATTCGCCCTTCTCATGAGGGTGCAGTCCTCACCTTTTCTGTCTCCCGAACTCCATGCTACCATAGTGAAGGTCAGCCTGAGGATAACTTAAAAAATCCAGAATAAGTCAGGAACCCGCAAGATTCATCTATTCCTTTCCAACAGCAGGCGTTCTCCATGCAGTTGTCTTCTCCTTTGTCTACCTATACGGCCAGGAGTACTGTCCCTAATTTCCAGGACAGCAACCCGCTAAGAATGCTTTCAGGACACTCCTGCCCACATTCTGCTGACCGAAACACATCACAAGGCCAAGCCAACATCAATACCTTGAACACTCCAGTGGGAGAAATTGCAAATTCTTACGACAAAGGGCATGTGTTCTAAGGCAGAAAGAGAGTAAAGAATTGGGAGCGATAATCCGATCTGCCTCGGCATAAATGTTCTGAGAGATGGTTGGCTTCTTGGTTCTGGAAGATATTCTTTGGGCCAAGTGGATTGAGTGACAAGCTGAGCACCAGGCTAAGAAAACTGGAGCAGTCGTTTGGGGAAGAACTTATCCCATGAGAAGTTGGACTTGATCTTATAAACATGGGGAAGCACATTCTCAACCTGCCTGAAAGACTCTTCTTAGGATAATTCTCTCCAGCCCTCTGGAAAGCCAAGTCTTCAGCAGGGGGCATCTCAGTCCAGCTCAGTGTTCAGGGAACGGGGCTAATTCTCTATAATCATTTAGTGGCTATATAGAAAGGTATTTAAAAGACCATCATTCATTGTAATTTGAAATGTTTCTAGATATTTAGATTACAGACAACTGTTCTTGCTGTCAAAATTTTCCCTAACTTTTTTTTTTTTTAAGAGCGAGAGAAGGAGAGTATGCATGAGCCGGGGGAGGGGGAGAGGGAGAAGGAGAGAGAGAATCTTAAGCAGGCTCCAAGCCCAGCGTGGAGCCCAAACCAGGGCTCGATCTCAGGACCCTGAGATCATGACCTGAACCAAAATCAAGAGTCAGATGCTTAGCTGACTGAGCCACCCACATACCTGCCCCTTTCCCTGATGTTTTATCTTAAATTAAGATGCACACAAATGCAACGTTCTGACAGACGCAGCATCCTTTCATTTAAAAGCACAGTCCTTGTTTTAAGATTATTTATAAACATCTAAAATGGCAAGGGCCCAATTTTAATGAGAATGTGAAGAAAGCTGCATGACAATTTTTGCATTTCACCACAACCCCTTCTCAAAAGTGTCAAACTGTTCTCATGAAAACGTAAGCTAAGGCACATTCAGTGTTTTCTCGAATAAACATTTGATATTTTACAAGCTCTCTGCAAGGCAGCGCAAGTGCCAGAAAGTCTTTGGGGTGGGGGTGGGGGTGGGGGATCATGCAAATTTAGGTTCAGCTATAAGTCACAGAGAAAAAAACAGAAGTGCATTTGTCCTGCATTCATGTAGTCCAGAAGCCATCTGCCCAGGGCCAGCATGGTGAACCAGAGATCCTGGAGACCTGGGTTCCCTCCTCCGGCTCCCCAGACACTGGGATGGAGACTTTCTCCTGGACTGAGGTGTTCCACTGTGCAAAGCTTCCAAAGCTCCCATTCTCAAGAATACCTCATGGTCCAAAAGAGCTGCTGGAGCCCCGTGGTATACACTTATTTCCGCCCTGACAGAGGGACAAGGAAGGGCACTTTTCTTCTTTGAAAGTAACTCCTTGTGAGTTGCAGGCACCACCCCTTTTTATAACAGCAGAACACAGGAGCCAGTTACAGGGCCACACGGTAGTTTTTCTGGGTGGTTGGGTGCCCAGCGGACCACCAGGAGTTCTGTCCTGGACGAAGAGAGGAGAGAAAGGAGCGTGGGGACAAGTCCACTCTGGGACACACATGGCCTATGCCTGTCAAAATGGTGGGGTCCTGCCCACCTCCCCGAGCCCACCCCACCCACCTCCCATCCTCTCTCCTCACTCTGTTCCAGCCCCTTGGCCTCCTTGCTATTCCTCTAACAAACTAAGCTTATTTCAGCGTCTGGGCCTTTGGACCAACTGTTCCCTCCGCCTGGCCAGCTCCTGCCCAAATACTCACAGGGCCCTCCCTCACTTGCTCAGGTCTCTGCTCCAAAAATAACTTCCAGGGAGAACACTTCCCTGCCCACCTCACCCTCAACAGCTGGGTCAGGGCCGGCCGAGGCGTCCTCACCTCCGTGTATCCTGCACCCTGATTCTGGGCATCCGTCTTGTCGTTCAAATAAAAGAGAAAAAGAAGGTGTCCCTTACCCCACCCCCCAACCCTGCCCACCTGGAACCTTTCAAAGAAAACGTTTTATTTGAAAACTGTAGAAAACATTTTTTAAAATCCGGTTAGGCTCTTGGGGGAACCCGCATCTTCCTAGAATTTTAGCTTGTGCCTGACTTTTGAAAAGCAAATGTTACGTTTTAAGTCTGAGTTGTCACATGTCCCTCCTAAGAAGTTACCAGTTGAGCTGAAAGAGCTTTAGACCAAAGCATGGGAGAGGGGAGGGAGGGAGGGAGGGAGAGAGAGAGAGAGAAAGTGCTTGGAGAATCTGTCTTTGGGGCCGATGGGGAGGGAGTTTAACCTGCGGGTCTCGCAGCGCTCGGGGCGGGGCGGCACCTGCAGACCCTCGCCACCCGCCACCCTCAAGAGCAGCTGGAGAGGGGCCTTCTCCTCTCATGCTCACCACACCCACCCCGCGTCTCGGGACCCCCCGGAGCAGCGACCGTGTAGGGCACAGATGAGACCCCTCGCCTGCCCGGCTGTCCCCGACCCGGCGTCGCCCCTCCTGGAGTGGGAACCGCCCCTTTGTCACCTCTGTGGGTCAATCCACTCCACCCTGCGCCACGTGAGCACCACGAAATCCGCGAAGGTAAGAACCCCGCTTCTGGACGCTGACCGCAGCCGCCAGCGCCCCTGAGCCCACACAACCCCACGAGCAGCCAAGCAGCCACATGGGACCCGCGGGGGGCGCGCGTCCTCTGCGGGCCAAGATTGGCGCTCCGGGCCCCGGGCTGGGAAAGGCGTGGTAGAGACCGGCTCAACCCTTGGATTCCCAGTGCCAATGTGACCGAACTGGAGTGAGGCACAGGTGGGGTCCCACGGTTTGGGAAAAGGGAAGGCAAAACCTGGGCCCCCCACTCTGAGTCCCATTGTCCCCCGAAGTATGGGGCGGGCAGACTATGCGCGCCACCCCTCATCCTGGTCCCCACGTCGTCCAGGGATCAGAACTCGGTCTGGGGGCGGCCTCAGGTAGGGGACACCGGAGACGCGGAGCCCGGGGGGGTCCTCTCGTCCAGGGACGCGGCACCCCGCAGAGGTGCTCCTGCTGGCACCAGCGCCCTTATCAGATCCCCTAGCCCGACCCCAACTTCAGGCTCCCTCTGCGCGGACGCCTCCGGAAGCCTGGGGGGACATCCCCGCCGGGCGGAAGGACAGACCTCGCCCTGCCTCACCTTCCCCGGCGGCGCGCCAGCACCAGGTTACCCACGAGGGAGGCGACTGGGGCCCCTGCGCTGTCCTCGCCGCCGCCGCTCCGCTTCCGGCCGCTGCTGGAACTCCGGCAACCAGACCTGGTCCTACCGTCGAGTCCCTCCCGCGGGAACACCCGGACTGTCTCCACCCCTCGGGCGGGCCGCTTGCACCGTCCCCGCCCGGACCGTGCGCCGCGGGCGCCAGGCACCCCTCCAGCGAGGAGATGCGGGACGCCGTGGCGGGGGGCTGTCGCTCCGCCGCATGACCCGCCCCGCCTGGAGGAAATTGCGGCCCTGCACGCCCCTCCCCCGACCTGCGGCGCCTCCTCCAGGCAGGCGGTGGGTTGGCGCTCCGCTCTTGTAAATCGCTCCGTGGCCTTGAGGTCTCTTCACTTCAGGAATTAAAACTCCCATCCATTTGACTCGGGACCATCTGGGACAGACAGGAAGAGGAAAGAAGCAAGAAGCACAGAGTGAACAGGGGTCTACATTCACAAAAGTGGACATAGACCGTATGTCAGGTGTGAGCGCGTGAAGGCTCAAAAGAGACGTGCAAAAACCCACCAGAAACTGGCAAAGGAAGGAGGGTAATTGTTCACTAGCTATCCTTACTTACTCACGGAGTCTTCAGCGCATTGTGCCGGGGGTAACTAGAAAGGGGGCAGAGCCCCTCTCCTGCAGAGTCCTTCACACAGAACACTTCCTCCCCGCCCCCCCCAGTGGGGCAGAAGCAAGCCACACCTCCCACCACCCCTCACCTGCAGCCAGCCTTCCACGCTCAACCTCGTCTCCCCGGACGTTGCTCAGAGGCGGTGCCCCCGGATCCTTTCTGTTCCGGTGGGATCTGAGGGAGGGAAGCCAGAGGCGCACCTGTCTGGTGACTGCACCCCAGCACTGGGCTCTCCACCGCCTCCCCTCCCCACACCAACGGAGCCTGTGGGACTGCGGGCCCCTCCGTAGGCTCTCCTAGGCCTGGGATCAGGGTCCGCTGCTCCCTCCCGGGGAGGCCCAGGCCAGTCTCAGAAGGGAAGCCGGACACCATGTCCTGCACTGTGCACCATCCCTCCATCAGGGCGTCCTGAGCAGGGAGGGCCTCTCAAAGGAAAAGAAAATGTAAAATCTCGTGACTGACGGAAGAAATTCCGAGCAACTGAAAATCCATTTTTGTCCCCAATCTCAAGCACACGAAGGTACCCTTAAGCAGCCCTAAGAGATGCTGGGGACAGGCTGAAGAAGCCACTTGGCATGACAGCGGGTAGCCCAGGATCCCGCCTTGGAGAATTCCAGACCAGGCTGCGGTTGAAGGCAGCTGCCTGGTTTCCCGGTTGAACCGTGGTGGGTTGAAGCAGCTGAGAACACATCTTACCAGCCCCGAGGGGAAGGTGCTAAGTGTGGGCTCTATAGGACTGGGGAGCAGAGAGCTGTTTTAACAACACGCTATCGTGGAGCATTCCCCAAGATTCCTTCTATCTGGCTAACCTCGGTATAACGTCAGGCGCAGGTGCCGTGATCAAGTAGAGGTGGGCTGGCTGCCCCTCCTACAGCAGCAGGGAGCTCCTCCTCCTTGTCTCTCCCGCTCTCCCCAGCTCAGACACACACACACACACACACACACACACACACACACACACACACACACACACACACACACACGGAAACACACAAAATGCTGAGCTCACCCAGGAACCCGTTATTCCTGGCTGATGGACTGGGCTCGGTTACCTTTCCCTCTTTCTATAACATCATGTGAACAGCAAAGCCATAGGAGGAGCCGAAGATGTGCCGAGCCGCCCTGCTGTCCCTGCTTCTAACCTGTGCTTTGCACCCCTGCCATCTCCTCCTCTCCAGCACCGAATATCCCCCTCTCTGAGCTGCGGAGAGATGCATGTCCTGGTCCAGAACAGCCCGGGACAGTAATACAGAGCATCCCTGCGAGCCTAGCAGCAGGTGTCAGGGGGAGCTGCAGAAGCGCCCTCTCCATCTTCCCTCCCTCCAGACCCTCCCTCCTGCGGTGTCTGCCCGGCTCTCTTTCTGGGTGAAGGTTTATTGTATCCTATGCCCCATCCAGTAAGATAACTGCTATTCACTGAGCACTCCTTCCGGGTCTTTCAAGGCTTCATTATGTTGTTCCTGTTTGTTACTTGCTTATTCTCTGTCGCCAAGGTCACCCTGCTCCCCACCCCCCAATGACTTGATCCAGGCCTGCTTTCCCGGCTCCTTGAGCGGTGCCTGGCATGGCGTGTGCCTCGCGACCATTTGTTGGGTGGGTTAACTCTAAAGACGTATTGCCTTAGTCCATTGACCAAAGGAGAAACTGAGATTCAGGAACATAAAATAAAAACCAATCTAGCTTGGGGCACCTGGGGGGCTCAGTCGGTTGAGCATCTGCCTTCAGCTCAGGTCGTGAGCCCGGTGTCCTGTGATCGAGCCCCGTGTCAGGTTCCCTGCTCTCCCTCTTCCTGCCACTCCCCCTGCTTGTGCACTCTGTTTCTCTCTCCCTGACAAATGAATAAATGAATGAATGAATAAATAAATAAATAAATAAATAAATAAATAAAAATTTTTTAAAGATCTAGCTTGCAGTGACAATATTTTAGAGCACTAAGGTGGATGCTCTTATAAGCATAAGGCTTGAATTGACTCATTTAAACCTTTAGGAAAACCCTAAAAGCAGGTGTCCTTGTATCCCTTTCATAGGCACGGAAAGGAAACTTCTAGGTAAGTTCACTCACTTGCTCAGGCTCACACGGGGAAGAGGTGGCGGGGCTGAGGTTCCAGCCCAGGCTGCCGGCTTCCCAGCTCACACCCCGGAGGCAGCTTTCGGGACCCCGGCATTCCTTCATTCCAGGGACCTGAGCGCGGCCTCCCAGCCACAGGGCCACAGCAGGTATGAAAGGCAAAAGGAGAACAAAACCCAGTTGGGAGGGCCTGATCCGGGCTCTGCAGCACTGAGCTCAGGGAGCAAACTGTTCCCTAGGAGCTGAGAGGAAGCAGCCTGTAGGCCACCACGTGGCTCTGGGCTGGCCACGCCCCCGCCTCCAGCTCCACCGCTTCTCCTGAGGTAACAACCCACACGCCCCCAGCCTTTTGAGGGTGACCCGATGCGGTGCGGACATAGAGCCATGCCCAGTCAATGCTGGCTCCATTCTCACAGTCGACTTCGGAAGTCCAGGGTGTTTTATGTGCTGGTCTCCAAGACATGGCAGAGATAAAATCACTGCAGGAGGAAATGTTTGTGGGAAATAGCTATGCCAGTTAGGAAGCCTCACTTCCAGAACCATCACTCCATACCCTGTGACACACGGACTGGGGCTCTGCAAACTGCCCCTCTGCTTCTCTGTGATGTTAGAGCTAGGGCTCTGCAAACTGCACCTCTGCCTGTCTGTGATACTGGGACTGGGGGTCTGCAAACCTCATCTCTGGTTCTCTGTGATGCTGGGACTGGGGCTCTGCAAGCCCCATCTCTGCTTCTCTGTGATGCTGGTGCTAGGGATCTGTAAATACCATCTCTGCCTCTCTGTGATACTGGGACTGGGGGTCTGCAAACCTCATCCCTGGTTCTCTGTGATGCTGGGACTGGGGCTCTGCAAGCCCCATCTCTGCTTCTCTGTGATGCTGGGACAGGGGCTCTACAAACTGCATCTCTGCTTCTCTGTGATGCTGGGACTGGGGGTCTGCAAACCCCATCTCTGCTTCTCTGTGATGCTGGGACAGGGGCTCTGCAAACCACATCTCTGCTTCTCTGTGATGCTGGGACAGGGGCTCTACAAACTGCATCTCTGTTTCTCTGTGATGCTGGGACTGGGGCTCTGCAAACCACATCTCTGCTTCTCTGTGATGCTGGGACTGGGACTCTGCAAACCACATCTCTGCTTTGCCGGCCACTCTCTTTGGGCTCTTCCAATAGGGGGCACTAGGGGGAGACTGGCAGCAAAGAAGGAAAAAGGGACTTACTTGCTCCTTCTCAGCTCTCCCGCTGTCCCCCCGGGGCCCCTCACTCCATCAAGGGTAATTGGTTTTAATTTCCAGCTTCTTTTCACACTCCCAGAACCAGTCTGGTCACAGACCTCTGCGCCAGCCCCCACTGGACAGACTGCGTCCTCGTCCTCGGAGGCCTGGGTCTCCGCTCCCCGGGGACCCTCTTCATGCCGGTGAGGTGACACAGCAGCTGGCTGCCATCCTTCTTCTGAGGTCCGGGTCTCCCCTCTGAAGTGCTCCCACTCCAAGTTCTGGGCTCCAACATAACCTCAGGTGTTTGGGAAGGTGAATCAAATATTTCACACAGATAGGCGTCTGTGCTCGGCGAATACTGGTTCCATTTTGCTCACTCGGGGCCCCTTTTTCAGAACTAGGAATTTGCCAGCATTTTAGACATATCAGAGGATAAAACATTCTTATTTAATGTGGAATATTTGTAGGAAGGTCTGAGTGATTTTTATAGTGAATTCTCTGAAAGTGATATTTAAGAGGTTTGTAGAAAAAATATATGATACTGCCCATGCAAATACATCATAATCTGTATTGGAATGTAGTGGGAAACTGATTGGAATATAAAATAATAGTCCATTAGCGCTGAAAAAAATGTATAAAATCACATAAATAAGGGAAATATGTTGGCTTAAGTGAATATTGGTATGAAACAGGAGAAGAAATGTCACAAAAACTACTGGTAAATGGATTTTTATTCCTTATTTGTACTATTATAAAAGCAAATGGCAGTCCTGCAGATGGAGAAAATACTGGTGACGAAAAAGCAAGTCACAATATAAAATTAAATTAAATAAGAACAAATGTCTCTATTTGCAAGCAAAGAAATTAAGCAACCAGAAAGCATACATCTGACTGAATTCTCACACAGGTTGCTAGAGTGCATGTTGACAAGCCAGTATTTCTGTATACATCAGTACAAAACGTACAGTAAAACATAGTTGAAGAAACCCCAAGGTCATTCTCGTGCATGCAGTTAAAGCCAATATTTGCTTGGCTATTCACACACGTACAAGCACCCAGGGAGGAAAACCGAGTTCTAATGGAAACTAGCTTCCACTCTCGTTCCCAGAACTTCCTGGAAATTCCCTTCCTCTTTGAACCCGGGCTTGTGGCAGTAAGAAATTGAAATCTAATAAGGAAACAACCCAAATTCAACTACCTCTGATTATTCGCGTGGTTAATGCCTTGTTACGGAGGCTGAAAAAGCATCCTGGATGGGAATTTCCCATCTTTTCCATGATGTTTGTGTTTCGGTTTTCTGCTGCTGGGAGGGAGCGGCATTACCGCTGTCTAGCACTCCTCTCTCCTTCCCTGAGTGGCTTTCCGCTTGTGATCTTGGCGCACTGGACAAGGGGTCAAGATGTTGCTTTGGGGTAAAGATGAGTTTTGCTTGCTGGTCAATATGGTAGCTCTTTACAAAGTGAGCAATAAATACACTCCGTCCAAAAAGGTGATCGGAAGTGTAAGCGTGTACTGGAAGAGACTGTTGTCAGCTAGCCCAAATGTCTTTGACTCAGCCTTGCTTTAACATTAAAAATGATAATCCCAGGGGCTCCTTTCTCTTTTTTCTTTTTTTTTTCCCCTGTTTGGTGGGCAGCACCCTTGAGAGCAACGTTAAGAACCCACTGCCACAAATGTTTTCAAGAATGCTATTCACCAGGGGGCACCTGGCTGGCTCAGTCAGTGGAGCGTGTGACTCTTGATCTTGGGGTTGTGAGTTTGAGCCCCATGTTGGGTGTAGAGATTACTTAAGAATAAGATCTAAGGGGGGGCGCCTGGGTGGCACAGCAGTTAAGCGTCTGCCTTCGGCTCAGGGCATGATCCCGGCGTTGTGGGATCGAGCCCCACATCAGGCTNTTGTGTTCCCTCTCTCGCTGGCTGTCTCTATCTCTGTCAAATAAATAAATAAAAATCTTAAAAAAAAAAAAAAGAATAAGATCTAAGGGGCGCCTGGGTGGCTCAGTCGGTTGAGTGTTGGACTCGGTTTCGGCTCAGGGTCGTGAGATTGGGACCCATGTTGGACTCTGCACTCAGCATGGAGTCCGCTGTCCCTCTCCCTCTGCTCTCCCTGCACTGCTCTCTCTTTCTCACTCTAAAATAAATACATAAGTAAAATCTAAATAAATAAGTAAATAAAATCTCTAAAGAAGAAAAAAATAGAATGCTATTTATTGGGTTGACAAATTAGCTGTTGTTTACCTGGGAAGGCGGGAAGGTTAGCAAATTATGTGCATTTCCTGTTCCTATGAAATTTATGTCATATTGTACTCTATTTTGGCATCGTAACTCTGAGTTTTTCTCTATTAAAAAGGGAAAGGAGATTTTCCATGATTTTGAAAAGTTTATTATAATTGTTCAAAAATGTTGACTTTATCATTGAGACTATGAACGTTTGTTATGGGAAACCACGTTTGGAACTTGGTTCGCTGTAAAGTCGGAAACCAGGTTTATCAGTGGAGGAGGATTTAAACCCAGCAACTGTGTAGTTAAACCGCTGACTCTGCCTTTGTTCTACTCAGCGGCGATAAAAGAGATTGAGCAGAACATCGTCCCTTGCCCTACAGCAAGGAGAGATCTGCACAGGTAGGAAGCCTAGAACACGTTTTAGAAGGTAAATATTCAATCGGTCTTCCCCACGAGCCTCAGTGAATTCAGAATATTTTGGACCTTTTCCTCACTCTTCGGGAAGAGATAATGGGGTTAAGCTTCGGTTTCTCTCGGGACCTCTGCAGTTCGCCCCGACAGTCTCACTGGGAGGTTTACTGTGTGCTACAGCTCAAGAATGCCCCATGACACCTGTTTCCACCTTGTGTTTCTATTCCTATTTCTGTCATTCATGCCTCATTTCCCTTCCGCCTTCTGTTGGGGCAGAAGCCATGGCCAGGTCATCTTGGCATCCTCAACATTCCTAGGACAGTGCTCTGGACATAGTTGGTACCCAGAAACAATATCTTGAATGAAGGAATGTCCTGCTACAAATGACTCCCCAGCACCCTTCTTCCAGGGTAGCGTGGGATGTTAGGATGACTCATCATATGCCCCCTGAACCTACTCATTCTCGAGGGTCGTCTGTTTCAATGAATGGCTCTACTCTGTACCCAAGTGCTAAGGATCTAGAATTCTCTAGAATCTTCTTGCTCTTCTCAGGACCAAGTCCAGCCATCGCCTGCTGCTTCCACCCCCTAAACATCCCTAAAATCCAGCCTTTTTATCTAATTTTGAGTCCAAGCTAACCGCTGTCCCAAACCCATTCTTGTGTTCCCTAATTCGTTTTCCTCACGGCACCCAAATCTGACTACCATTCTTCTGTGGCTCAAGGTTTTCTTGTAGGATAATGGACTTGATGCCTCAAATGGCCAAAGGTGTGTCCTTCATTTACCCGGTCCCTGCCGACCTCCTGAGCCTCGGCTCAGGCCACACTCCCTCTTATTTTTTTACATGGCAACCACATGACCTGTGTTTGAGTTCTCAACAAGCAGAGGACTGTTCATCTCAGGTCTCTGCTTATGCTACCCCTTCTTTCTGGAATGTTCTGAGTGCTCACTTATCCAGTTAATCCCACTCATAAAAATCACAACCCAAATGTCACTTGCTAAATGGAATCATCATGATGACGTAAACTTGTTCAGACCCTGTTGTCATATGTCTCTATCCCAAGATCACTTCTGTGTATTTCCTACTAGATCTGTGATTTAATAGTTCATTTTATAGACAAGGTTTTGGGGTTTTTTGGTTTTTTTTGTTTTTAGTTATTTTCTTCCCCACACCCCTCCTTGTGGTTATACCATCCATTAAAAATACACTCAGGCTTATTTGTTGCTGTTTGCATTTCCTTTGAGATCTGCCCCCCCCCCTGCCAGATACACACACACCCTGCTTATTTATTATTTATTTCCTGGTTTTAAAGTCTGCACTGTACAAAAAGTTACCATCAGAGAAGTGCCCTCCTCCCCTCCCCCCGACCCTACTCCCCCTCTCTCTCCACCGCTTTCCTGCCACCCTCGGTTGGTAATGGGTCACATTCGTGTTTGGTTTATGCTTCCTGTAGGTCCTTTTTCTTTTTTTTAAAGATTTTTTATTTATTTGACAGAGATAGAGACAGCCAGTGAGAGAGGGAACACAAGCAGGGGGAGTGGGAGAGGAAGAAGCAGGCTCCCAGCCGAGAAGCCTGATGTGGGGCTCGATCCCAGAACGCCAGGATCACGCCCTGAGCCGAAGGCAGACGCTTAACCGCTGTGCCACCCAGGCGCCCCCCTGTAGGTCCTTTTGCACAGATGTGTGGGAATGTGTATGTTTTCTTAGGTCCCAGCTGCTGGGGGTGGACGGGGGCTGGGTGGGGGCTGCTGAGCAGATGTGAGGAGAACGATCAAATGGCTGACAGCTGGTCCAGAAGGGGGACGGCAGGCCGTGGCGGGAGCCAGAAAGAAGAAAGGAGGAGTGGCTTGAGGGACAGCTGGGGGTGACAGTGCCATGATTTGGTAACTGATTGGTAACAAAGGGGAGGGACAGGGTCTTGTAGGGGATGATGTTCTGGTTTCTGCTTTACAGACTGGCTGCATGTGGGTGCCACTCATTGAGATACAGAATAGTGTAGAAAAAGAAAATCTGATTGGCGGGGGGCCCCCAGGTGGTCTGGCCTGGACTAGTTGGGTGTCAGGTGACTTTGAGCCGTCGCTGTGGGAGTGGAGAGGACAGCAGCGGCATCAGGCACAGCAGGGAGGTCCGAAGAGGAATTCCGCAGGGGGCAGATTCTGCCCTGGTCCTCTGGGCACTTCCTCAGAATATGGGGGTGCATGCAATGAATACTGGGGATCTTCTGGTCTGTGCAGAAGAACAGAAACAGAAACAAAACCGTGGCTGTCCCCCCCCCCAGCCTCTTCTTGCTGAGTCCAGCTGCTCAGGGCAGGCCACCAGCCAGAGGAGTGCCTCCCTGCAGGTGAGGTCGGAGGCCCAGGCCTCCCTGCCTCTCAAGGTGGAGGAGGGATGGCAGAAAATTGCAGCCAGAATTGTCTGTTTCCAAATCACCCCACAAAGCTAATGATTCTTATCTGAACAAACTGTTACCTAGGAGAGTCTGCGTTGTGTGAATGGAGGTCTCGGTTCTTGGATTCCCCACGGGAGACTTAAGTGAGGCTCGGTGCTCGAATAAGGACAGCCAGAAGGAAAGTAGAAAGCACGGAGCAGTTTAGGAAGAGCAGGACACGCTCAAGGTGGGCGAGCGGGCAGGCCCAGAGGCGACAACTGTCCTGCACCTACAGGGGTCTTGGGTCATGGACACGGTGGTCTCCTAATGGAGGCTGCTTCCAATCATTTGGAGGACTCTTCCCACAACTTGGGAGGGAGATGGGGAGTTTTTGAACCTCCAAGGTTTATACCAGAACCATCAAGGTAGCTTTCCCCCATGGAGGGGGTGCAACGCATTATAATGAGTCTGGGGGTTCCCCTGGGGCAGAGGGGAAGAGGAGAGTGCATGCTCTGCACCCATGGCTCCTGCTATGTCAGCCCCAGGGTCCTGGAAACCCCGAGGCCAGGACGTTGAGGGGTCCTGAAGCCACAAAGCAGGATATTGTACCCCCGGGGTTCTCATGTGCAACCAATTTATACCGTCCTTGTCCCCAGCGCATGTCTAGCTGCCTCCTCTAGCCGAAAGGTAGCCCCATGCCCACAGGACCTCCAGCGCCGTGGCTAATACCCAGGAGCCCCCACCTGCAGGGCTGGGGTGGGGGAGGCCCGGGGATGCATGGCCAACCCTCTCCGCATAACTGGGTGACCACTGCAGGGAGCAGCCCAAAGGAGGCCCAGGTGGGTCCTGCTGAACCCCTTAGGAAGACTGTAAGGGGGACGGTGTGAGCTGGAAGTATAGATGCCACGAGGTGCCTCTTAGCTGCAGGTTGAAGGCGAGGAGCTGGGGAACGCCGCACTCTCCACCAGCAAGCCGAGGAACAGACAAAACAGCACAAGTTGCGAGCGCTCAACCCGCTCAGGGCTCTTGAAGCCTGGTCAGCAAACCCTCCGTGTGAGCCTAGGAGATTCACAGGGAAGCGGGGAGAACTGGAAATTCGAGGCCATGGTTGGGAATCCGTGAATGCCACGTGGAAGGACGCTGCGGGAAATGACCCTGTGTGGGCGCACACCATCACACGCGTGCGTGTGTGTTTTGGGGTGGAAGCGATGACGTGACCACAACTTTTATTTTACTAAAATGGATGGATTGCAAAGGCAAAGACTGGAATTCAGAAAGACCAGCAGATTCGTTCACCTTCTTTTCACCTTCTTCCTTTAAAGTGCACACACACATTCCTAAATTTTCCCCTTTGACGTATGAAATTTTAAAGGGAAACCATGTGGGGCGCCTGGCTGGCTCAGTCCCTAGAGCTCGTGACTCTCGCTCTCGGGGGGTCGTGAGTTCAAGCCCCACATTGGGCCTAGGGCTTACTTAAAATAAAATAATTTTAAAAAATAACAGAGAGAACGTGTTCTGTAAGAGGAAGAGAACTGCAATGACTTCTCGCGGCCTCCTTCCGAGCTCTGTCACTCCATATGTAAAAAGCAAAGTGATCTTGACTGTGAGCCAAAGTCATCTCCAGTCCTGATTTTAGCTGATCGATCACTGCAGATGCTTCTCCACCATTCACCAGGATCCTTTAGCAACGACTTTGGTCATGTGACCGTGACCTGCCCGAGAGCACCGGGTCCCCTCCACAGATGAGGATAAAAAGAACAGAAGGGGACCGCAGCTGTGCAGCCTCACGGAGCCGCCCCAGAGACAGCGCAGAAAATGGCCAGACCATCTTGGCTTGCAGCACCGTCCTCACCTCTCACGGCAGCCCTGCCCAAAATTTAGCACCACATGCGTCACCTGGGGAAGTGGACAGCGTGCAGATTCTAACTCCGTGGGTCTGGGTGGGCCTGGGACTCTGCATTTCTCATTAACTTCCTGCCCTGCTGACCCGCCGGACGCTGCTGATACGTGCCACCGCACGTGGGTAGCAAGGTTTGAGGAGAGTTTCGACCTCTCCTAGCTCAAGGAGGGAATGGAAGATTCTATCCAGTGGAAATCCAGCACTCTGGACTGTATGCATTTTTCTGCTCACGAGCAGAAGCAGCTGATACAGCAGGGCTCACAGGCCACGTCAAGCTGGACTTACAACACGAACAGTGCAAACCTCATCCCTGCCCAGCAGGAGGCCGCAGGCAGTAATCTACCCTCCACTCACACCACTCACGACCCTCACCGTGAGCCCGGGATTTTTCTAAGCTCTTTGTGTGTAAGTCACCCGCACCTTCGCCAGAGCCCCGTATTCACGGAGCTAAATCTCACACGTCCTCCAATTTGTTCAAATACACCCTCCAGGGCTATTCACTCAACCCCGTTTTGAATTGACACCTGCTCCCACCACAGGCAATCCCGATCTCCTTTGTCTGCTCTGCTCATTCCCCCTTGTACATAGGACCCTTCAGTATTTAATACAATTTACTTACTGATGAGGCTTGTTTTTTGTTGTTTATCCTTTATTAAATGTCAGCTCTCCAAAGGTGGCAATTTTTCTCTTATCTCTGTCCTCCGATGTATCTTCAGCACCCAGGACAGTGCCCATAATACGGGGGAAAGTCCAAAGAAAGACGTTGTATTTGTAGAATGTTGAAGGAAGTAATCTGCTCAAGGTCATTTTGTGGGTGAAAGGCAGGGCTGGGCTTGAACCCGGGCGGCCTGGCTCTGCCGACTGCGTTCTCTACCACCCTGTGAAGCTCAGAGTGTTGAATAAATGATATGTGTCTTCCGAGATCCCGTAGCTGGTGAGTGGTGGGGTTGACATTGCATCTGAGCTCACTGGACGAGAGGGTACGTGTGTTTTCACTGNACGTGACTCTTGCTCTCGGGGGTCGTGAGTTCGAGCCCCACATTGGGCCTAGAGCTTACTTAAAATAAAATAATTTTAAAAAATAACAGAGAGAGAACGTGTTCTCTAAGAGGAAGAGAACTGCAATGACTTCTCGTGGCCTCCTTCCGAGCTCTGTCACTCCATATGTAAAAAGCAAAGTGATCTTGACTGTGAGCCAAAGTCATCTCCAGTCCTGATTTTAGCTGATCGATCACTGCAGATGCTTCTCCACCATTCACCAGGATCCTTTAGCAACGACTTTGGTCATGTGACCGTGACCTGCCCGAGAGCACCGGGTCCCCTCCACAGATGAGGATAAAAAGAACAGAAGGGGACCGCAGCTGTGCAGCCTCACAGAGCCGCCCCAGAGACAGCGCAGAAAATGGCCAGACCATCTTGGCTTGCAGCACCGTCCTCACCTCTCACGGCAGCCCTGCCCAAAATTTAGCACCACATGCGTCACCTGGGGAAGTGGACAGCGTGCAGATTCTAACTCCGCGGGTCTGGGGTGGGCCTGGGACTCTGCATTTCTCATTAACTTCCTGCCCTGCTGACCCGGCGGACGCTGCTGATACGTGCCACCTCACGTGGGTAGCAAGGTTTGAGGAGAGTTTCGACCTCTCCTAGCTCAAGGAGGGAATGGAAGATTCTATCCANTCCCAAACAGACACAGCAGTGAGCATCAAAGCTCCCATCACGTGTCCCCACAGAGGGGATCGGTTGACAGACTAGGTTTCAGACCCGGGCCTGGCATTCTGGTTGAAGGGACATTTGAAATGCTAGGAGGTGAGCCTGCTCGGGGAAGGGGTTCAGAACAAGATGGAATAACCAGTATACAGNCAGAAGGGGACCGCAGCTGTGCAGCCTCACGGAGCCGCCCCAGAGACAGCGCAGAAAATGGCCAGACCATCTTGGCTTGCAGCACCGTCCTCACCTCTCACGGCAGCCCTGCCCAAAATTTAGCACCACATGCGTCACCTGGGGAAGTGGACAGCGTGCAGATTCTAACTCCGTGGGTCTGGGTGGGCCTGGGACTCTGCATTTCTCATTAACTTCCTGCCCTGCTGACCCGCCGGACGCTGCTGATACGTGCCACCGCACGTGGGTAGCAAGGTTTGAGGAGAGTTTCGACCTCTCCTAGCTCAAGGAGGGAATGGAAGATTCTATCCAGTGGAAATCCAGCACTCTGGACTGTATGCATTTTTCTGCTCACAAGCAGAAGCAGCTGATACAGCAGGGCTCACAGGCCACGTCAAGCTGGACTTACAACACGAACAGTGCAAACCTCATCCCTGCCCAGCAGGAGGCCGCAGGCAGTAATCTACCCTCCACTCACACCACTCACGACCCTCACCGTGAGCCCGGGATTTTTCTAAGCTCTTTGTGTGTAAGTCACCCGCACCTTCGCCAGAGCCCCGTATTCACGGAGCTAAATCTCACACGTCCTCCAATTTGTTCAAATACACCCTCCAGGGCTATTCACTCAACCCCCTGTTTTGAATTGACACCTGCTCCCACCACAGGCAATCCCGATCTCCTTTGTCTGCTCTGCTCATTCCCCCTTGTACATAGGACCCTTCAGTATTTAATACAATTTACTTACTGATGAGGCTTGTTTTTTGTTGTTTATCCTTTATTAAATGTCAGCTCTCCAAAGGTGGCAATTTTTCTCTTATCTCTGTCCTCCGATGTATCTTCAGCACCCAGGACAGTGCCCATAATACGGGGGAAAGTCCAAAGAAAGACGTTGTATTTGTAGAATGTTGAAGGAAGTAATCTGCTCAAGGTCATTTTGTGGGTGAAAGGCAGGGCTGGGCTTGAACCCGGGCGGCCTGGCTCTGCCGACCGCGTTCTCTACCACCCTGTGAAGCTCAGAGTGTTGAATAAATGATATGTGTCTTCCGAGATCCCGTAGCTGGTGAGTGGTGGGGTTGACATTGCATCTGAGCTCACTGGACGAGAGGGTACGTGTGTTTTCACTGCACCAAAGTGTCTCCTCGAGGTCAATGGAAAGATGGAGCCTGATGGCTGTGGGGGAGGGGAGGAGCTGGAAGAGGTTTGCTGCCCAGGCACAGTAATAGAGGGACAAGCTCTTGGGGGTACTGCTGATAATAAATGAGCAGTGTCCCATCTTTGCATCAGGAGTGTTCATGGGGAAGGATTAGTGTGAGTGAACGTCAAAGAAGACACACAGTGTCCCTGAGACAGACGCAGGGTTATCCACAAGCTGACCATGAAGGCAGCCAGAGGGATGCCAGGGTCACCTCGGGTCAGGGAAAGGAGTACCCCAAACAGACACAGCACTGAGCATCAAAGCTCCCATCACATGTCCCCACAGAGGGGATCGGTTGACAGACTAGGTTTCAGACCCGGGCCTGGCATTCTTGTTGAAGGGACATTTGAAATGCTAGGAGGTGAGCCTGCTCGGGGAAGGGGTTCAGAACAAGATGGAATAACCAGTATACAGCCTGACTTGAGAAGGACAAGCTGCTAGGCTCACACTCGGTAAATGTTTGGTGAATGAATGAGCTAACGAGTGAAATGGCTTAAATGCACCCTTATTTGACCTTCGAAAACAAAGTCAAAGTGGTCGGCATCCTGAGCTGACAAGAGCACCTCCGTGGCTGCAAATTCTTCAGGGTGGTTATTGGAGTGACGGAATTTAGGTGCAAGAGGGAGTTTGTGGGTGTAACTGTCCGGGGGGGACTGCATGCAGGCCGGGCTGGAATCACTGGCTCCCTCGGTAGCACCAGGACATGCTCGCCACCTCTTGGCTCTTCTCTCCTCCTCATGGACGTCATCGTCAGGCTTCACACACAAGATGCAAGCTGGGAGGGCTGCATCCTCTTATGTCCAAGTCCTGTTAAAACTATGTTTTCCTTTCCAACAATAGCGCTCTTAGAAAAGTCGTTTCCTCTTGTTAGGTCAGTCCCCCTCCCTGAAGTGCCAGGGCCAGGAATAGCAAATAAGCCATGGCCACACCATCCTCCTTCCCCACAGAGGACTCTATTAGACGATCTTGGTCCTTTCCCTTCTCCTCCTAGCTGCCCCTTCAGAAAAACATCAGCACAGCTCTGGACAGTGAGACCATTCTTTTGGATTTGATAAATGCACTAAGAGGACATCATTCCTCATGGGAAGGGTTTGGACCTGAGAGTCCAGCAGTCCTAAGGTCAAACACCTGTCCCTTACCATCCAGGCAAATGTCAGCAGCTCCAACTATTGTAAGCTTTCATTTTGTCATTTGGAAAATAAGGAAAATCAAATGTATCTCTGAAGAGTAAGCAAATATAACTAGCTAAGTTCTTAACCCACGCAGGGCTAAACACATGCTATTTTCCTTTCGCTTCCCAAAAGAGGTCGTA
>NC_048229.1:3681689-3691862 GCF_002007445.2 Ailuropoda melanoleuca
TAAGAGGAAGAGAACTGCAATGACTTCTCGCGGCCTCCTTCCGAGCTCTGTCACTCCATATGTAAAAAGCAAAGTGATCTTGACTGTGAGCCAAAGTCATCTCCAGTCCTGATTTTAGCTGATCGATCACTGCAGATGCTTCTCCACCATTCACCAGGATCCTTTAGCAACGACTTTGGTCATGTGACCGTGACCTGCCCGAGAGCACCGGGTCCCCTCCACAGATGAGGATAAAAAGAACAGAAGGGGACCGCAGCTGTGCAGCCTCACGGAGCCGCCCCAGAGACAGCGCAGAAAATGGCCAGACCATCTTGGCTTGCAGCACCGTCCTCACCTCTCACGGCAGCCCTGCCCAAAATTTAGCACCACATGCGTCACCTGGGGAAGTGGACAGCGTGCAGATTCTAACTCCGTGGGTCTGGGTGGGCCTGGGACTCTGCATTTCTCATTAACTTCCTGCCCTGCTGACCCGCCGGACGCTGCTGATACGTGCCACCGCACGTGGGTAGCAAGGTTTGAGGAGAGTTTCGACCTCTCCTAGCTCAAGGAGGGAATGGAAGATTCTATCCAGTGGAAATCCAGCACTCTGGACTGTATGCATTTTTCTGCTCACAAGCAGAAGCAGCTGATACAGCAGGGCTCACAGGCCACGTCAAGCTGGACTTACAACACGAACAGTGCAAACCTCATCCCTGCCCAGCAGGAGGCCGCAGGCAGTAATCTACCCTCCACTCACACCACTCACGACCCTCACCGTGAGCCCGGGATTTTTCTAAGCTCTTTGTGTGTAAGTCACCCGCACCTTCGCCAGAGCCCCGTATTCACGGAGCTAAATCTCACACGTCCTCCAATTTGTTCAAATACACCCTCCAGGGCTATTCACTCAACCCCCTGTTTTGAATTGACACCTGCTCCCACCACAGGCAATCCCGATCTCCTTTGTCTGCTCTGCTCATTCCCCCTTGTACATAGGACCCTTCAGTATTTAATACAATTTACTTACTGATGAGGCTTGTTTTTTGTTGTTTATCCTTTATTAAATGTCAGCTCTCCGAAGGTGGCAATTTTTCTCTTATCTCTCTCCTCCGATGTATCTTCAGCACCCAGGACAGTGCCCATAATACGGGGGAAAGTCCAAAGAAAGACGTTGTATTTGTAGAATGTTGAAGGAAGTAATCTGCTCAAGGTCATTTTGTGGGTGAAAGGCAGGGCTGGGCTTGAACCCGGGCGGCCTGGCTCTGCCGACTGCGTTCTCTACCACCCTGTGAAGCTCAGAGTGTTGAATAAATGATATGTGTCTTCCGAGATCCCGTAGCTGGTGAGTGGTGGGGTTGACATTGCATCTGAGCTCACTGGACGAGAGGGTACGTGTGTTTTCACTGCACCAAAGTGTCTCCTCGAGGTCAATGGAAAGATGGAGCCTGATGGCTGTGGGGGAGGGGAGGAGCTGGAAGAGGTTTGCTGCCCAGGCACAGTAATAGAGGGACAAGCTCTTGGGGGTACTGCTGATAATAAATGAGCAGTGTCCCATCTTTGCATCAGGAGTGTTCATGGGGAAGGATTAGTGTGAGTGAACGTCAAAGAAGACACACAGTGTCCCTGAGACAGACGCAGGGTTATCCACAAGCTGACCATGAAGGCAGCCAGAGGGATGCCAGGGTCACCTCGGGTCAGGGAAAGGAGTACCCCAAACAGACACAGCACTGAGCATCAAAGCTCCCATCACATGTCCCCACAGAGGGGATCGGTTGACAGACTAGGTTTCAGACCCGGGCCTGGCATTCTGGTTGAAGGGACATTTGAAATGCTAGGAGGTGAGCCTGCTCGGGGAAGGGGTTCAGAACAAGATGGAATAACCAGTATACAGTCTGACTTGAGAAGGACAAGCCGCCAGGCTCACACTCGGTAAATGTTTGGTGAATGAATGAGCTAACGAGTGAAATGGCTTAAATGCACCCTTATTTGACCTTCGAAAACAAAGTCAAAGTGGTCGGCATCCTGAGCTGACAAGAGCACCTCCGTGGCTGCAAATTCTTCAGGGTGGTTATTGGAGTGACGGAATTTAGGTGCAAGAGGGAGTTTGTGGGTGTAACTGTCCGGGGGGGACTGCATGCAGGCCGGGCTGGAATCACTGGCTCCCTCGGTAGCACCAGGACATGCTCGCCACCTCTTGGCTCTTCTCTCCTCCTCATGGACGTCATCGTCAGGCTTCACACACAAGATGCAAGCTGGGAGGGCTGCATCCTCTTATGTCCAAGTCCTGTTAAAACTATGTTTTCCTTTCCAACAATAGCGCTCTTAGAAAAGTCGTTTCCTCTTGTTAGGTCAGTCCCCCTCCCTGAAGTGCCAGGGCCAGGAATAGCAAATAAGCCATGGCCACACCATCCTCCTTCCCCACAGAGGACTCTATTAGACGATCTTGGTCCTTTCCCTTCTCCTCCTAGCTGCCCCTTCAGAAAAACATCAGCACAGCTCTGGACAGTGAGACCATTCTTTCGGATTTGATAAATGCACTAAGAGGACATCATTCCTCATGGGAAGGGTTTGGACCTGAGAGGTCCAGCAGTCCTAAGGTCAAACACCTGTCCCTTACCATCCAGGCAAATGTCCGCAGCTCCAACTATTGTAAGCTTTCATTTTGTCATTTGGAAAATAAGGAAAATCAAATGTATCTCTGAAGAGTAAGCAAATATAACTAGCTAAGTTCTTAACCCACGCAGGGCTAAACACATGCTATTTTCCTTTCGCTTCCCAAAAGAAGTCGTACGTGCACTGAGTAGGACTCGCTTTTAGAGAATATAGTCAAACCCACCCCTGCCTCTCAGGTCACCCAGCTCCGAGGATTTCAACACGTCCAGATCTGCTCATCCCGGACAAATGGCCCCTTGGAGGGGGCTGGAGGGGGCCAGTATGGTTCCGGATCCCCCATCCACGATTGGAAAAATGCTGGCCGTGTAAGTACAATATAGTCACAGAATTTCAGTCGAAAATACCAGCGATGCAATTTAGGATTCTGGCTTTCTGCCTTTAGAGGAGATGGTGGCCCGCGCCGTGCCGCCGGCCTCAGGAGGGGACACTCGCAGCAAATCAATGGCTCCTTGGTGAGTTTCTCTTTTCGAGCCCATTTGAACCTTTTACCTCAGACGACACACAATCAATCAAACGTGAGCAATCGCTGGAGCCCGGATTGGGTATTTGTTTCTCATACATCAGAAGTGTGGAGGAATAATTTCAATTCCAGGAAGTACTCTCCCCAGTCTCGTCCCTCAGAAGGTGCCCTTGAGTTGAAACGGGGCCGGCACTGGAATTTGGTAACGGTGTTCAGCGTTTCCTGAGAGCGTGAAATAACATTTCGCGAGTCATCCAGCTTCTACCTGACAGGTCTTTTTGAGGGCCAGTGTTTGGGGTGAACGAGAGACTCGGTTCCTGCCCCTTGCGGGATCTGCTGTGCAGTCAAGAGGCAGGTATTAAACAACCGTATTCTTGACATTTCATAACGAACCATCTAATTGCATTGGAGGTGAGACTTAGCGAGCAGAAGCGCATGATGCCTTTCAGACATGGAACTCGGGAGCCTGTTTTGTTTTTAGTGTGTGTGGTTTTTTTCATTTTTCATTTTGCTAAAATGTTTTCTCGTGTGTGTGTGTGTGTGTGTGTGTGTGTGTGTTGTGATAAGAAACAAAGCTGCAACTTTGGGAATATTTCCTCCGAAGATAACAATGCTGGTCACCACACCCCACGTTACCAATTCCCTTGGCTTCTGTTTCCGTGACTGTAGATGGCTGGGTGGTTCCAGGCGTCATGTCCTCACGTGAGAGTGTCCTAAGCAGGAAGAGGCAGGGCGGGTACAAACAGGACCTTTTTCTCCGAGTGCTCTCTTTCCTGGAGATCTCTCCAAATGGCCTCAGCAAATTCCAAATACATTCATTGCAAGACCAAGCACAGGTACTTGGGACAGAAGTTTCCACGACGGTCGAGCCGTGGCAATTCACGTAGGCCACCTCGCAGCGATCTGCTCCCAAGGGCAGGTGGCTGTCCTGTTGGTTTCTGAGTAAAATTAGCACGTTAATTTAATAAAATTAAGGCATTAGCCTGGAAGAAGCGAGGAGACCGATCCTTTCCATAAAGATGAGGGACACAAACTGCCCCCTCTCACCGCCTCCGTCACCAAGTAATCGCTCAAGAAATGAGAGCTCCCTTAGTAAAAACAACAGAATGTCCGGCTTGATCTCCCCCTGCACTAAAATCTTCAGGAGCCTGGGTGTTCATTTATGGTTCAAGAGCAATCGTGGTCTTTTCAGCATCAAGGATAGGAACCGCTGTCATTGCCCCACATGGCCACACGGTGTCAGTGTTGAGGAGCAGTTCCGTGCAGATTCGCGACCCAGCTTGACAGTGGCAGTTAGATGGCAAAGGACAAGATGTAATTGGGGGCCAAATAACTGTTCTTTGTAGTTCATGTACACTTCAGCCATTTTCTCCAGATCACTACCTCAGTTCCATGGATACTCCTGAAATCAACCATATGTTGATTTGAAACCAGCCCTCTCAACTCGTTATGACCTTTAGCTGAGCAAGGTCACAAGCCAAGGTGGGCTCTTTCCAAAAGAGGTGATTTTATTTCGGGTAAATGTACCTCGGGGTCCAGGAATTGGGGTGTCCATGTCTACCCCACTTGCACTCTGTATGACACTTGAGCCCTTGTACTTTCCAGAATTAATTGCATGTACCGAGAAGTCGACAGGTTTTGCTAAGCCGCTGGTGGGCGCAAGCTTTATGATTGTGTAGCCCCTTGACTGACTGGAGCAGAAGCTCGATCGTTTGATGAAATAAATGAAGGAGGAGTGAAGCTAGACCTTTGTTATAGGAGTATTTTAAGAAATAGACATTTACATCAATAACCAAGAGGGATGGCTAAGTGACTCTTCCTTAAACAGGGTTAAGTGTGCACCTTACAAATGTGCATCTAGAACATTCTTGACAATACTCTAAACCCACTGGTCCTTGTGTTTACAGCCCTAAGTAAGAATTATCTAATTTCTCCGCCTGGATCTCGGTGGCCAAACTCTAGCAGAGAAAGTCAGGCAGGAGGGCAGGCTGGCTTCATATTAAATTACTAAGTCCTCAACAAGGCATAGAAAGCCTGCCACATTTTCTGCACTCTCTCTCTCTCTCTCTCTCTCTCTCTCTCGCTGAAAACACTTTGTCAAAGCCCACTCCATTCTCTTCTGTCCTCACGCACCATCTTCTTCTCAGCAGGTGAGTGTGTCTTTTATTTCACACAGCTAATTAAGCCCTTTAAAAATGTTCTCCAGTTTCCTTTTACAGAACTTAGAGTTCTCCTTCTAAATGTTCCCAAACTTCGTCTGTCCTATTACAACAAAGGGACTGTCCTTCTTCCTAAAATCCATTCCTTTGCCTGCTGACTGGGTTGCATCCCAGACAACCTCTCTGGAGCCTTAAATTGGGATCCGTATCTTGCCCTCCCGTATCACCAGCCTCTCAACCGTATTCTTCCATCTGAAGGCATGTGGGTCTCTCTATTCAAATAAAGTAACCAGCAAAACAAGCTTTTCTCAACTCCTCTTGCCCTTCCTGTCTACCCCTTCATCACACTTCCCCTTCAAAGCAAGACTGCTTTGGACGATTACTTAAGCCGTCTGTCTACACTGCCTGACTTGGCAGATCTGCCCCCCCTTCCTTCAGCACCCACGCAAACATGCCATCCCCACACTTCATACCCTCCCTCTTCCTCAGTCAGAGAGGTGCATTTCCAAAGCATGGGTTCCAACCTACCTGCTCCTTCTTGAAACACTCCATTCCACTGACTTTCTGGATTCCGTATGTTTCTGATTTTTCTGCCTCCTTTTGGTTTATGATATGTAGGTCTCAGCTGCAGGCTTTTGGCTCCTGCACCTAGCAATTCAGTGTTAAGATTTCTTAGTGTGGCCCAGATTCTCTTTTCCTTCTATATTTCATCTCTAGATAACAGTGTTACATAGCTTACATTATATTCCTTATTTCAACTCCTCATGGAGCCTCATTCCTTTTGCAAACCCCGTTCCTTTGTTAATATGCCATCAGTAGGATGATTATTGGCTTAATACTCTTTTTTTTAATTGGAGAAATTTGCTTTCTTGGACCAAAAAAAAAAAAAAGCCTTCCCCAAAGACTAATCTCTACCTAGGATACAGAAATTATCACTATTAAAAAAAATACTTTTTGATCTTAATTACAATTTAAAAAGCTTTCTCTGTCGAGATTATACGTATATGCACGAATATTTTTGTAGGTTTTTTATGCTAATGATGATGAAAGTAATTAACATGTATTTATTTCTCCCCATGTGCTGGATACCGTGGTTCATTGAATTATCACAATATTGCCACCGACTATGGAGAAGCTACGGCCACCACTATATAGAAAACAACCCAAAGCAGCGAACCTAGAAAATATAAGGACCACGCTCAAGGTGACATGGTCACAAAAGCCAGGAGTCCGAGTTCAGAGGCTAGTTGACTCCAAAAACTGGGCAGGTTAATTTAGAGTGTGCTTGCCAGTCATCGGTCTGACCATCTTTCAAAAGATAGGACATACCATCCGTCATCAAGTAGCCTTGTCCCTGCATCGGCTTGGTCCCAGAACTTTGGGGAGACAGGTGTCACCACCAAGAGAGGAGATTCTCTCTCTGACGAGCGCTCACAATGATACCAAGTGAGATTTGCAGGAGGTGGTCCCACGGAGCACAGAACCCTAAAGACTTCACTTTCAGCCACACAATAATTGAGCCCTCTCATTACAGGCTGAATTATGCTGCCCAGACTTTGAGATCCACTCTCTATGGTTTGTAGGGTCCTGTCCTCGTCTCTATTTGCTGTCATGCATTCTTTGAGTAACTGATATGAAAACAGTCAGCCAAGGCTTGCCCCCTTCCTTGCTTCATCGCAGCTAAAACCCTGGGCCATGTATACACCCCTGAAAATTATGGTGTTTGCAGTAACCATAGAGAAAAACCCACATTTTCACCAGGTAGATCCGCTCACAATTTCTGTCACAATACGGACAGCTACAGTGTTAAAGAGTTGAAATTAAGGACAATGGAAGATGGTGTAACAGAATGCAAACCTGCCTTGTGATTCCTTCCCAAAAGCTGCTGCAAACTATGCCCGTGGAACGGGCTGAGGACTCGGGCACTTTGATGATCACAGACACAATGTATCTCCCACCTGCTCCCTCTCCCTCTCCCTCTCTCTCTCTCATTTAAGTATTTGTTTCTTTATTTTTGCAACAAGGCAATCGTCTTGTGTTGATTAGACTAAATTCCAATGAGGGCTATAATGAATGCATTGCTGATACAAGCAAGGATTTTCCAAGCAAGTCATTAAACACGCAAAGCCTTGATAGTGTTCCTGCTGATAGGGTTCTCCTCTCATTGATCACCGCGTAGGAAGGACCCAGGTTAACAAGAGCTGGGGCCGAGGAGGGGGACATTAAGTGGCATAAACAAGAGATAATGGCAGAGTGTGTGGAACAGTCCTAAATGCCGCACAGATGCCCCAGCTGGGGGGTCAGCAGAGTCCCGGGGTGCCGTGGCTATATCGGGTCACGCAAAGTCTCCAACAAGCTCTCCTTTTTCTGAATCTAAATGCCAGCGAGCAGTCCCGGCAAAAGCTGACAGCCCCGAGCCCTCCCTCCCTGCTCTGTCTCCTGAGCCCTGCAGGCAGGCCGTGCTGACAATTTGGTACACGCTGGGCGATGTGAGAGCTTCCCTCCTTTGCCACTGCTCTCTGGTCTCACATCCCCCAGCATGTACCCAATTGTCCTCTAATTTCTCATTCCACAGCGGTGAAATAACAAAGACACACAATGAAGACCAATTTTAATTATAAGCTGCCCTCCCAAAGAAGACTTTGCGTACAGTTAAAACACAGACAGTTGAATAAAACCGAGGGAAATAACCAAGAGCAAAGAGAAAACAGAGCTAGAAGGTCCCGTGTAGAGAGCAGGGTCGGAGAGCGACCATGTTGGACGATCTGCTGCTTGGCTTCACTCCTAAGAAGCCGATGTTTATTTAAAAACGTAACTCTGAGTTTTGTACAGCGTCAATAAATCATTACTTTGATGGGAAGATATTAAAATAATTCATTATGCTTAAATAACAGAACGTAAAACAGAGCCTCCAAAAAGAACAGATGATAGCGACATTCACATGCAGGTGAAAGCTTCCAAACCCGTTATCAAAAAGCCTCCCTATCACAACAGAACTCCATTAATTTTAAACTTTATAAAATAGGCAATATTACAATACTGTAAAAAAAAGGGGGGGGGAAGCTCAGGAATCCAACATTTGCATATAGATAGAAAAGAACTCCGATTCCGATTACTAGTGAAAAGGAATGATTTTCAATATTTCCATCTAATTTTCAGTAAATCATTTAGGAATGTCATTGTCATGTTATTTAAATATGTAGATTGATTCTTTTTTAACTTATCGTGCAAAAACTAAAAATGAAATTGCTTTTTCCAAGAAACAGCTCCACGATGCGGTTGAGCCCGGAGAACACCTCTGGGTTTTACCAAATTTTAGCCAAACCCAGACAAGCCGATAAAATATGTATTTCCCTTCACTTGAATTCGCCACTTTTTTTTTAAAGATTTTATTTATTTATTTGACAGAGATAGAGACAGCCAGAGAGAGAGGGAACACAAGCAGGGGGAGTGGGAGAGGAAGAAGCAGGCTCCCAGTGGAGGAGCCTGATGTGGGGCTCGATCCCATAACGCCGGGATCACTCCCTGAGCCGAAGGCAGACGCTTAACTGCTGTGCCACCCAGGCGCCCCTCGCCACTTTTGACCCAAATTCATAGATTTCTGCTCTGGTCTCCTTCAAAATCTCAACACAAAATGACAGACGCCAATGACAGACAGGACCTTCCTGGTGGGATAGTCATCACCTGTGCCATTTTGAAAGCTCACAGGGTCAGGCTACCCCTCTGGTCCCCATGTTTAAACACCATGAGAAAGTGTAAGACGTCTTGCTTACCAGACACCCTTGGGGGCTGGCTCGCCCCTCTATTCTCCTCCCCCTTCTCTGTGGAGTGGTGGTAGGGCTCGGTCCCCCCACTTAACGCAAATCTGTGGAGGCGCACGTTAAAACCATGAGAGCTCGAAGCACTTGAGGCCAAGCAGAGCCCCTCTCTCACGTCCCCGTGTGAAATTCAGCATGGCGAAGCATCCAGCAGCAGCAGCGGCTGGACAGGCAGCCCCATAACTTTGTTGGAAAATTCCCCTCACTGTCTGCTGTTCTTAGGACACAGACTTGCACTGTCTTGAAGAATCAAGGAAGCCTCTGGTCCCCAGTTCCTCCTGTTGCTGCCTTGGGGTCCCCAGGCTCTGCTCTGTTCCCGGGCTGCACGGGGCAGCCGAGCGTCTGCAAGGTGCTTCTTCAGCTGGGCCTTGCTGGGTCATGCAGCTCCTCTCCTGGCTTCGGACACTTGAGTTCCTGTCACAAAACTATCTTCTGCCTCTTATACAAATGTGTCCACGGGAAGATGCTGGGAGGGACGGCGGTGCCGCCCGTGGGAGAGGAGAGAGGGAGACATGCCCTGGTTGCTCACCAGTATAGTTTCGGTATTTTTCCTTTACAGCGATTACATCTCACTTGTGTAAAAACTTAGGAAACAAAAATCCTGTTTCCAAAGACATTTGAATGGTCACACAAATGTTTATGGTCCTCTATTTACTAAGCGGGGAAAAAAGATACGAATTATGCTTATGGTCTCGTCTTATAAATATGCATACAGAAATAATATGGGAAGTTAGTACTGCTCATCTGTGGGAGGTGGGGCTATGGGTACTGATATTTTCTTCTTTATTGGAAGCAACAGTTTTATTTATTTATTTATTTATTTCTTTATTTATTTATTTTCAAGATTTATTTATTTATTTGAGAGAGAGAGTGTGGGATTGGAGAGCAGCAGAGGGGAAGGGAGAAAGAGGGACTCCTCAAGCAATCTCCCTGTTGAGCACGGAGCCTGATGTGGGGCTCAATCTCAGGACCCCGAGAACACAAGCTGAGCCAAAACCAAGAGTCGGGGGGCGCCTGGGTGGCACAGCGGTTAAGCGTCTGCCTTCGGCTCAGGGCGTGATCCCGGCGTTATGGGATCGAGCCCCAC
>NC_048229.1:3692039-3711988 GCF_002007445.2 Ailuropoda melanoleuca
TTTAAAAAAAAAAAAAAACCAAGAGTCAAACACTCAACTCACGGAGCCCCTATCTGTGGATTTTTAAAGATTTTATTTTTAAGTCATCTCTACCCCCAACATGGGGTTTGAACCCACATCCCCGAGATCAAGAGTCGTGCTCTACCAGCTGAGTCAGCCGGGAGTCCCCATAACAACGATTTTAAATTACGAAACAACAGTTCATCAACAATGGGGATTCGTATTCTCTCCTGGTGACAACCTTGATTTTTTTGTGGCTAGTGCAGACCTTAAGGGGCCCCTGGTGTTAGGACAAGGATGCAAAATCAGAACCTGCTGAGAACCACATCTACCCCAAAACCGTGGCTCCTTTCCTTCCTTCCATCTCTGAATTCCTTGTCCTTGACATTCTCGGGAGATTCTCTCCCAGCACAAAAGCCCAGAGAACGCCAGGTATTTTCTCCCCAAGAGAAAAGGCATGAAACACAACACCTGCGTGTTTTCCAGATACCCTACGTGGGGCAGCAGAGGCCTGAGGGTCTGGCACCTTTGCTTTCCGGGGGAGCCTCCCGGGGATCCGAAGTGTTCCATGCGGAGCCGTGGTTATCGTGCGTGGGTCTGGCCCTGGGCCCGGGGCTGGCTGGGGCGGCTTCATCGTGCAGACAGAAGGTTCAAGCAAGAGCATGACTCTCTCTCTTCCCTGTCCATCTGTCTGTCTGTGGCCCAAGCACGTGGCCACCAGTTACAAGCGACTGTCTTTAGCCATTGAGACGAGCACCAATCCTGAAGATTCTTTATGCAGAGAGGAGCACGGGTGTTACGGTGCCCATGACCCAGACTGGCGCTGGCCCTCTGACTCGTGGGACCATGCGTGCGTGCTACGGAAGCCTGCCACAGCGAAGCTCAAGGCCACCAAACGAGGCATAAATACGGCGAGGAGACAGATTGGGAACCGGCAAAACCGACAAAACGAACAGTGTGATGAAGCTTGGCCACCTCACCTCTCACCCGGCTTCCCAGGCCGCGTCCACGTGCGCCTCCCATGAATCAGAAGCAGCCCGAAGTGAATGAATTAACTGTGTTTCCGCTGGGCTGATGACTTTCGCGCCACATTACGCACCACCTGCATAATCAACTCAACCCCGAAATAAAAGGAATTGTCCCCTCTGACACGTCCTTAAGGAGCACTGCTAATTTGAAGTACATGATGGATATAAGCAATATGACTATTTTTTGTATTCCAAAGAAGGCAAAACACCTCCCTCCCTCCCTGTCTCCCTGCCTCGTCCTCGTCCTCCCCTTCCTCCATCCCTGCCGATCCACTGGCGACCCGTGCATTATTCATAATGTTAGTCTTGGAAAATGCAGCATATTTTACCTTGTTGTTTCTAGCTCGGGTAAAAGACAGCAAGCCCCTTTGTTTACTTTATTGTAGGGTAGGAAAACGAGTTTACTGCCTGGGTGCTGGGTCATCAGGAGGCATCAAAAATAAGCTATTAATGCCATATTGATGCAGAGAAGCCGTGGCAATTTCTGTGCTAGGAACACCGGAATACAAAATAAAATATATATCAGTTTTGGAAGATGCGCATTATACATTTTAATACCTAAAAATATTATGCAGTGATCTTTTCACTAGTTTTGCCCAGAAACTTGGACCCAATCATGCTCCAGCGCCCCAGGAAGGGGGTGCTTGGGTTAAATGGGCGTCACATAAGCTAGCCTGGCAGGTCCTTTAATGCTGGATTATTGAGTTGGAAGGGGCTCCCCACCACCATCTCTCCCCATAACCCGTTTAGGCTTATATGATCACAATGCATTTATTTTTAAATGCGCTGATTCCCCCCAAGCCCTTGCTTCTCAAACAATGCTTTTCTTCTCTGAAGGATTTTCAGACTTGGATTTGGCCTCATCAGCTGTAGGCAACACAAGAGATTGTGTATGCTTAGCCAGAAATTAATGTATTTACAACGGCTTTAAAGTGATTACTGTGGACTCGATCTCCAATGCCTCGATTTGTATTATTCTCACACGACTTATAATTACCTGGCAGGGCTTTTTAGCAGGCTTGCACTTCTTACAGGCCACGAAAACTTGATCTAACCTAAATTTTATCTACCATCTCATTTATTCCTGTCGTGCATGCAAAATGTCAGAGTTGTTTCAGTTCTTAAGCAACGAGTGAGAAAAATAAAAGAAAAAAATGGGAATGGCCGGTTTTCTGCCTCTTTTTTTATTCTCACCAAGTAAAATCAACATATCGAGCACACACTGTAACTCACGCAATAAAAATAAATGGTAGGTGAGAAAAACATCACAACATTTATGACTAAAAACCGACGCAGGTGAGCGAGACCGTAAGCAGGATTCTGCGGATCTGGGTGGGGTTAAACGCAACGGCTGGTGAGGCTGGCCTCCAAGAGGAGGAGGCTGGGGCGCTAAGCCCTCAGTTACAAGCGCTCAAAGGGAACTTGGCCGCACCCCTGCATGCAGACGGAGGGGTTAGCAAACCCCCCCCCCTGCAGCTTCCATCCCTCTGCAGCCAAGGAGAGAAGTGAACGCCCCTGGGGCACTCGGCATTCGGGGTACAGAAGACCACCAGCAACTCGGTGAGCCCAACATCGCTCTGCTCCGTGTGACCCACCCCCGGGGGGTGAGCTGTCGGGCGGGGAGCTGACCTGTGCTCACGCAGCGGGTGGGAGACCTTGCACTCCCACCGTGGGAGGCGTCGAAGGCAAGGACGAGGAGTTTGCCATGAGAGCCGGCTAAGAAGCACAGGGCGTCTCGAACCCGCCTCCCCCACCAGGCTCTCTGGTGGGGCGGGATCAGGATCTGGGAGGGAAGCCCTCTCTACCTCTTACCTGCTGCATGACCTTGGTCACTGTGCGCTACTCCCCTGTGCCTCGGGTCCCCCCTGAGTAAAAGCTCCCATTCTACAGGTGTGCATGGATTAAAGGTGATGACACGCCACAGACGAGGGTGCTCACGCCCCGCGGGCTCTCCGTCCACGGTGTGCGGCAGAAGCGGACAGCGCGGGTCTGAGACCGGCTTCCCTGGGATAGGATAACCCCCGCAGGTTGGCTGCTGACTCGGCTCTCAACATCAATAGCTCACTGACGACAGGGGCTCGCTGTGCCCACGTTGTCTGTGTGGAAGATGTGGTTTCTGCCCAACACCTGCTTTCCTTACGACTGTTGGGAATTTGGGTCCCTGCCAAGCAGAGGGTGCCTAGGTCCCCAGTGCCCAATAACAGCCCTGGGCGCTGTGCCTCTAAAGGGCATCGCTGGGCAGAACCTGGCATGTGTGCTGCTGCATTTTCATAGCTCTGTGTGGCCCTTGTGGGGGGGATTGCATGGGGGGCTGGCACGTGGATTCCCACGACTCCACCAGTGTCTTTGTTCCTTAGGGTCTGGCTGAAAATCATACCTATGCCAATAATAATAATAATAATAATGCAATAAAACTTAGGTAGGAGTACCTCTCTGTGCTGGTTCCTGCGAGTCTTTCTAGGGAGATCTCTGGAAACGGGGGAGACTGTGGGAATTCCTGAAGCACGTGGGACCACCCGTAAGGTCACGGCCTTATTGTGCTCTTTTCTGAATCGCTCACAGTTTTCTCTCACATGTGCAGACACACGCAGCATTATTAGGAGAAAAGCTTCATGACCAGTGGTAGATGGCCTCAAATACAAACCTGGGGGGTGGGGGGAGCCAGGAGCTGCCCTCCTATCATACGTTCCAGCCCTCACACAAGTGCGAGGCAGAGAGCTCTGTCAGTCCAGGTCCAGTAAGGCCTGCTTTGAGGCAGAACCACGTCTTATTGGGTTCAGAGCAGGGAAATTCAGATAAATCAAATTTATCCTTACACATGGGGCATATCTTTGAAATTCAATTTTTAGGTGGTGATATTTTTTCTCATCGCAATTAGATGAATACACTTAGGTTGCATAAAACACAGGCTGCATTTTTTAAAAATTTCTATAGCCTTTTATTACAATCAATTTTATTATTAGTGCCCATCATACAACAAATTTCATTTATTTTTCAAAGGGATAGAGGAGGGAGCCAAAGTCACCAGAGCTCCGGGCTGCAGCCCTGGAGGAGGGACAATCTTCTAGAAGCTGGGCTCCTGGAGAGGCATGACCGCTGCCAGTCTAGGAACCCACTCAGAGAAGGGGCGGGGAAGAAATGCCCCGATTTTCTCTCCTCCTGCTCTCCACCGTCTGAGTAGAGCTTCCCATTAGCAAATCCGGTCAGAAGCCAGAAGGTCAAGGTCCACTTTCTAAAGGCTCGGAACAGAGTGGAAGGAAGCCAGAAAATAGATGCCACTGTCACATTAGGCAAACGGGGGTGAGGCAGCCCCTGGGCGAGTTTGCAAGGTGATACCATGAAGCTGTTTCTGAGCATCTCCTCTCTCTGCTGCTTCCTGCTGCTTGCCAGCTGAGCCCCATGGTTTCAGCTTCTCGCCGCCCCGCCATCCTGGCCTGAATCTTGGGGACCCTTTGCTCACCACTCAGTTACAGATGTAAGGATACCATGGACACGGTCAAGGGCTGTGGGTCCCGTTTGAACGCCTGCCTCCCCCATGCCCTTGTCCCGCCGGGGTTCAAGTCACTCGGACTCAGAGATGAGCAAGTCGATCCCAGCACTGATGGTACATTTCTGATCTCTTAAACGTGGTTTAATGAGTGGATTTAACTTTAACTGAAAATTCATTAAAATGTATTTGCTCTAAGTAAATATTTAAATGAATATGACACTAGGGAAGGAAGAGGCTTGTTTAATTTTGTCTGTCTTCTCTCTGGGAGCGATCTTGGTTCTCTCCACACAGGCCGATTCCTCCAGCAAGCACAATATCTCCCTCCCTGGGGAAGACGCTCGAAATCACCTGAACCCTACAGAGACCAGAGCTTCTGTCAGGGGGTAGGAGCCATTGTAGTTGGAGCTGGCCACCTTCTAAACGTGTGTGGCCCTCCTGTCATTACACAGCCACTGTGTCAGGTGATAGGAAATATGAAACAGGGTAGGCATTCTCCACCTTCCCTGTCCTTTTGTTCCCAACCAAGCAGCTAGGGTATTTCTGGCTTACTGCCCAAATGGCAACACTTACAGAAGAAATGTAAAGGAAAATCAAGCAAGTCTATATGGGCAACTTTGGAGACGCATAATAGAAATTTCAAAGTTGAGATAAAGCCAAAAGTTTCCAGAGGAGGGGAGAAAAGGAGCGGGGTGGAGTTCTGAGAATCTTGCTCTCTTGGATTCAAGATCTTAGGTTTTGATCTAAATGACAGGCGCAGAAGAAGATGTGATTGTCACAGTGAGCTTCTGTCCGCCTGGAATAGAGATTCCCTGGTGCTTGAGGAGAGCTCAGAGAAAGTCTAAGACACAGGAGGAAGGCGGGGAGGTGTCCTTAAGTGGACGGTGCTTGGGCAACGAATCATCCAGATCGTTTGGGAGTCTGTCCCCAAAAAGAGAGGGAGCCACCCCTCTCCCATTTGCAGTCCCACGTGGAGCTCTTCCTTGGCACTGTGAGCAGAGTGCTAATGGCCACATGTGGGTCCCAGGCAAGGGACCAGGGGCGACCCTCAAAACCCTTTTGTTTCCCAACCAAAAAGAGGGACCAAATATTCTCCTGTGTGGCTGAGCTGAGCCCACACACAGCAGCGAGAGCCGGAGGCGAATGCTGGGTCTCCTTCCGGGGACGGAACCCACTGCCATGGGTGGCAGATGTCCTCGCCAATCGTCAGACAAGTAATGCTGAAAGGAAAGCACTCAGTCCTGTTTGACGCACCATCAAATCGGAAATTCTCCCTTATGGGAACGGAGCTGACAGCGCGGCATGCACTGTCATAATGCCCCATCTATTTTTTTCTTCTTCAATGAAACTCACACGAAACACACTTTATCAGAAAATGGGAGGCTTTGGATTTTGAAGCTACCGAGTGGCTCAGCTTTGATGCATCCCACAAATACTCAATCCAGGTCACAGGGATAGGGAGGGGTGGACATCCAGATGTTTACACCGAGGTCTATATCTCGTATTACCCGCTATGTCTCTGCCAATGAAATACCTTCAGGGGACCGTAGAGACCCACCCCACCCCCAGTGTGGCCTCTGCATTCTTCAGGAGGACATGGCAATTCTCCTGGGTACTAAAGGGAGCCTGCTTAGAAATAGCGACCCCTAGCTCGGGAAACTCACAGACCTCAGTCCCCTCTACAGTTCGGACTCAATTCTTTATAAAAAGAGCCACTTGTTCGTGAAATGGATCAGCTTTGGGGGAGTACATGTCTCACGATGTGATACCCACAGCTTTAATAGCAATAATTATAAATCCTATTCTCCAGCCTTCACTTGATTGTGGGGGCAGAACTATTTAGGTAAAAAAAGGTATGCAATGGCTTAATAGCATAAAAAAAAGATTCTGTAATTAATTTTTTCTGGGCAAAGAGGACTTCAGGAAGTGACCTATGTATTTCTTTTTGACAGCAGAAAGTTTTTTTCCAGCAGAAGTTGGGGAAGAACTAGCAGGATTAAAAGACTGAGTATATTTAATAACCCGAGCGGCAAACCGGGGCAGCGAGATTTACTCAACCCACCGAAAAAATGTGATATTAAGTGGTGCTCGCAGAACGCCTCTTGGGGTAAAAATAAAGCCTGTCTTTTAGTCCCACACGATTTAAAGAAATTCATGCTATAAATTAAAGACTTAGTTTATGTATTTGTTTTGACTCCAAATACAAGTTGACAGCAAATGGATTAACTTGACAGATGTGTTGGCAAATTGTATTAGGTTCACCCAGGGAGCAGTACGGAGATGATTATTAAGAAACGTGATAAAATTCTAGACAACGGTGTTCCCCCCCCCAAAAGCATCTGTCTGACAGAAAAGCCAAAAGGAAGCCCACGGAACATAGTCATGAAATGTCACCTCCCAGGGAAGCCATCTATTCACCTGCAGATGCCCCGCCACGCTCTGAGGCTGGAAAAAAACCCATGGGCCTAGAGCGACAGGCGCTCCCACAATCCGAGGGACCAACATCCGTGACAGGCCATTCCATGCATCCCCTTTCTCTTTGGAACTTCTCAAGCTCAAGTGCCTGGAGGTTCCAGACCTGTCATCGAAGCCAGTGAATAGATTGGCGATGAGGGTATCAAGTAGGGAGCAAGCACGTCAAAAGGAAGACAGGATTAAGACCCAGTCCTGGCCAATTGCCATTTGAGAATGCAGACTCAGGGATCCAGATCCTATGATTTCCACAGAATCTAGAATCTAGATTTTCATTTAAACATATTTTTGCCTGCACGTGGAATCCAGACTCTGGGTAACCTCTCTCCCCCATCTTCCGGCAAAAGACTTTTTCTAAGAGTTAAACCATGCTCCTGGATTCAGGAGGAGGCTGAGGATGGTGGGTACCATAACTGACCCCATTCTAGACAGTTCTGCCGTTTGACCCAGCTGAGGGCTGCCGGCAGTGTTCTTTTTGCCCCCAGTTATTCGTGGGTTCTGCTTTATGGACGGACGCAGGCTCTTGGTTTTTTTGTCCACCGAGGCTGCCCTGTGTTCTCACCAAGTGTGACCCTGGGCTGACTGCCAGCTTCTGTGTGTCCTTGGATGTCCCCAGAAATAGGGCTGCTGGCTGTCCTAGGCAGATACTCATGACATTTATCTGTCTGGGAAACATGGCAGATGTTTGCTTAAGCCATCCAAAATGAGTGGGCTCCATTCTGCTTTGAAAAACCACAGGTGATGAGTTTCCGTAGACCCCTTCAATGGAGGGTTTGTAGAATCCATCGTCCTGTGTTTGGGGTTACTGCCTTATTGTTCAGCACACGTCATTAAGGCTGGGATGAAAGCAACACCGCACACGAAAGACAATCATGGCTTGAAATTATGAAAAACAACAACAACAACAAAAAGCCACATTCCCTCTCTGTTTTGAAACCGCGCCACCTGTCACCTTCAATTTATTTATACGCACTTTCTCTTCACGTCCTCGCTCAAGAAGCCTCTGCCCTCCTCTGTTTAAAGAACAATGCATTAAAGAAAGTGCATTTTCCACTAGGCTCTGACCAGGACTGTAGGGATAATCCTCTCAATTTCAACAATTGCATAATTCCTTTAAGTGCCTGACCAGGTAATAGGTTCTAGTAATTCCAGATGCTATTGCAATCAGCTTTCAATTCTGAACACCAAGAAAAAATTTCTCCAGAGGGTCTAGTAGAAGTTTATCAGCTTGTTTGTTTTGCTAATGGATTTTATCCCCAGTCATCATCACTTGTAAGGGAGCCCACTCTTAATTAAGGGAAAAGCTGGTTGGGCAGTAATAGAAATATTGCTGCTTTTCTCTGTGAACGGGCTTGCTTAGAGAGTTATCTATGGGTTGCAATATTTCCAGACCCAAGATCTTGGGTACCGAAGATGACAGGGGAAAAAAATATCAATTAAAAATCCTTTTGCAGTCCGGGGTGCCCAGCTGGCTCAGTTGGTAGAGCGTGTGACTCTCGATCTCAAGGTTGTAAGTTGGAGTCCCATGTTGGGTGTAGAGATTACTTAAAAAAATAAGATCTTAAAAAAAAGAAAGACTATGACCCAATTCCTTTTTTTGTGTGGCATCTGTCAGTGGGTCTGATTGTGTCCAAAATTGACAAGACAATTTGATCACAAACAGAATATATTTAGCAATTATATCAGATTCTTCCCTTGGGTTCATCTCTTCCCATAAACACCTCGTAATTCAAGTTTGAAAGGTAATTCACCTTTTGATGCTCCAGAAAGTTCTCCTTCCAAGGGCTTTATGGTTTTCTACCCCTCCTTTTAAGCAGACGCACATGCTCCTTCCGAGGCCTTGTGGAGAAAGGACCTTCCCTCCGCCTCCATCCGATACCACTTCCCAATCAGCCCCAGCCTCGCAGCTTTCTTCTCCTGCATTAAGAGTCTGAAAACTTTTCACTGAATGCTTCTGAGTACTGGGGGCATGCTGGGAGCAGAGCGGTAGCTCCAGGGCTCTCCAAGGTCTGTGTCATGGGGGTGCCTAATGGGGAGCACATGGCTGCCTATTTGGGGTCTCCCTGTGTCGCCTGTGTCCCCCTCTGCCCGCCCCTAGGGTGTACTCTTCTCTGCATTACGGGCAAAAGCTTAGAAAGCTCAACGGTGAAGTCTTTACTCTCCTGGACCATCTAGTTGCCATGACAGTGTGTCATAAACACGCCTTAGAAAATAAGAAGGATTTTCTCTGAAACACGCACTGTGTTCTTCTCAGTAGGATGTTTGGGGTGTGTTTTCACAAATGCTGCTCTGAATCGGAGAAGGCTCCCTCACGCCCTCAGGTACGTAGACCACGTTTAGGGGAGCCAAGCCCTGAGAGTTGGCTCTAAAGCCAAGGACAGGCAGGGCAGGGCTGGTGTCCGGGGACCCGGGGTCTTGTTCAACAAAGTGCAATGGTGTCTTGCTTTGTTTTCGATAATTGAGACAGATGCTCAGGCTTGTGTGATTTTTAAACATATTTGAGATGTGTGTCCAGGTCCCAACACCTTCATCTCTCATGGATTGCACAGGGCCAGAGCCCCTGGGGTGAAACCACTGTCTTTGGCAGTGACAGAAATTTCTTTCGAGACTTTTGTTAGTATTTGGGTTAAAAAGGAGAGAGGAGAGCACACTACTCTCTCTGAGGGTTGTACCCCAGAAGGGTAGAACAGACTTAAATATCAGTCCAATCACCATCATCAGACCGTCGTCATTCTGGAAGGATGAGCTGGGGTGGATGAAGGGGAGGGAGGTGGTTAACATGCGTCGGTCATTCCCTTGGCTGCCATCAGCTGAGCTCTGCTGCAGCTCACGCACCTGGTCAGCACAGAGATGGGATGGTCAGCTGGAGGACGCATGGCCTTGAGGGGCTCACAGCTCTGAAGGGAAGAACACACACAGGAACAATCACAGTACCATGGAGCTCAAGATCCTTTCTGTTGCAAGCAATAGAAATCCGGTCCGGGCCCAAATAAACACAATGCATTGATTCTTAAGACCCCTCGAGTCTATCCAGTTTCTCTGCTCCCACCAGCCCGCACTGCGCGGGATGACCATTACCTCTCTCCTGACTCACCCCTGACTCCCTGCATTGATTTGGCTAATTCATTCTTTGCACAGAGTCCAGAGTGACGCTTCAGAGTTTAATTCTGACTGTGGCAGTCTGTGCTCTCATCATCTCTCCCGTCTCCTTGTGGCTCTCAGACCGAGTCCAAAGTCCTCGGGGTTTTTTCTAAGTCCCTGATGGTCTGGCCAGTCTTTCCCGTCCTGGCTCATGATTCATGACGTTTCCTTTTGATCCCAGCTTCCGACCACTTGAAAATCTCTGCAGACCCTGAGCTAAGCAGCATCCATCTTTGAGGGATTAGCATTTTCCTCTCCATCCCCCCGTCCAAACACATCCCCATCTGCTGCTTCTCCTCCTTTTCTGTAATTGTCCTGTATTCAACCCAGAGGCGCCCTTCTTCGAGAAACGCTCCCCTCATGCTTCCTAAATGCTTTCCATTTGTAAGGAAATGCCAAAGTTAGGAACGTGTCTCTCCTCTGAGCTGCATGATGTGATTTGTTTCACCCCAGCGAGACCGAAGACTCAGGACAATCTAGAGACAGGATCTGCTCACATGGGCTTGGCCTCCACACGCTTGCTCTCGAACACGGGACCCAGACTGCCCACTTCTCCATGGAAGCAGGAAATTCCAGTTGTCAGATAGTCTCAAGTACCTGAGCTTCTCTTCCTGCTCACAGGTGGGGTGGGAGACTGGGGGGAACCTGACGCCTGCTCCCAGGTGCTATGGGGGGTCTCTGCCCTGGTGAGGAGGAAGCTCATTTCTCTTACCCTTATAATTTTCCCCAGGGCAGAAAGCTGTGGACACTGCCGATGTGGGTTAACGTCTTCCTTCCAAACCGGATCTGATTATTTCCTGCATCCATAAAATCCAATTACACCTTTCTTGTGCATCCTTTCAGGCACAAAGGGGCGTGTCCCTCTCTGACTTTCTCAGGCCTTCCTTTCTACCATAAGAACTCGAACACATCGAAGGAGATTCAAGGAATGAAGTGCACCTCATCCATGTTCCTTACGTGTTGCAACATAGATATTTTATAGGAATGAACATAGCGTATTTGGCACGCTTTATTACCCCCATGTTCTCTTTTGGAGGGATGAAAGAAATAGGTAAAGTGCAAGGGCACCTGAGTGGCTCGGTTGGGCATCTGCCTTCAGCTCAGGTCATGATCCTGGGCTTCTGAGATCGAGCCCTGCCTTGGGCTCCCTGCTCAATGGGGAGTCTGCTTCTCCGCCTATCTCTGCCCCTCCTGCCCCCACTCGTGCAAATGCTCTCTCTCTCTCTCTCAGATAAATAAATAAATAAATAATAAAATCTTTTAAAAATTTAAGAAATTTAAAATATTAAAATGCATATCTAATATTTTATTAAATAAAAAATATTAAAATATTTTTAAAAATAAGTAAAATGCAGTTAGAAGTCCAAGGATTCTTTTGGAATTTTCCTAGGGATTTGCCACATTACATTCCTACGGACTCCCAAGACACTAAGTTCAAGGTTCTAACAGAATGCTCTTTGTCTAACATCACCATGTCTTTGCTCATCTTTTTCCTGAGTAGCTTGTAAATAAGAAAATCTAAACCAGGGATAAATTAGACACCCAATAAATGCTTATAGAATGAATGAATGAATGAATGAATGAATGAGATTGTTTCAAGGGGCCTCTGAGCAAAGATATGATTGTGTGTTAAGAATGGATGGGACATCTGGCTGGCTCAGCAAGTGGAGCATGTGACTCTTGATCTCGGGGTCATGAGTTCAAGCCCCACATTGGGCACAGAGCTTACGAAAGAAAGAAAGAAAGAAAGAAAGAAAGAAAGAAAGAAAGAAAGAAAGAAAAGAATTGACAGTCAGTGGTTCTCCTCCCTGCCTATAATGCAAGACCCATCCCTAGGCAACTCTCAGATGGATTGTTTTTCCATGTAATGTCTCAAACATTGTGTGCTTCCAGGTCCTACTTAGTCTTGCTTCCCACGTACCCAACTCCTTCCCCAGAGCTCATGTGTGTAATGGATTTGTTCTGTGTGCTTATTATCAGGATAGTACATTCAATACTCCTCCCTTCCTGGATGCAAAATTAAATGAAACTTTTGCATTATGGTACAGTTTTGATAAGGTTGGCCTCACTCTCAGCTGACTAGGTTGGATTTGGTCAAAAGAGTTCTGTAGCTATCTTCAAAGCCGGTGGAAACATTGAATAAAGTTGGTTCTTTTCCCAATGTATCTTTTGAAATTAAACAATGCAGCCAATAAACTTTTCCTGCTGTTTGGTAAAGCTTTCCTAAAAGATAGCTTTTAAAAAAAGAGAAGAAGAAGGGAAGATTTCAATAGCGGCTTCTGTTTATGGGTGAGTTGTGTGGAGGAGAAGCTCAAAGTTTATGCATCAAAGAGGAATAAAAATAGAACAAACAATTTTTCAAAGTATATGAAGTCCCTGGAATCAGGAACTTTCTACCCACCCTGCTGTGCTCCATCTTTAACTTTGGAGCCTGGTTTAAAAGGTAAAGGATTTAAATAAGCAGCTCCTTCGAAAAGGGATTGGCAAACTTGGTAAACAATTTTCGACCCCTGAAAAATGTGCTTCTGGGCTGCACGCACTGAGGCATGAGGCCGCCAGGCCAGCCCTCACTGCATTACTGAGTTGAAGGTATAACAATTAATTTCCATTCTTTTTGCCTTAGAGAAGGTTTTTTATGGGTCTGGGGAGAAAATTGCAATATTTGGCAACCATTTCCCTGCACCCTGTATCATTTAGTTGGATCTTAACTTGTTAGGAGCTAATGGGAAATCTGAGCATGAATTTGATATACTATGGACTCACTTCTGGCATCTAATAAAAGCCACATCCATAGAGTCTGTAGATGTGAAAAATGTGTCGTCATCCTCAAATACCCTTCCGTGTAATCGACTGCATATCCCTAAATAAAATTGCAAACTAATGGGATTCAACCTCACACATTCATCACTTGGAAATCGAGAGGAGGCGAGAAAGGGCAACATCTCCTTGGTGCACACGGACCAGAGGAAAGTCATGAGTGAAATATTATGTCGAGAAGCTTGCATTAGACTTTGCAGACACGAGTCACAGCGAGCCAGTAACAGGGTCTCGGAAGGTCCCAAACTGTCCTACAGGAGAAACCCCTGAAGGAATATCCTGATTCTAGGAATTCATTTTCACCACATGAGGTCTCCACGTGCTGTCCTTTCTTGGAAGCACACAGATATTTTGTGCAATTTTAATTATAAAGGTACTTTTCAAGTTTATTGCATTTTTAACTTACTTTGCTTTTTTTAAATTACAAAAGTAATACACAATTTATTCATGAATGTATAAGGAAAAAGTTACGCTAAGATCATTTGTCACTGGGCCCATACTCCAGGTAAAAAGCACTGTTAACAATATCTCACACATTTTCTCCAAATCTCACTCACTCACACTAAAACCCACCCACCCAACCATTTGCAATAAAACTTCCCTTCCCTTCCCTTAGATATTTACATAAACACAATTTGTTTTTTCTTGTCCAGCTCTATAGCTCACCGGAATAGTACTTTTAAAATGTGAATTAGTAAAAAAAAAATCAATCAAACAAACCAAAACCATATTTTTCAATAAACTTTGATGCTGCCCACCAGAATATTGTCTTGAGGATTATAAAAATGTAAGATGACTGTGAATATGAACTATGATCCCCAGAGTTGTGTGCAACCTGCCCAACTGTACATGGCAACCCTCTGCCAGGACTTGTTACCTGCCCCTCCACCCGCCCCCACCACACACACACACACACATACACACACACACACACACACACACAATGTCTGCAAATATCTGGGGGTCTCACTTCCCCTCCAGGGCACCTCTGTACGTTTCTCTGCACATTTTCATTTCCCTTTTCCCTCTGTTAGTCCAGACACCAGACTGAGCCCCTTCTTTGGTTTCTATAGTGTCCAATCCCAGCAAGAATCTCAGAGGTTTAGTTCAGTGGTTTCCAAACGGAAAATTTTGCACCCCTGCCCAGGATACATTTGGCAAGGTCTGGAGACATTTTTGGTTGTCATGACTGGGAAGGAGACGCCGTTGGCAACTGGTGGGTGGAGGTCTGGGGTGCTGTTAAACAGCCTTCCGTGAACAGGACCACCTCTACCACAAAGAATCCTCCAGCCCCAAATGTCATTGGTGCTGAAGGGGATAAACCCTCATTCAGTCACTATAGTGGATACATCCGGGATCATGGGAAAGGGTCCTGTCACTCAGCCTCCCACCATCTTACTTCCCACGTCATTGGCTCCTCCATCCTCATCTCTCTTCTCTCCAAGTTCCCTTGACCTCAGGAGAGATGGCTTCTTGCTGTATCTCCCCATGGAGCATCATCTCTCCCTCTTGAAACCCTTGGTGCCAGCGACCCTCACTGGGACCCCCCGGACAAAGGGGACTTACTGAGACCGTTCCCTGAAAAAGGCCTGAGTAAACCAATGAGGGAACAGAAAAACTTGGAGTTCTGTGAATGCATAGTGAAGTTACATTTTATTCAAATTTGAAGCATGTCGGCTGAACTGTCGTGTGATATGAAATGCTAATTCAGTATTACTGTATTTGAATAATTGGAAATAATAGATACCAGCCAAATTAATAATAAACCATCAAGCACTGCATTATTCCACAGCTGGTTGGCTGAATTGATTGTAGACCTAGTTAATGCTAGCGCTCCATTATGGTGCTAATTTGGCCAGGAAAATAAAAATACTAGCGATTTTCAGATAATTCACCCTGACATCAGGACTTGGGATCTGAATCAAAGAGAGGGGGACATTATATAGGAGTCTTTTTAACAAATACGATCTCGGTTCAACTTCCCGTTATCTCCATGATGTGGATACTATTTCTATCCTTATTTTACAGACAATTTAACACAGGCTCAGAGTAGTAAAAGATATAGCAGTTCCTGTGATCTCATCTACACAAAACTAAATATTTAAAAATACATGAACATGGAGGGAGAATATATTTCACATGAGAAAGTCATTCCTGAAGAAATGACGTAATACAAAACTTGAATAATTCCAAAATAATTCTGAGATGGTTTTTTTTTCTTTTTCCTGCCTTAAGGGGCACGTCCCAGACACGTTTTGTCACCCTTCTGAGGCTCCCAGAGAAGGAAATGTAGCCCCTGCTTTCTGCGAGATGGCGAGTCGAGGCAGAATCCTCTGATTGCGGACAGCCTCCAGATGGGATGCTTCCTTCTCTTTCCATTTTCAAGCTTTCTCCTCCTGCTTTATATTCCTCTTTCCCCTCTCCCTCCAGACAGTTAATCCTTTGAGAGGTTGAGGGTTCTGACTCGGTCAGGCTGCCTGGGTTCAAATCCCGGACCTTCTCTTTCCCAGCAGGTGCCTTTGGGCAAGTTACTTAGCTTCTCATCCGGAAACTGGCTGGTAAAGAGCAGTGCCACAGGTCGTAAGCTAGTGTGAGTATCAGTGTGCTGGCCTTTGATGATTCCAGCCATTATTTATTTAACCAGCCTCTGGTGGGAACTTATTAAGTACCAGCCCCTGGGGACACTGATGTGGACCACAGTCTCCGTCACCAAAAGAACTTCCTGACATTAATTTGCTTAAAGACCCATTTAATGAAAATATTCTTAACATTTCTCACCTTCAAACAGCCATCCCAACTCCTTTACAGATCTTCAAAGTCACACGTCTTTTTGTTCTTCTGAACAAATACCAGGACCCCTTGTTTTCAAAGGTGTGTTTGATCTCTTGAAGAAAAACAGGTTGACCTCTTTTCAAATGCATATTAAAGTCTTATTTCAAAGTCAGTTTTCCTGAAGGAGGAAAAGCCATTCCTCCTGGGAAGGTCACAAAGAATGTCCGGAGTGATTCAAGGAATGGGAGAAATTTGGGGGCAAATTGAGGGGGAAAAGAAAGCCTGCGATCTTGCTGTCTTGGGGATGTAGGTCACGCTTCCTCGTGGCAGGGCAGCCCGTATGAATGAAAAAGTATTGGTCTTCAGTTCTGCCTTCTTGGCATTTATTTTCCCACAAGGATATAAATAGCCATTATGTCATTGGCGCCCCTTCGCGCGTGACAGTCTTGACCCTTGAGCATGTCCTCTGGCCCTCTGCGTGCCTTCTGCCTCGGTTCTTCTCCAGCTTTTTCAAGTGCTCGTATTTTTTTGGTTTGTTTCTCCCATCTGACATTGAGATGATTGACTTCACAGCGTGCAGCGGTGTGAGAAGGGAGCCAGCACTGACGTCAGTGGTGTCCAGCTCAGTGTCTGGGGAGGTCAGGCTTCGCACCTGCCGTCCTTCTTTACAAACGCTAGTCCCCTCCGCAGGGCATGCCAGCAGTGACTCCCTTGATCTTCATTAGGCTTCTGTAAAGTAGGTGCCACTAGGAACCCCATTTTGCAGACAAGGGAAAGAGGCGAGGACACTCGCTCAAGGTTACAGCATTAAGACACAGCCTTGCCAGGCTCTGAGTCCAGGAAACCTGGGATTATGTGACTAGTGTCTATGTCACGGCATTACCCAAACTGCTTCTCATCGGTAGCTCCTTAGAGATTTCTGGTTCCTCGTGGTGTCTGCTTGCTCCCCCTGGGGTAAATCTCTCCTAATTCTGTCTAATTTTTTAAATTTTCTTTTGCCTTTACCTAGAGCTGCTATGAATATTTTAATACATGAGCTCTGGGGCACACAGGCATATATTTATTCAGGGTAAATAATTAGAAGTGGACTTGTCATATCATGGGGAATATGTGCCTTCAAATTAACCAGATAGTATCAAAAAGTTGTGCCAATTTATTCTACCACCGGCAGTAGTGTAATAGTTACAAAATGTTTGTGAAAAAAATGAAAGAAAAGAAACAAACAAAAGTAACGTACGTCCCCCCAGAAACGGTGGGCCCTCTAACTTCTGAACCTGGAAGGAAATATCGAGGCTGTTAGAAGTAACCTGAGGGGGGAAAATGTGTCTATTCTTCACTTTTTTACTTCCTCTTATTGAACACTGATAAGTGTTTTCCCTGGGGCAAAAAAGAAAAGAAAGGCTCGGTTATCTGTTGCAGTGTATCGAAGTCACCCTAAAACATAGAGGCTGAAAAACCGTGATTTATTTTGTTTACAAATCTGCAAATTGGCCAAGGCTTGGCAGGGGTCGCTCATCTCTGCTCCACCCAGCCTCAGCAGAGCTAACTCGACGGGGACCCGAAGGACCCACTTTCCACAGGACTTCCTCGGGTAGCTGTCTCCCAGAAGCTTCCCCAGGCCTGGGAGATGGGGGCCCCTGTCTGTGCCTCACCGGCCTCGCCACAGGCTGTCGGGCTTCCTCGCAACACTGTGGCTAGCTGCCAGGAGCAGGTGTGCCTAAAGAATTGAGAGGAAGCTTTCTATGACCTAGCCATGGACGTTCCGTAGCGTGACTCTGGCCATGATGACAGGCACGCCAGATTCAAGGGCAGGTGCATAGACCACACCGCTCAGTGGCAGCAGTATCCACACCACATTGTGGGGCGGGGGGCGGGGGGGGGAGCCTGGCGGCCGTTTTGGAAAATACAGTTTGCCAAGGGCAGCGTGGGAGCATAAACCAACCCAGTACCCTCCCATCTCCCACCACATAGACGTGATAGAGGGAAGAACGTTTTTGCATAAACGCCTAGCAAATCTTATGAGGAAGATATAGAAATCTCCATGGGCTGAAAGTGAAGAAGAAACCTGAAGAGTGAAGCAGGAACATGTCCAGGGGAGAGAGGATGGGGTGGGGAAAATGTTTCCAGGTAGCTTTACTTCTCGAAAAACGCGTTATGAACACGTGGCTAAGGTGTCTTTGTGAGCTGGAGGCCACCCTATGGAACTCGCATCTCCCCGGCTGCTCCAAATCCCAGCGGCGTTCTCTTGTGACTCGTTTAGAAGCGAGTCTTGGCCTGTCCGTTTGGTCCACTTAGAGCCAGCAGCCACGACCCTACACACGGATCCCCATGCCTGTGTCTGACCTGCAGAGCTCTGAAGATGACAGCACGTCAGGGGCCTGTAGGACACACAGGTCAGTCCCTCGCTGCAGCGAGGATTAAACCACAGCCCGGATACATTACTTCATGTTTTCCAAGTCAGGAATTAAATGTCAGGTCCAGAGACAGCCCATCGCCCACACGCTTTTCCAGTAAAATCTGCCTCTCAGTGGCATCCTGCTTATTTATCACTTTATCTGATTAATTACGTAATTCAATGAACATTAAGCCTGATGTCTATGCTCTGTGCCCAAAACATCAAGATAAATGAGAGGCAGTGCCATCTGCGAACTATCTAGAACTAGCCTGTCATTTGACATTATTTCAATTTTTTTTCTTAAATTTCAACTTGCTTTTCATTTTCAGAGCTGATGCATACCAGACAAATGGTACATATGTATTCACCTACTGTAGGAAAGCTGACTTCGAATTAATCTGAAGTTAATATAGATTTATGGTTTTCTTTTTTTTAATTAATTAATTTATCTTTTTTTTTTTAAGGAGGCTCCATGCCCAGTGTGGAGCCCAACATGGGGCTCGATCTCACAACCCGAGATCATGATCTGAGCTGAGATCAAGAGTCAGAAGCTTAACTGACTGAGCCACCCAGGCATCCCTAGATTTATGGTTTTCTGATGGGTTTCTCTTTGATCCGAGTAATAATTGATCACTTAAACTTGTGTGTAAGATGAATGCTTGATTTCTGGCATTTGGGAAACTAGAAGCCAATCTCCATGTCTTAGAGGGGGGCTTCCCTCCGAGTACAGGAGACTGAATTCTTTCTAAAGGACATTTTAGACGTGTGTACACAAAAGTATAAAATGATACACCTAGAGGGGCTCAGGTAGGGCCTTGTGTGGGGATTTTATTTTTAAGCTTCACATTTGCCCTATGGGACTTTGAGCTTTGAAATTGGGTTAAATATCATCTATGGCAACAGATGAGTAGAAAGGTTGACTGACTGATGTTTCTCGATCAGAGAGCGACCACAAAGGCCCCTAGTGTTCAGGACCTCATGGTCAGTCACGTGGCAGATCAATCCCCGGCAGCCTCAGCCATGTCTGTCAACGTGAGTCCAAGAGAAAGCGGAAAATCATCTCGGATTTCACTTCCTTGCTCTGCTCCTCCCTCCAGCTGTGGTTCTGCTGGTTCCCACAATGCAGGAGAAGTAAACTGAGAGGACGAGGACGAGGAAGTGATAGAGGAGGAGTAGAAGGAGGAGGAGGAAGAAGGGGAGGAGAGGAAGGAGAAAAAGAAGGAGTAGGAGGAAAAGGAGGAGATGGAGGAGAAAGAGGAGAAGAAGGAGGAGGAGTAAAGGGAGGAGGAGGAGAAAAGGAGGGGGACAACGACAAGGAGGAAGGAGGAGGGGGAGAATCCTCACCTTTTTTTCTGCTAATTGGAGCCACCACTGGAGTTCACTCCTTCGGGGGGGGGGGCAGCTTCGCCTTTTGCGCAGCTCCCGTGCCTCACGTGGCTTTGGGGGGGACCCACGGAGTGGCTGCGGGTGACGTCAGTGTGGATCTCTGAGGACGCTTCCCTGGAACCCGTTCTCCCACGCCGGGCTGTGACGCAGAGGTGGTGCTTTGTCGTAGCGCGAGGGAACCCCGCCGCATCGTTCCCGCGGAGCCTGGGACTGGTCCCCACGTTGACCATGTGGGATTTTCCGTCTGCAGCCATGTGCTGCATGGGCAGAGTTTGGAGAATGGGGGCTGGATCATTGCTGAGTGGGGCTTTGCTACAGGGCAAGGGTTGGGATGTGATAGCAAAGCAAGTCAGCTTTTCTTTTCGTTAAGCAAGTGCCGGATCGGAAGCTCTCGGCCCGCGTCTCAGTGCGCCATGGCCAGCCGCAGGCCGAGATACAGAGGGCCCCCCCC
>NC_048229.1:3712362-3735196 GCF_002007445.2 Ailuropoda melanoleuca
TTGAGCCCATGAAACCCTAGGCCCCGGGATGCCAGCCCCCTGATAAGAGGAGAACCACAGACCCCTGCTCTTCCCTCTCTCTACCTGTAACCTTGCTAGATGGCCCCAGCATGCCACGTAACTTCTGGGACTCGTAAGTAATGAAACTTGTTTTTCCCCAAAGTCCCCTGACCATCATTCCTGAGGGCAGTTTGCAATCATCATAAGAAGGAACACAGGGCCGGTGCGGCCGCAACACTGGCTACTGACCGGCTGAGACCCGTGCACGCAGGCACCCACGATACTGAGAAATACACCGGAACCCTTGCTACCGTGTTCAGATGGCTTGTCCTTGTCTGTCTCAGCCCCAAATAGATAGACGAGTATCTTCTTATCCCTATTGGTTCACGTGAGGCTCCTGTTTTTATTTTAGGCTATTTTTTCCCTTTTCCTCCACACATCTGCTTCCATTCCCGTTCTGTCCAGAAGCACTAACATGTTTGACAATGGTCCTGGAAAGAACACGTAGAAAATACGTGGCCATTTTTTGGTGTTTTTCCTGTAAATAACAATGCTCTAACGTCTGTCCTGCTTCTAAAATGTTTCCCTTTGCACGGATTTTGAGATCTCAGCACGTCGTTCGTGCTCATCTGTGAAGTCCCCAGGGTGCACAGGTGTTCTTAAACCCAGAATGAGGCTGGTTTCCTGGAGGACCATCATCAGGAAATATTTTGTGTTCCCAAGGCACTGGGGGCCAGTGGTGGGACACAGACAATACCCCTGGCCCCGGGCAGGACAGGACACTCGCTTTCCATCCTTCCAACATGCTGTGTCTTTAGCCACTGGGGTCAGCTCAGAACAACTCTGACACGCCCCCTCTGGGAAGAGCTCACTTCCATCCTCTTGTCTTCCCTTGCAAAATTTAAATATTCTAGGGGGAATATGGATTCCATCTGTAAAGCAATGTTCTTCAACTCCTTTTCCGTTGGGACTATGAATGGAAGAGGAGGTCAGCCAGGAATAAGCCCTGAGTCCTTGAAGCCTGTCGCCTTATGACTGAGAGCCACACTTTTGTCTGTGGCTCAGAGTGCAAAAACAGAGCAAGGTGTAGGAGATCCATTTAAGTCATCTGAAGATACAAGAAAGACATTTTTTTTTAAGATTTTATTTATTTACTTGTGAGAAAGAGAATGCACCCAAGCGGGGAGGAGGGGCAGAGGGAGAAGCAGGCTCCCCACTGAGAAAGAAGCCCGATGTGGGGCTCGATCCCAGGACCCCGGGATCATGACCTGAGCCGAAGGCAGATGCTTCACGGACTGAGCCACCCAGGCGCCCCCAGGAAAGACGTTTTCTGAAACTTGTCTGAGATGCGGGAATCTGTTTCTGCTGTGGTTTGTCTGCCAATGACGAACACTTGCACTTCCTTGTATTAAAGACAATAACACTCAGTTATGAGAGTGTTTTCTGAATAAGATGCCTTAACTCGTGTAAAACAATTTGGGAGTGATACGCTGTTCATTAGCTTCCTCGGCCAGAGGAAAATTCATCCCTTTTCGCGTAAGAACTCGTTGATTTTTTAATGTGTAAAAGGGAATTCTGGTTTAGGGAAAGCGGAAGATAGGATTAACAAGGGCAATCAACACATTCGCTGTTGGTGATACGCACAGAAAGCCACAATTCCACCCACGCTTTCCAGGTTGGGAAAGGGAAGCCCGTTAGGTACAGACAGACCGTACCACCTTCACTTTTGAGATCCAGGGATGTCAAGAAATGAGGACCGATCAGAACATAAGCCCAAAGTGACGGTTTAGGTGTTTACATCTTAATAATTCATGCATCCTGATAAATCCATACTAAAATGCAACCTATGTCTGCTCTTAATGACATAAACTCAAGTTGCATAATTTAACAAGCCAACAGAGCCCCTCCTGCATCCTGACTTGGACCTGAGGGCCGGCTTCCCTCCTCGGCGAGGACCAGCTCAGGGGCAGCGTGTGTGCACGGCTGTCCTGTCTCCGCTCCTGGGTCCTGGACCCGACCGCTGAGGATGTGAGCTCCTGGTTCAGCCGGGCCCCTTGTTCACAAATGACTTCAGCACGCCTGACCCCTCTTCCAGCCTGCGTTTTCCAATCTGTCACAGAAGGACACAAGATCATCTCTTTCCTGTGAATTGAAGAAAATGCTCAAAACTTGTCAAATCGTGTACCGCATCTGGTCTGGAGACGTGTAATGTTTTGTTTGGTTCAACCAGGATTTTAGTAATAGTTGAGGCAACATTTTACAGTTAGGCGAGTTCACAATCTGCATTTCTCTTGTTTCTCGGAAGATGGATCCCGGGCCTGCCAGCGCTGGGCCTGCTTCCCACACGGCAACCACTTCGGGACTGAGCACGGCTGCCTCTTTTCAGCCGAATCTTCTCGTTCGCAAAACCCCTGCCATGCCCTGTTCCTCCCTCGCGCTGGAACCGATGTCTGATGCTGTTTTTCCTCATCCGTGGGCTGTTGTTTATCTCACAGACAAAAGAGAGAGAAACATGCCTCTGACCCATGTCTCTATTAAAGAGGGATGAGAAGGGTTGCCGAGAGAGAGCCTCATTTCACGAAAAGCAGCTCCTGTGCCATTTGATCTCCCAAATCTATGAGACAAGGAAACTGAAGGGGACCCTCCCCGTATAAGAGAAAAGTCTGGGTTTTTCCCCTTTGCTTCTTTTCTGGCTTCTATTTCTGCTGGGACTTGCACCCCCACTCTACACATGCCTTGTAGTGCAAATAGCGTGTGCTCTCTTTGTAAAGGACAAGGGGTTAATGCTTTCTCTAGAATAGACAACATCCATGCAAGGACCAGATGAGGGTGATGGGATGAACTTATCATATGCATATTCCAGACCCCTGGAACTGGTCTTCTTGACGCCAAGGCCTCCTGGCTCCAAGGAATAACATCTGGGCCCTCGTCTTTGTTCTAACGCTCCTGGATGCCTGAGGGGACACACGTACCAGACAGAGGACCCCAAACAAAGAAGAGACTCCCTCCTTTCCTTTCTGAGTCTCCTGGATACTTACTCAGTCTATATATCTGCTCTTTCTCTGTCTTCAATAAACTTTGCTCTCACCTCCTGCTGGCTCACGTTTGATTCCCTTCCTTTGCAAAGCCAAGGACCCTCTAGACTGGTCGGTGGGACCCCCTCTGGGTCCTCAGACTGACATGCCTGCATCACTTCGATCTAAGAACATGCTAATACTCGCTTGGGTCAGGCATTCTGTCCACCTGCAACCCCACGGCTCCAACCCCGAGCTGGGACTAGAGGTCGGCTTGCTGGGCCTTCGGTTGTCTTCGTCTTTCTCACCCGAATGTGTTCTTCTCACTCATTTACAATTAAATATGCAAATGTGTTTTTTGAGAGCTGCAGACTGGGGAGAGGCAGAAAGGAGATTAAAACACATCTGTTTTTCTCATAAGACGTAATTTTGGAAATTCCATTAAAAATCCAAATAAACATAGTGCGTTGCATAATTATCATTTCAAACATTCACTAACACCTAATTATCTGTCAAGCCCTGCGGCGGGAGATTTCCATGTATTATCTCATTTAATTGTCACCAACGCTAAGTAGTAGGTATTGCTAGTTCCCGTCACAGGTGAGGAAACAGAAGCTTGGTGCCCAAGGTCACCTGGAAAGCAGGTGGTGGGACGAGATTTGGATACCAGTAACTCAGTACAAGTTTGTAAATTCCCGTGTGAATCCCAGATCTGCCCAATCCCAGAACCCATAATCACAGTCCGGAACATAAGAATTCCCTGCAAGGACACTTAAATGTCTTTATTTCTTTTCATTTCACCAAGTCTGTCTTCCTCGTCTCCATGTCTCTCTACCTCTCATTTTTTGGATGGGTGGCTGCAGAGGCTGTGATCTGGGCCTGGGTTCTACATAATTTACGGTCTGGCCATTGTCTGTTTGAATATTCAGCCTCATTTTGTTCAAATGTACGATTATCGAAAACTTTTTCAAACTGAGACTTGTAATATCCTATGAATATTTTGCTTTCCAATATTCCATTTTTCTCTCAAGTTAATAACTATCTCTGTGTGTGTACGTGTGTGTGGTTTTCTATACACTTGATCATGATCATTAATTTCACTCCATGCTCTCTGCCAGGTGTCTAACTCCTCTTTGTGTCAAAGAATCAGTTATACATTTCATGTTCCTAAAAGCTCCAATCCTGCTTTCTCCCACTACCTGCCGGTGAGGCAGTGCCTTCCAAAGTTTGAAAGAAATTGATTTATATATTAAAGTGTGATAGGCAGTGACCAAGAATAGGGTAGAATAATGACATTTTCCAGATATGTAAGATCTCAGAAAATTATCTACTATAATTTCAGGACGTTACTGGATACCATGCTTTCCCAAAATGAGAGAATAAACCAACCAAGTAAGAAATATTCACAGGGTCTGTGAAGGAGACCTAGTGCAGGAGAAGGCAAAGGGAGCCCCAGAATGATGGTGAAGGGGGTCCCCAGACATACGTACAGCTGTTCTGTCATGGAAGAGACCACGTAGTGGGTACACATCTCTCACGGTAAACTGAGAGCAGCATCCTGTAGGATTTCAAACCAAACCCTTGATGAATTTTGTTTATGGTGCAAATGACCCAGATATCTCTATAATAGCACGTACTAATTAGGAGAGGGCACTGTAGGTAGCTTTGATTTTTAATATTTTGCTTTACCTACCTAAATTGAACTGCGAAATGTCATGTCTAAAGACCCCACTTTGACACAGTTAAAGCCATTTTTAAAATCCCCATCCAAATCACCTAGTGAAAAAAAATGAAAATGAAATTAATTTTGGACTCGATTCTCTGCAGGTCCGTAGTTCTTCTGTTAGCAAAGGTTTGACAAATTCACAGCCACATTGGCTTTCTCCCCTTCCCCTTCTGACAGCTCTGTTACCTCCCTCCCCCCCCCCCCCCCCCCCGCCCCCACAAGAATAATGTGCAGCTCCAGCTTCCGCAGAGCCAACACTCTGCGGCAGTATTTCACGTGTTTGCGCGTCGGTTGCGGGGTTTGGGAAGAGCGGCCACGATTTAGGGACAGAAGGGAGCTGGGAGTGGGGGGGGGGTCTGATTTCTGGTCTCTGCTGTGCCTCCAGGTTGAGAAGTTTCCCGCAGTTTATCAATGGCTAAAAGAATGCATACTGTGGTTTTCACAGATTTTCAGGTGCTTCCATTCCTGCCGCCCGGCAAAAGGGGGGGAGTTCCTGCTCCAGCTCAGGGGCTGACTGGTGGGCTTGGCTCTCGGTCCCCAGCCTGCCAGTCAGGAACCAAACCACCTTGCTGGAAATGCATGGTGAGTTAGGACCCATCTATAGTGGTCGGAGCAGGGCCTTCCCTCTGTGGCTCTGAAAATCCCCCACTGATCCTGTCCCCACAAAGCTGCAGGTCCTCCAAGCCCCAGGGAGTGTCGCCTCCTCCACAAAGCACCCGGCCCAGCCGGCTCGCAGGGAGCGGCCCCTCCTGACAATGGGGTGCAACACATGTCACTACTCGGTTATAGGTGGGCTTCGATTCATTTTCTTCTCATTTGGATGGGAGTTGAGGTCAGAAACCACTTCTTCCATCTTTTATGTGAATCAGCACTTGAAAAAGATCCCAAACTAACTCTCGGGTCTTCCCTCTCTGGCAGGCGACCCACCCCCTAGTTGATAAATTCTTGAAAATGGGTGATGTGTATTTGGAGAATGTTACATTCCTCTCTCTACTTTTGTGTATGTTCGCAAATTTACATAACACAAAGCTTAAAAAAAAAACGATTGTGGGGATCAAACAAAATACACCATCATCTCTACGTGGGCAGCACCCACCATTTCGCAGCCCCTGGAGGTGGTCCGTCTTCGGGGGCTGAATGGCTGGAAGAGCAAGAGGACCCCAGACTCACCCCTGAGTGTAAGGAAGACGTACTCCCCAAACCCCTCGAATAAGACCATCTACCTCGTCCACCTTCTCCATAATTGTGCAAGTGTGAGCTGCTTTGGCTGGACGCCCAGGATCTGTCTCTACTGAAGAGAAAACATGATAGGAAGGGAAGGGCACGGACTTGGCGGTGGAAGGATGGCCACAAGGTGTTCTGCCTTGACTGCTGGCCGTGTGGTTTGAGAAGGTCATTTATTTCCGAACTCAGGGCTGCTTGTCTGCAAGAATGTCATTACAGGCGGCGTATACGTGAAAGGGCCCAGTGCTTGCAAACAGGCCTCCAAAGGGGACCTGCATTACGAATGCTGGTTATTGTCATTCCACAAAGTAACCACGCGCGTCTGGCCTTGAGCTGACCTCCGTGCAGACAGGACCACAGTCCTTCCTCACAGCAGGACCAGGAAGAAGCAAGTCGTGCCCCTGTGTTTGTCAACAAGAAACTTGGGGACCAGAAGGGGAAACACCTTCATCTGGGACACTAAACCATGCTCGCCAAGGCCACGAGTGAATCCTGTCCGCTCCATTCCAAAGACAGCGCTAGTGATCTCACTCTGCACAGGTGATCAGGGGAGCGGGACAGCAGGAAGCTCTATTGTCTAACTTCCAGACTTCGATCGAGAGCATGTGGAGGATACAAGAGGCACATTGCATTTCAGCAAAGTTCAGGGAAAAGAAACTTTACCACGTCTTCCGGCCCAGATAACTCACGTCTACGGGGCTCCCATTTTGCCAGAAGGACAGGGAGGCCAGTGGGCCAGTGTCCTAGACGGGGTCCTACTGTCTGTTGTGGTCAGAGCTGGGGTGGGCTGGAAATGGAATCTGCAGAGTAAAAGTCCAAAGGTTACAAATCTGGATAAATGTGACTTCCCATTTTTAAAAAATTCTATTATATTCTCTGATATCTAGTTAATTCAGCTGTTCTCTTATATTTTCTAGATCTGCGTTAGTAGCTTGGGCTCTCAATGTGTGGACTTCTGCAGACGTGTTTATCTGCACACTCAAACATCACTCCCTTTCCTCACAAAGGCCAATTATAGCCCGGAAGAGAGCAATTTATAAGAACTTTGAAAACAAACAGGGAAACTTCTTATGTGGATTTCACTGAGGTCTGATATGGACTGTCTGAATTTATGCCAGTTGAATACACTAGATACAAAAAAAAAAGTCATTTCTTTGAAGTACAATAACTTTTATCTCTGGGGTTTAGTTGAAAGCCCAACAGAATACAATATGTCAAATGTGGGGCTCATTAAATTGAAAACTGGAACTGTATTGACTGCGTTAAATAATTCACCTTCATCAAGAGGAGAGGGGAAACATCAGAAAGAGCTCTGTATCTTTTCACTCTTGGAGGCATGTGTTTGTCTTTTCCAGATAAACATTTGTATTATGTGCTTCTCCGCCCCCTTTGCCAATAACTCTCTACGGGGCTTTTATTTCTTTTAATTATTTTGAAGTCAACTGATAAAGAAAAAGCAATCGAAATATCTCCAGCCTTCTGAGATAGTTAAGTGGGTCTCCCACGTGCCCCAGGTCCTCTTTACTGGGATGATGGTTGGCCACACAGAGAGCTTCTCTGGCGTGTGACCTTCCTAACCGTCTCCCTGTGTGCACCGCACCTGGCAGGATTACCTCCAGCATCTGTGTGCCTGTAGAATATTTGGCTACCGACATTTACAAATGTATCACAGTTAAGTGTTACCTGATAAAGCCACTTCTTCTAACAGTCCCCTACAACTCCCTAACAGAAAAAATAAATACACAAGAAAACATAACTCCATTTAAAAATGGACAAAGGACCTGAATAGACAATCTTCAAAAAAGATATACAAATGGCCAGCAGGTAGATGGAATAGTTAAACTCCTGGACGTTGTGGGACAAGGGGGAGGAGGAGGGAAAATGGTGTTTGTTCAAAGTTGTATGAAGTTACGGTTGTTTGAAGTTACGTGTCTCCAGGGTGAATACGTTCTAGGCTTTGGCTGTACTGGACAGTCCTTACAGCGAACACGATGGTGGGGTGCACGTTCCCTGTTGTTAACCAGGTAAGTCTCGTGATAACCCGGGGAAGATGTTCTGAGGACACATTTGCTGGGTCCTCCACAGAAGTTCACCAAACAGGTGGAACCTTTGCATTTGGGGGGAGAGGAGGCGATCTCCAATGAGCCGTGGTGAAGGGCCTTAGTCTATTCTTCTCTCCTGAATAAATGATCAGTGTAACATAAAAAGTGAGAGAAAGCAGAAGGAAAGAGTCTACCGGCCTGCATTTTCCAGGCCTGGAAGTATCTGCGAGGCACTTTGCTTTCTCACATTGTACTAAACTGGATGAGTGTACGTTCACGCAGCATGTTTCCAGAGACCCTTTCATGAGGACAGAGCTCCCTCCCTGCACAGACAGCTTCCCACAGTGGCCTGAGCTGTCCCTGGAGCCTTTAATTGGCTTGTGAAAGGAAGCACATTTTGGGGGCTCAGCCTGTGCCCAGACAGGGATGTGTCTGAGCAGGGAGGAGGGGGAGGGCCCCTCGATCTCAGCACGGCATGTGTTCATGTGTCACGACTGGCACTGAGGCTAGAGCCCAAACCCCCGCATCCCCGTGTGTGAGTCATCTGTCCTCACCCGGACCAGGGCGTCGGAAGCTGAGGACCCCGCGCTGAGTCCCGACTCGTGCAGCATGCAGACATTGGTGGCCTGGGTTGGGGCTCAGGGTCCAGGATCTCGGCGGCCCCCTGTGTCGTTGGTGCCTGCCTGGACCACCCATTCGCTCCCGAAAGAGGTGCGGGTTGAGAGTGGCAGCTGTCCTCAGTGCGGGATCCACTGTGAGCCTCTGCCCTGGGCTGCTGAGGCCATTTGTCACCCTGCAGCGCCCCCCCCCATTCTCATTTAAAATTTCAGTGGTGCTTCCAAAACAGAGTTGGAAATGGCGATCACTATTCATTAAATGAAACTTGTTTATTCCCGCAGGAGAAATTGAAGTTTAAATAGAAAGTAATAAGTAAGCTCAGAATTTCATGTCCAGGCACTTTATTTCACAATATTTTACGGCAGAAAGAATTACACTCTCTGAAATTTGTCCCTACCTGTTACTTCTATTCATGATTCAACGCTAAGTAAATAAGGAATGATAGCAGAAGGGTAAGACCTTGTACATTGAAAACAAGAAAACGCCACCATCCTAAGGCCGTGACTTGCAAGCCTGTTTGCGCTGCTAAAGACTGTCCAGCCGTCCTTAATTCCAGACGCTGTCATGAAAACGTCTGCGCGCTGACAGCCAATGCGGAGGCCTGTTGTAGAATTAGATTCATCGGATGGAGGAATGCATCCCGGTGACGCCTGGGGGGGAGGCATGTCTGTTTTGCAATTCTTCTGCTTTAAGCCAGCTTCATTTAGGTGCAAACCCTTAAAAAGCGTCTCACTATTTGTAATATTAGAATTAAATACGCAAAATCAGTAATTTTAGACGCAGCTTTCCAGAAAGCCCTTCGCACCCGACCTGACTATAACCGTGACTGCAAAACAGCATTTTACAATTTTTATCAGCTGAGTGAGCAGAACAGATTTGGAAACGTGCATCATTCTTTTACACGGTACACACCGTAGCCCTGCTGTCTTACACGGGGCGGAACTTTTTAAACGCCAAGTGTGGTTTCTAACATCAGTGGTATGTCTGCCTGTAACTGTTATTTCTAGCCATGCAAACATTTTTTTAAAAGTTGAGCACAAAGGATGTTGGAATCATTGCATGAGCTTCAAGGAATGGTAGGGTGTCAGTAGAACCACGCGACCCACTGGAAAAGAAACGATGAAGGAGTCTACGTAGGTCGGAGTTGGAAAACAGACAGTTTTCAGACAAACAGCCCTATAGTGCTGTCCCCTTGAAGGTGCTCTGTGTTTAAATTTCATCTTAATTAGCTACCAACATTTTTTAAATAGCGAGATTATAGATAAGCATCAATATTTCCGCTTCCTCCTCTTTTACTAGATTTGCTTACCCTCGGCCTGAGTTCCAACTTGGCAACATCAGTGGGTCTGAGTGGGCGCTGCCCACTGTCCCGGTAAGAGTTGAAATTGACAGCACGGTCTAGGGTTGAAGCTTGTTTAGAACCAAACCCAGCACAGAATTTGCCTGTAAACTGGTGTCTATGATTGATTTACAGCATAGAATGTTTAAAGAATGTGAAAGTATATTATCAGTTCTCATTACCTTGGGCATCAGTAAAACCAGAGGCAAGCTTGCTGCCCAATTACAAAGGAAGAAACGGCCACAGAGCACGTGGGTTCTCATCCCGGGAACGTACACCATCGCACGGTCAGGTGGAGAACTGAGCTCCAACTGATGTCTTCAGAGGTGACAGAGGAAGGGAACCTGAGAACCATGAAGAACGAGGGTGTGAGAGCACGGGCAGGTTCCCGAAACATCATCAAAGCCCCATAGGACTGATGACTGCCCAGACTGCTAATTGAGACAATGGATTAGAAATTTAGATTACAACGGATGCGCCCACCCGAGGGTCCCTCCAACACAAGGTGCTGTCCGTGTGTAGCCCACATTTGTCACACGTGGTCACCCAACATAGTTTGAATACTGTGTGAACTCCTGGGTAATTCCCCGCTTCATGAGCCCTTCTGATCCCCAAAGGAGAAGCCAGGAAGTTGTCCTCCAGCCTCCCTTGCAGACAGCGTGAAGCCCAACTGCTCTCTGTGGTGTTGAACGGAGCCTGGTGAATAGGGCACACTGAAACTCCGCTCCATCAGGGAGCAGAACCTGGGTTGATACCCAAGATCAATGCATAGTGTTGCATAGATAAATGAGCATTGTCCCTGCTGTCAATTAATTGGAAAGCTGAGGAGAGACACGATCACTGAACAGAGGAACAGGTGCACTGATAAACTCAGAATGCACTGGTAACCATTATAAAGAGTGATCCGGACACCCGGCACTGTGCCAGGGAGGATGGAGATTCAGATGGAAGAGGGAGACCATCCTTGAGGACCAGGTGGAATATTCCAGGAAGGAGAAATAGCACACTCCATTGACTTTCAATTTCCATTAGGAGTACCCACTCCTCTGATCTTAACACATCCCAAGCTTGCATTTTCCTTTCAGTGCAAACCTCCTTCTCTTCTTGACCAGGAAAGGTTAAGGTGACAGGGAGAGAAGTCAAGGAACCTTCAAGAGGGCTTGATGCATGGGCGTGGAAAACCTGCTGCTTTGAGCTCCAACCCTGGGACCTTGGTTTGCTGCCAATCTGAGTAAAAATCCTCTCTAGAAGTCTGTGTCAGACATGCTTTTCCAGAATCTCCCCATGCATTTGACCCCGTCTTAATTATCAACCCTTTTAGCCATTCTACGGGGCGCAAAAAAAGTCCACGGAACGAACACAGACTGCTGCCCTTCGGAGGCCGAATGAGAGTGCACGTGCTGTCATCTGATTTGCACTCACACGCAAAACGAGCAGAGTTAACAGTAACGAGACATCAGTCACGTCAGGGTGAGTGGCAGCCTCTCCCAGAAAACAGATTTAATTCAAGGCTGTGACACTTCTCAGGTTTACATTGGATAGCAGACTGGGGTCCCGGGATTAGCTGTGTTACCCATCCACAGGTCACTCATTGATTTCTGGGTGAACCTGAGGTGTGACACACCTAATAATTCAGGCCAACCATTCTGTTTTGCTATTTCTCTTTGGGCAGCAAAGTCACGTTTAACCTTGGTTCTTCAGCTCTGTCCACTGACCACCACCTCCCCCGTCTTAGTGGGTGTGTGTCTCCCCAAACAATGACGTTGCTTTTTGTTAACAGAACATTTGTAAAGGAAACCGTCAGAATCCTCTTTAATCAGTATTCGTGATAATTTCTAAGATGAAATAAAATCAAATTCACTAAAAGTACTAACTAGCAATATTTGTTCACTCTTTTGGTGTCCTGGAAACACTTCTTATTTTTTTTAAAGATCTTATTTATTTATTTGAGAGAGAGCATGCATGACAGAGAGCACGAGCAGGGGGTGGGTCAGAGGGAGAGGGAGAAGCGGACTCCCCAGTGAACAGGGAGCCCGATACAGGACTTGATCCCAAGACTCCAGGATCATGACCTGAGCCGAAGGCAGATGCTTCACCGACTGAGCCCCCCAGGCGCCCAACACTCGTTATTTTATTGAAGGATTTAGTTCCCTATGGCATACACTTCGAGTTAGCCCCCCTAAAGCCACCCTTCTTCCCTGTCTTCCTCTACTCCAGGGACGGGAAAGCAAAAATAACTTTTCCAGATTTCCGATGAAGCGTCATCTGACCCAGTTGGAACCAATGCCGCATAGGTGAAATTTTTGAAAGAAGGCAGACCTATCCAAATAAAAAGGCAAGACTTCTGAGAAGTGTGTTGGCACTACCCTCTTTGACCTCCTTGGAATATAGACATAAAGCGTGGAGGTGGAGCATAATTTTGTGACCGGGTGATGGGAGTTACCTGCTGAATTCCGGAGACAGGAGAGAGAAGGAACCGGGCTCTCCGTGGCAACATGAGCCCTGGCATCATCCATAAGCTGCCCAAATCCAGATCTTGTCATGTGAAAACATATCTCCTCTATCGATTTATACTTGTGGGGGATTTATGTTACTTGGAGTTAGAGATGAAAACAAAATCTTACAGTACCCCTACCCTCTCTGTCATTGAAAGCCTGCAGTTGAATTCCCTACATTGTCTCAAAGAATTGCTTAAAATCATGCCTTTCTTATGATCCTTCCCCATGACCACAAGAAAACTCCATTTCCTATCTACAAACGCAGAGGCAGTGGTGTGTACTGGAAAGAAAATGAGTTTCAGAGTCTGGTGAGCATAGGTGGACTCTTGGCTCCAACTTCCTTATCTGGGGCTCCCTTGCAGTGCCAGCGGGGCGCATATGAACGCTGTGTTTCACTGCCTTTCTGAGGCCGTATGCAGGGAGGGCTCAAGGATCATTAGAGGAACTCAGTCCACGGAGAATTTGGTCTTGCTCTTCTGAGCTTCGGGCATCCACGTAAGAGAAGCTTTGCTTCATGTGAGTTAGCTCACAAGGCCGGCGCGTACACGTCGGGGTCACGTCCCCCAGGAAGCCCTGTGGTCAGCGCCCAGTGCCGCGGTCCTGTGTTGCCTTCCTGCTCGGGGCATCCTGGTGGAAATCGGGGATGACGGGCGGGAGCTGGTGACCCTCCGTGGCCGTAAGTGAACTGCTGACTTGTGGCAACCGCCTGGCAGACAGTCTCTGATTAAGAAACCGAGGAGGCACCCACGCGAACTTGACTTCTCTAAGCCCCTGCAAAATGAGAGTTTTAGAAAACAGCTTTCCCCTGTCATGGGCCAATCGTTTCCACAATTTTGAACAATAATGTTTTTTTTTTTTTTTTTAGCCTGAGCTGGTACAAAATAGGCTCCTTATGAAAAATGTGTGTGATCAATAAAAGTCGAGAATTTTTAATTCAGTCCCTGCTCTTCTCAAACCTAATTACGATTACTTTTTGCATTCATGTAACGATTTTTATTTTCAGAAAAGTAATCTTGGTTTAGTCGGTTCAACATCGCTGAACAGCAATGCTCCTCTTTTTCTTCCCCCCCTCAGTTTCGGTTTGCAAAGCGTTTCATTAAAATGAGTTTTGCTCCAGGTTTCACCCAATGAATTGAATCTGTGAAGATAGAATAAATATACCACCTCCTCATCACCTCTTTGAAAAAGTCCTTTTGCATATCATTTTTTTCTGGAAAACATCAGTGTTTCCTCACTGATCGTCAGGGAGACCTGGAGGATGGCGAACGCAGAAGGCACCCCAGGACAGAAAGCCCAGAGGGGGATCCTGAACCATCTTTTAGACATTCTTATTTGTGCAAAATCACAAGGAAAGCATCAGCATGCATAAAATACGGAGCTGGGGTTTAATAAAGTGCCTTCTGAATCATTATTTGATCATTTTTAAACATTGCAGTAGCGTGGCCAGATGCAGTGGCACTTTTTATTAGCTTATTTCTTAATTGAGATATTGTATACCTAGTCACCCCTTCAAGGTGTAAAAATTTGGTGATTTTCAGTATATTCACAACCATCATCGCGATCAATTTTCAAATACGTTCATTAAGCCAAAAAGAAAACCCACATCGACGAGCAGCCATTCCCCATGACCGCCCAGCCCCACCAGCTCTAGGCATCCCCCTGTCCTTCTGGCCCTGTAGATTTACCCCGTGTGGACAATTCATGGGAATGGGATCATAAGTATGTAAACTTTTGTAAATGGCGTCTTTTTTTCAGAATAGTATTTTAAATTTAATGCATGGTGTCACAATTACCACCTTTTAAAGGCTCAGCATTATTCCATTGTATGGGTAACCCACATTTCCATTACCCAGTCATCACAGACGGACACGCTTGAGTTGTTTCTGTTTGGGGTTATTATCAAGCATGCTATTACAAGCATTAATGACATCAACACAAGCCTTCGTGTGGAGGTCTGTTTTCATTTCTCCTGGGTGTGTGCCTGAAAGGGGAATTGCTAGGTCATCTTGTGACTCTATTCTTAAGGTTTGGAAGAACTGCCAAACTCCTTTCCAAAGTGGCTGCACTACGTTACATTCCTACCAGTGGAGAGTGGGTGTTGAACTTCCCCATCTCCTCACCAACCCGGGGTGGTGTTGGTCTTCCAGACCGCTGGTCTCACGTGTATCCCCACGCTGACGTCACACCTGCTTTGCTCCTGTTGCTTTGTAGTCAGCACTGGGACTGAGAAGTGTGAGTCCCCCAAACACTGTCTTCCTTTTTCCGAGATGGTTTGGCTATTCTGCGTTCTTTCATTTCCATTTGACTCTCCCTCTCAGCTCGTCAGCTCCCACGGAAGTCAGCCGGGCTTCCGACAGGGATCGCATGTAATCTTTAGATCCATTTGAAAGCGTTGTTGTCTTAACATTATTAAGTCTTTCAATCCAAAAGTATGGAATCTCTTTCCATTTATTTAGGTCTTTTTAAGTTTCTTTCAACAATGTTTTTTGATTTCAGAGTATATATAATTGGCACTTCTTTTAAAAATACATTCCTAATTTATTTACTGCTGTTATAAATGTAGTTTCTTAATTTCATTCACAGTTTGCTCATTGCCACTGTCTAGAAATATAATTGATTTTTTTAAGGTTTATTTCTTTTTTTTGTAATCTCTACACCCAACATGGGGCTTGAACTCATAACCCTGAGATCAAGGGTTGCATGCTCTTCTGACTGAGCCAGCCAGACATCCTAAGAAATGCAACTGATTTTGGGGTATTAATCTTTTATTCCGAAACCTTAGTGAATTCATTTACTATTTGTAATTGTTTTTCTGTAGATTCCTTTGGATGTTCTGTAGACAAGACTGTAACATGTTCTATTTTTTTTGTTTCTAAATCTGATGTCTTTTGTTTCATTTTCTTGACAAATTGCCTTAGCTAAAAAATTAATTTCTACCTCTGAAACTAATAATACACTATATATTAATTAATGAATGTAAATAAAATAAAATTAAATTTAAGAAATTTTCATTTCTTTCAACACTGTCTTGTAGTTTCTAAAGTACAAGTTTTGTGTCTCTTTGGTTGCATTTTTCTCTAGTATTTCATTCTTTTTGGTGCTGTTGCAAATTGAACTGTTCGCTTAATTTAATTTTTGTATTACTCATTCCTAGTATATAGAAATACAGTTGATTTTTTTGTACATTCTCCTTATCTCCTGCAAGCTTGCTGCATTACTGAATTGTTTTATTAGTTTAAGACATTTGTATATGAATTTCTTAGCATTTTCTAAATATGAGATCATGCCATTTGCAAACAGCATAGTTTCACTCCTTCCTTTTCAACCCAGATGCATTACATTTCATTTTCTTGCCTAATCGCCTTGGCTGAAATCTCTAGTACAATGTTGAAAGGAAGTTGTAAAAGCAGTTATCTGTGTCTTCCATGACATTGGGATGAAACATTCAGTGTTTCACCGTTAAGTTTGTTGTAAAGTGTGGGATGTTTGTAAACAATATTTTTAGGTCAAAGAAACTCTCTTATGTTCTTATTTTGTTAAGCTTTTTAGCACGAGAGAGTTTTGAATTTCACAAAATATTTTCTGACTCTATTGAGATGACCGTGTGATCATTGACCTTGATTCTATTTTTTTTTTAAGTATCTCTGAACTTTATGAAAAATAAGTTCCTACCCTCCTGAGCTCCTGAATAACAATACAACAATGAGAAATCCTCTTGCTCTTAAGATTTGGGGGGCTACATTTTTCAAAGTATTTTCTGAAGACCACAAATCCTGCCAGGATCTCTTCAATAAAGAGGCTCGATGTCACATTTGACCTTGATTCTATTGATAAGGTGTCTCACGTAAATTGATTTCCAGATTTAAAACTTTTTTTTTCGATTTTATTTTTAAGTAACCTCTACACACAAAGTGGGGCTGGAATTCCTGACCTTGAGATCAAGAGTCACATGCTCTCCCGACCGAGCCAGCCAGGAGCCCTTAAAACAACTGAGCTAAATCCCATGGGGCTATGGTTCCTATGTGTTGCTTTATTAGCTCACTACTCTTCTGTTGAGGATTTTTGTGTCTACACTGATAGGAGATATTCATCTGTAGTTTTCGTCTCAGGTGAGGTATTGCAGGCCTGTGGTATCAGTGTAATCCTGAGCCGCACAGAATGAGCCGGAAGTGTGTCCTCCTGTTCACAGTAGAGGTGATGCTTAGGGTCTTCAGGGGATGGTGCTCTACTCTGACCTGCCCTTGCTTCTCAAGCTCTGTGTCCTGGTCATCAACACTCATTGCCTCGTGGAGTGCAGAGTGCAAAGAAGATTGTTCGGGAGATTTCCTTGACCTCTGACGGAAGGAATATGTTCTTATGACAGCCCTGTGCCCCTGAATCAATCTGTTGCCTATTGTACACAGTGAGCAAGTTCCTTGTTTCCTAAGGTAGTCTGGAGTCAGGTTTCTGTTATTTGCAATTTTTTGTGTGTACCTGAAATCACCCAAACTACTAAAAGCTGATATTATTTCCTCCTTAATAGAAATAAAAATTAATCGCTTAATACAACCAAGTCTGGAAATAGCAGAACTAGGAATAGAATGTGATTGTGCAGGTGAAATCAGGAGGGATCTCTTATATAAATGGCAACCATAATGGAGTCAAATGTGCATTACATGCTGATGGAATTACCAGGAAGAAACAGTCGGTTCAAGCTCACATTTCTCCATGGCAACAGTTGCCTGGAGCTTGGCACCGCCCCCACGTAGAAGGAGCCTGATTCTTTGGTTCTACATACTTTCCATTGTTCCCTATTTATGTGCAATAATCCCGTTTCCCTCCCTTGCATTGCCTTCCCTGGAACCTACAGGCATTTGTGTTCCCGAAAGTATGAGTTATCTCAAGTCGGCATCTCATATGCTTTCTCTACTTGGTTCCCACAGCCCAATCGACGTCGCAGGTGGGCTCTTCCTCACTGGAGGCATGAGATGCCCAGACAAGGCCAAGGTGAAGGCCAGACTGATTCCATCAACAGAGACACAGTAAACCTCTGTTAGATGCAGTTTATGACTTACGTGGTTGGAGAACAGTGCTAGCTCCCCATGGTCCTTGTCCCACACCAGAAGGGATGACACTGAAAGGGGCCAAAAGACAGCACAAAACGACTGCCACCTTGTCCCTGAGTCAGTCCTGGACTGCAGCTAAGTGCTCCTCTGGTCTACGCTACCTGTGAGGGACATGGAGCAACTCCTACTTCCTCCAGAGCCCAGGAGGCCAGGCCTCACGACGGTCTTCCAGGGAGAGGGTCTCAGCCTCTGAGGGCCTCCAGCCCTGTTGTGCTCTGGGAGAATTACCAGGGATCTTTCTGAGCTCCCATGAAGTGTGGTCAAGCTTTTGCTTGAGTGGCCTCTATGGATTCATTCGTGGATACTCACCACCGTGAGGGTGTTTCCCTACAGTGCGCCTGTTTGAAAACAGAGCCAAGCGCGCCTGGGTGGCTCTGTGGGTTAAGCGTCTGCCTTCAGCTCAGGTCATGATCCAGGGTCCTGGGATCAAGTCCCACATCAGGCTCCCTGCTCAGTGGGGAGTGCTTCTCCCTTTCCCTCTACCCCTCCCCGCTGCATGTGCACTCTCTCTCAATCTCTCTCTTTCAAATAAATAAAATCTTTAAAAAAATGAAAATACAGCCAAAATATGTGTAAATGTCAAATTAAATTATGATAGAGAAAAGAGTCAGAATTTTTCTTTCATGTTTAATCTAATTAGAAAGTTCACGGGAAATATATATATATATATATATATATATATATATATATATAATGTAAATATTATGTTGAATAGCTATTGATTACTTCTGTGCCTGACATTTTTCCACAAAATTATCTCACGGTTGAAAACAAATACTAACATTTGGGCAGGAATATACAGATTTCCTTATAATAGCTAATGATTTTTAGTTTTTCATTTCCTGAAAATATCTGATATTAATGGCACTATAGTTTTGTTTCTTAAGAGTTGAATTAGATTTCTGCAAGATTTTTCAAGGATCATGTATGGATTTTTCCCCCTCAATACCTTAATTTATGAAAGCAGAGAACAAAGAGCATTGATTTGCAATTTAGCGCTATTAGTGAAAGCCATCAATTATTGAGACTTTACTAATACCCAGACCGATCTTTAAAATCCAACCCGGACACCTGTAATTTGGAGTTCTGTATTCCGAGTCAGGGCAGTCCGGCCACTCGCCACTATTCCCCACCGCCAAGAAGGTGCTAGGAATTGGAACCATCTGTGGAAGAAAGCTCCGGCTTTCTCTCTGCTGAAAAATAGGAATTGATCTATGTCTCTGGGGAATCCGTGCAGGACTTGGAGTGGTGATGACCGTGGACGCGAGCATGTTGTAAAAAGAGTTTGCCCCTCATTGAAAGAGAGTTGCTTCTCGACTCTGACATAATCACTTCTCCCTCAAGTGAGAAATCTTTCTAAATTGTAGACCATTTGGTTTAAAGCAGGGTTTTGCAACCTGAGCAGTGCTGACACAGAACCAGCAGGTTGTCTGGTGTGGGCTGTCCGTGAACTGAGACAGCTTATCAGCATCCCCGGGCTCTGCGGGCTGGTTGCCCATGGCAACGCCAGGTCTCCAGCACCTGCAGAATCACTCCCTAAATGTCTTCACACTGCCAAGTTTCCCCCGGGGGGACTAAGCTGGCCCCAGTCAAGAGCCACTGGTTTGGATGCTCAGTGATAGACCGATTCCTGGCTTGGAGAGTAGTCATTTTAGGATTATCATAAAGTTTAGGAACAATAAGCAATGTTTATTGTTCATTAAGGCAGGAAGCCCTTTGGCTTAGAAATTGGATTATCGGAAGAAAGTTGTCAGGGCGTTTCTGCAAATAGACAGTATTCCTGACTGAATTGCGAAGAAAGGCGCTGGGACACAATTTATCAGTATTATTTACAACTGTAGGGGAGGAGATGGAACGCGGTCACCGCAAACAGGCTACACGTGCTTTCCGTCTGGAAACTGGCACAGACCTAGGGCTGGGACACACTGATCTAATCCAACAACAGGAAAGGAAACACAGGTGGGGTGAGATTGAGGCAGGACCTGGGCAGAGGAAGAGCACATATCCCTAATTTCTTTATTTCCTAGACTTCTGAAATCTCCAAATCCACAACCATCCCATATGCATCACCCGCTCTTAAGAATGCCAAGACATCCGGGTGTCCGTGATTCTTGGACCCTACAACGGAAGCTAACTGGCTGCCCGTGACCACAGCACATGTGTTTGAAAACCCACCGCAGTTCCCAGTATCCTTCGAGGCAGCTCACATTGGATGTTGGTTTCTCAAAGGGTTTTGGTACCTGCCCGTGTGGAATGTGAAACCTAGTGGTTTGATCTGTTTAAAAAGTAAAACAAAGGGGCCCCTGGGTGCCTCAGTCATTAAGCGTCTGGCTCTTGATCTCAGCTTCCGTCATGATCTCAGGGTCATTTGACCCCACATTGGGCTCCACGCCCAATGGAGCCTACCTAAAAAAAAAAAAAGGAAAACAAAACCTGAATACAACAACAATAACAACACAACAAAAATCCTTATTCCACATCAAAGCAAAAGCATGGAGTTCACTTTGAATTTAAAAAACGCACTGTTTCCCCTCACGTGTGGATTTATTATAGGTTTTACCCACTAAAAAGACCTTGACCCTCAATTTGACTCAGTTTTTTCACTAACATACAGAATCATTTCTTCCTTGGACATTTCATTGGCACTGACAGAGACTAATCGTTGCTGGAGTTCAAAAAGCACTAAATTTTTTTATTTCTGCCCATAGGGAAAAAAATCAATGGGTTTTCCATTCGAACTTGATTTTACTTTCATTGTGTTGCTTAACATGTCGGTGCTTCTATTTAGGATTTCCAAGGAGCACGTGGAAGGTGAAGGGGAGGCATCATTAGACTCGCTGGCCTCATTTGCATATGCAAATTTAATTCGTTAATGGGAACAGTGCCCACTCATCAGCAAGAGAGTGCGGCTTCTAACTCAGGAGAAAGTCGTACACTTACCCCAACTTACCTTTCCCCCATTGTTGGTTTTCTTGTTAAATTTGTAATTCAGAGCTGTGGTCTACATTCCTCGCAGGGCAGGGATGGGTGCAGGGTGGAAAACGTGCAGTCATTTGAAGTGATAACGCCTTCCAGACGCCGGGAGGCTTTGTGCACCAGCCTCACGGTCGATGACGCAAGTTCATTCTTCCGTGCCTCTGGGCTCAGACGTGAAGCCCCTGTCTTAAGTAGCAGGGGCTGGTCCCCATGGCCTGGCGTCAGGGGGAGTGCTGGAATCACTCAGAAGCAGCAGCCACCAGGCCCACGAGGCTGTGCTCACCGCATCCTGACCCCTCGTCTGAAACAATTCAGTGCAGCTCGAATCCCAGACCAGAAATCGAATCTAGAGGTTTTAAACAGATCTCCGGAGGCACTGATTTCTCGAAGGGCCTGTTTCTCATCTGCTTTGCCCGCTCGGTGCTAACCTGTACAACGCTCACGACAAAAATAGACCTGATTACCTGAATTTGAAACTTGGGAGGTTTTCCCGTTCAATTGCAGGGCTCCGACAGCTCCCGGAGAAACCGGACAGTCTGGCCACTCTGGGCTTCTAGGGCTGCAGAGCCACAAGCCCGAGCCAGAAAGGGACAGCGTCTGCATCTGCATGGCCAGGGAGTCTCACGTCCCCGAAACCTACCGCCCCTTGATTTTTGGTCTGGACAACTCGTTTTGACCCATCCGGTCCCAGCAAGCGCGTATGTTCATAATTCTTTGTTCTGCAAGCACTTCCCAGATGCGTGGCTTCATATCCACCTGTCTTACCGGAGCCCGTCGCGTGTTCAGTGACACTGTGCACAGCCCCCTCCTTCAAAACGTTCCCTGAGGCTGCTCATACCTGTTTGGGCAACCGCTCTCTGTGGGGAGGAGCACGCACTGAGAAGCCCGATGCCCGGGTTCGAGTCCCAGCCCCAGTGTGTTTCTCTGAGCCTCAGTTTCCGCCTCTGCACCATGCAAATGTTAATATTCCTCCAATTGTGCTAGGGAGGAAACGAGAGACAGCAGCCCAAGCACTTAGCAAGGGGCTTGGCAGAATGAGAGGTCCTCACACTATTCATTCAGCAGCTGCAGGGACAGCAGGACACCCCGTTCCCCGCGCCCCCCAACTCGAACCTCGTCTCCCAACTGCAGCCAAAGTGGTGCTTTAACCACCAATGGGGGGGTACCACCTCTCAGTTCAACAAGAACGCCCCCGTCTTCCTCCAACTAACAGGGTCCTCGGGCTCCCACTTCTTCCTCCCTCTCCTCCGCCTCATCCCCCTCCTCCCTCACGACCATCTCATTCTCTAGCTCCAGACTCTCAGGACCTTCGCAGAGCTCTGGCATTTGTCACGGTCTCTCCTGCCCCGGGGGCTTGGATATGTGCGGACCCCTCCGCCGGGACTCCTGTCGCCCCCATCTGCGTCTTCTCATCTCCTCATTCATCTGCAGGGCAGGAGACGGAGTCAGCTCCCATGGAAGAACGCCCTGCCCTCTCAGACCAACTGGCATTTGACCGTCGATTCTTCACAACCGTTGTCCCCCCACAGGCAGTACGCACTCCGGGGGGAAAGCCTGTCCTCACGGTCTAGCCTGGACCCCGCACACCCGCAACGACCCGTAACGTCTGAATGAATGATGCGTAAGGAATAACTGAAGGAAGACTACAGCTCAGCCCTGGAAACACCCTGCTCGAACTCCCCAGGAGCCCCGTTCTATGGCAGATCCCGTGCTGAGCAAAGGACCTACCTCGAAACTCAAGGCGACTTTGAGTTTCAAAAAACCGCGTTTGGTTGCAGTGAGGTTTCTTTGAAATGCTGATATTTTGAGAGCCGGAGAAAGCTCTCCTCCTCATTGCTCGGTTCACTGGCTCAAGGCAACTTCCAGCGTCTTGGGTCCCGGGGCTGTTGAAACTCACGAGTCATTTCTCTTGTGTCCAGACAAACAGTCGTCTGCAGCGTCCGTGTCTCTGGGCAACAGAGACACCGGTTCCCTCTTCTTTCACACCAACACCGCAGTGCTCACAAGCCAAGGAAAACACTGAAATCCCGGAGACAGGGAAAGAGACTTTGCAATTCACAGTATGAAATTCTGGTCCCGTGCTTTTTCTCAGATAAAACTGATTTCTTCCTCTTTTGCGATGCCTCTGCAGTGCTGACTTTGATTGGTACGTGATGATCTGTTTTAGAAGCTTCCTATTCTGTGGCATTCTTCCTTCCTTTGTTAACCTCGGCAACCCATATTTCGTTCAAAGCACATCTTGTCTTTTCTCTTCGCTTTACTTGCGGCTGTGGGTGGCGATTTGACCCAATT
>NC_048229.1:3735203-3745816 GCF_002007445.2 Ailuropoda melanoleuca
CGATTTGACCCAATTCTGACTAACAAGAAGCTTAGCCTTGTTTCCAGGGGACGGGGAGGTTCTTGGGAAGTTTTTGCTACACTGATACGTGGGAAAACTGGCAGATCCTCTCCTTTCATGTTGCCCTTCTTTTTGCCTGGAATTAGGCTGTGATGGCTGGAGAGGCAGCGGGATTTTGGCAACCATGAGGAATAAGCCAGAAAAATTGCAAAGCCATCTGCCTTGACTTCATTGAGCTCCTGGATTAATATCATTGACTAGATTTTTCTATAAGAGAAATGTAACCTCCCTTTATTGAATCACTGTGGTCAATCCCTATTACTTAGAACAAATGCAATCTTGATTTATACGAAGTCATATGATTCATCACAGTGTGCTAGGGATTATAGCTTGTGATACACATGCCTGTTTCTTCTTCTAGGCTGGAAGTTCTCGGTGGTGTGGGTCATGTTTTATTTACCTCTATATTCTCATGGTGTCTTGACTACAGTACACTATTTTATATTGTTAATTTATGTCTAATCAGCTTTCTTGGGGTACAATTTACATTCAGTACAATTCAAGTTGTAAGTGTGTCATTCTGTAAGTTTTGACAAATGTAATTAGCCAAGTACCAGTCACCACACAGAACACTGTCACCACCCCCAAATGTCCCTTCCAGTGCCCCTGAGGTCACTGTCCACCACCCCTCCAGCACAACCACTGATTTTCTACCCCTAGATGTGAGCTTTACTAGAGGTCCACATACACGACTCCATCCATTATGTTGCCTTTGGTGTTTGCCCTGTTTTCCTTGGCATGCTGCTCCGAGATCCACTCAGACGTTTCTGGGATGGGTGATTTGCTCTTTTCAATTACTGAGTGGAATTCCATTGTCTGGATACATCACAGTTTGTTTACCCTTGTACCACAGATGGGTGTTTGGGTTCTTTTCCGTCTGGGGCTATTTTAAACAAAGCAGTTTTGTACTTTAGAATCTCGGTGCAAACTCAAGTTTTCATCTCTTGTAGTGTAAACGCCCAAAGTGAAATCGCTGGGACATATGGTAAGTGTTTGCGTAACTCTTCTAAGGAACTGTCGCACGTTTCCGAAGTGGCCGTTACACTTTGCGTTCCTGCCAGAAATAGACCGACTCCCCACCTTTTGGGGATTTCAGTCTTCGGTTTTAGGCATTTTGGTAAACGTGGAGTAATGTGTTTCTGTGACTCGAACTTGTGTCTACCGAATTGCTAACGTTGTTGAGTATCTTTTCTTGAGCTTCCTTACCATTTATATATTGTTCTCGAAGTGTCTGCTACGATCGTTTGCACTTTTTTTTTTTTTTTGAATTGGGGCGTCAGTATGCTTAGCATTGACCTGTAAGTGACCTTTCCGCATTCTGGGTAAAAGTCTTTCATTAGATAAGCATAATTCAAATATTTTCTCCCAATCCATTGATTGCATCCCTAGTTTCTTAAAATATCTTTGGAAGAGAAGTTTTTAATTTCAAATTTGTCAAAATAAACATTTTTAATAGTTTATGCTCTTTTTGTCCTATTTGAGAAATCTTTGCCCAACTGAAGGTCGCTTCCATTTTCTCCTCTGTTTTCCTCTGGAAGATGCATAGTTGTAACTCTTAAATTTAATCTATGCTTCAGTGTGAATTAATTTTTGGAAATGCAGTGAGCTGGGGATCCAGGTTCTTTTCTTTTTTCTTCTTTTTAAGGTGTAAGGCCACCTGATTGTTTCTTACACTCGGCTGACGATTTGCCATTGAACTGTCAGAGTACCGCTGTCAGCAATCAAGGGAGTATGTACGGGAACTGTTTTGAGACTCCAATCTGTTCCGTCGATCTCCGTGTCAAATCTGTGTGCCGACGCTAGACTCTCGAGAAGGTAGTAGGTCTCCATTAGATGGTGAGAAGAAATAATGGAAGCGCTTCACGATGTTCCCCTTTATGAATTGTTTTGATTGAGGGGGAGTAGAATACGCCACCCCAAAATGTGCCACTTCCGCACGTGGCTTATTTCAAACTGAAGATAATCTGGGCCCGGCAGACTCAGGAAGAGCTTTTAACCCCCTCCTTAAGTGCCTAAAAGAATTTAGGTGGGAAACCAGTACCAGGAAAAGACCTATTAGCAGAGATAACTTTTTTTTTAAAACTAATCTCCTACACCCAACGTGGGGCTAGAACTCACAACCCTGAGATCAAGAATCGTATGTTTTATTGACTGAGCCAGGCAGGCAACTCTTTACACCAGGAAGACAACTCTTTACACCAGGAAGACTTACCTGCATGGCATGGCAAACACTGGTTTACAAAACACCTGCTCTCCCCCTCTTCCTGTCAATTGTCTTCCTTTCCTTGAAGCCCAAGGCACCTGGTCCCTTTTCTTTAGCTCAGGATGGTTTATAAACCTTAATTTCTTGATGCCAGGGAGTCTCATATTTTTAAGGGACTCCTGTATGTAGGAAATTGTTTTTTCTCCTGGTAATCTATTATGTTAATTTAATTATTAGACAAGCCAAAGAAATTTTTCTGGCCCTACACGGTCATTCTAGGTCCTTTGCATTTCTCTATGAATTTTAGACTCAGTGTATTACTTATTCGTAGTCATAATATTCTGTGACCAGAAGCATGCAGCTTAACACAACACATTTACCGTTTGACTGATGCTATAGGTCAGGAATCTGGGCCCAGCTTTCCCAGATCTTCTGCTTTGGGTCTTCCAGGGCTACAATCATGGTGGTTGTCAGGGCTGTGTCCTCATCTGAAAGCCCGATCAGGAAAGGATCCACTTCCAAAATCACTCAGGTTGTTGGCAGGATTCGTTTCCTTGCAGCTATAGGGATTCACAAAGACTTCCTATTTCAAGCCAGCAAATGAGAGAGAGACAGGGACAGAGAAAGATTTTAGGACAAACCCACCAGCAAGACAGTTTTATCTTCTATGTAATTCTAGGAGTGGTATCCCGTCAGTTTGCCATATTCTGTATGTTAGAATCAAGTCACAGATTCTGTCTCCCCTGAAGGGGAAGAGACTAAATGGGGTACAAACCCCTGGAGGGGTGCCTTAAAATGTGCCCCCACATTCAGCTTGTCAAAAAGCCTGGCGGGATGGTGACAGGATTTCATTGAATCTATAGGCCAATTTGGAGGAAGTTGGCATCTCAACAATATTGAGTATTCTGATCCCTAAGCATGAGATATTTCTCTATCACTATGTTTATAGTTTCTCTAAGCATAGTTTATAGTTTCTCTAGTTTTCCTTTGGGATCATAAGCTATGAAGATGTCAGTCATGATGGTCTGTAACCAATGACACAGGACATTCTCAGTTTAAGATTATAAGGTTTTTAATGCGTTTTTTTCCTTTTGGATCATAAGCTATAAAGATGAAGTTTAGAATTCCCCGCAGACATCTCTGCTACCAATTTGAAGGAACTTCATAAATTTGAAGCCACCACAGAGAAGAAGGCAGATCCAATGATAACGTTTTTAGAGTCTCCCTCCACCTGCCTCCCCCTGAATCTAACTTTGCCCGAAGCCTGTTTTATGCCTGGATTTTTCAGTTACATAAGACAATTTACCTTTTGGGCTTTTAAACATAAGAATATTGTTTCAGCACCGAACAGGACCCTCGATACCTCTCAGTTTATGTAAAGAGAAACCGGTGTGCAGGAAAGCGAATCCACGTAGCTAGAGACTCCCTCGGCCTGCCCCTGACTTGCTGTCCGATGTGACGTCTGGTACCTCAGGATATTCTTGACCTCTCCCGAGCAGAAATGGAGACATTCGGGGGTGATTAATTTAGCATGCCCTAGCTGGCAGTATTTGGCACTCCACTTAAAATGTATCTGAAATTCAGGGTCTCTGACAATGACTGCTTCCCATAGCACCTGAGCCGTGCCCAGGAGAAGAAAAGAGAAATTTCACAAGTGGCTTCCGAAGCAAATTGCATTATTAACATTGTCACATTCGGCTCCACTTCCTCATGCTGAATTTCGATAGGCTCAGATTTCACTTTTTCTGTTTTTTCACTTTTTTCTGTTTAAACCTGTTCCTTTCTGGAACACAGGAACCATATAACGCATGAGAATTTTCATGGAGTCTGAGGAAGGGGGTAATGAGGCAAAAAGGAGAGACTTAAGTTCATCTAGCTAAGAGTGAAACATATTATTTTAGGTACTGAATCTCCACACTCTTCCCTGATGACCAGAGTTCATGTTTTCACAGTGGGAGGACCGAAAGAGAGAGAGGGAGGAAGGAAGGAAGGAAGGAAGGAAGGAAGGAAGGAAGGGAGGAAGGAAGGAAGGAAAGGAGGAGAAAGTAGTCCATTTATATCAAGACTTGCCAGAAAAGTCATAAAGAAGGCAAATATCCCGGTTGTCTCTTTCTTTTGCTAAAATGCCCATGTTGATTTCACTTGCTTGTGTCCTGGGATCTGTAGAGGCCGCCATATTGCCACCAGGGCTTGGCCATGCCAGTTGGAAAATTAATCATCCCAGATTTAAACATGGCTAGTTCAAGAGCTCTTCCTCCACCAACATAAATCACCACCCTGTCCAACTGTCCTTCTGCTCCTGCCCAGCATTCCCTTTGATGCAATATTCAAATGTACTTTGATCTCTATGATAACTGTGTGCTTCATGCAATGTCCCCAAAACTGAAGGATTCTCCTTCCGTTTAAACCCATGATTGCATCCTCAGCGTGAGTTCCACCTTGGAACGTGCAGTAAAAATCATCCTTCCGTCACTACTCATCTCGTCTGTGCTTCTGTGGAACTTGAGTGTTTTCTGCATTTCAAGTGACAGTATCTGTGTGTGTACATAGATGTTCACATGCGTGTGTGCACACACATATATGTATATGGACATGCATATGCACGCACACATTTAGAAAAAGCTTGGAGAGGCAGAAAAGCAGAGTAGAAGGATTTGAGCATGCTTCCACTGTTCTTTTCTTTCATTATCTAGCCGTGAATGGCGTTGGTTGCACGCATATTGAAGGACATTCTCTGTCAGTCACCTCTCCATCTCCTGGAGGCAAAATGGAAGTCTCATCTACTGCTTAATTTTTCAAAAGAATGACTATGGTACCATGGTAAAATTGAAAAAAAAAAAACACAGTCTTTTCATAAGTACATTGCTATAAACACATAGTTGAAAGATTTAAAAATATTATAAATCTGTCCAAAGTGAAACTGCATGGTCAAACTGATGTGTTTTTAAAAGTGTTTCAAAGGTTTCCCATCTGCATAGCAGTAGCTAAGCGGTAGCTGGTGTCCTACGTTCCCTAACTTTAAGCGTAATGGAGATAAAGCAGAACAGGTGATTAAAATGTGTTGAACGTTTATTTTGTGCCAAAATATTTACACGAACTATTTTATTAAATCTTGAAAATAATCCTGAGAGAGGGATCCTTTATCCCTATTTTTTAAATTAGGGATTTTTAAATCCGAATTTTATTTTATTTCATTATTTATTTCATTATTTATTATTTTGTGTGTGTGGAGCGAGAGAGAGAGCACGGGCAGGGGGAGGAGCAGGAGGAGAGAGAATATCTCAAGCAGGCTCCACACTCAGCATAGAGCCCGACTCTGGGCTCAACCTTAAGGCCCTGAGATCATGACCTGAGCCAAAATCAAATCTCAACCGACTGAGCCAAAATCCTAATTTTAAATGACTAAGATGAACTATCCAGTGCAATAAATGGGGTCATATGTTATAAAATTTTGATACTGATTCAGATGATCTAAAATTGGCAAGTCTAATTGTCCCATCAGCACCTTCGTTTGGAAACTTCCTATTACATTGACAATGATTTTATGTAGCATGTTTTTAAAGAGAATATGATGTAAGTATCATAGGAACTAATGAACCGTGTGTTCATAGCCAATAAGACAGAGGATTAAATTTACACACAAAGTGTAAGACTTACCCATGTTTTCCAGGCCCTTCTTTTTCAACTGGGTTCATCAAAGTTTTTCAGTCTCCTACATCATAAAGTTCAGGGACAAAATTGAAAAATTCCAATTACATAGTCTGTGTCAGAAATTCTACACATTTTTTATCATTTAATCTTCTTAACAACTATGAAAAATAGGTACATGAAAACTCTTTTTTAAAAGTAAACTTTATATTGCTGTATAAAAGTGCTGAAAGCATAACGGTTCAAGTACATTAAATGTAAAGGATGAAACCCAAGTTGTCAGATAGGATTTTAAAAACTACACATTACTTACAGGAGATACACTTGTAAAATTAGTACACAGAAAAATTTAATGTCAAAGGATGAAAAAAGATATACCACACAATTTAATCTATAGCTATATTCATATCTGATTCAGTAGAATTTAAGAAATACTATAGTTAGAAATTGACTATTCACCATCAGAAAGTTAATCGTCCAGGAAAGTATAACTATTCTATATTTGTATGTGCTAGTAGTGTAGACTTTAACATAGAAAAAATTAATGGAACTAAAAAAGAAAGAGGGAAGAATGAATCTTCCAGAAACTTATACCATTCTAAAATTATATGAACTCAATAACATGGCCTTTAAAATATATAAAGCAAAATTTAGCAGAACTAAAAGAAAATATAAGCATTTGCACACTTGATGAAGATTTGGGCACCTCTTTCTCTGAAAGTAACTGAAGTCCTTCCCCTCAAAGGTGACTGGTTTGGTATTTGAGATGAGTTTGACCAGAACCGGACATGTGTCCTAGCCACCTTTTGCCTCTGCATGTGCAATCCACCATTCCTGACTTTGAACCCATGCCTTACTCTAACTTAGATTTGGTTTTCTCAATGTTCAATTTATGTTTTAGAGGGAAGAATCATTGGTGCTTTACTTTTATAAATTCTGGCACATCTCAGATATTCAATAAATATTTGATGAATATAGAAAACTAGTGTTCCATACCAATCAGCTCTTACAGTGGAGGAGTCACAGTATTAAAGTGGGGAGGATTTGGGTATGTTTATTTGGTGAGAATCCTCAGCCTTTTTACAGTGGAGTATAACATACCGCACTTGGGGAGAGATGTTTAGTCATTCCGGACTATAGTCAGTACAAAGATTTGAATGGTTGGCTATTCCTTGTTTTTCCAAATAAATACCCTTTTAACTTCAATGTCCCCTGGTCCTTATTTTCCCATAGCTCATTGTTAAGAGCATCTTCAATGTCCTTATGGGAAAAAAGAAAAATTACTGCTTTCAGAACCAAATCATGTTCCAAATGCCTACTTTGATGAAGCCGTGTGTGTGTGTGTGTGTGTAAGAAATATATACAGTTTCATAGACAAAATGCCTGACTATTGGCATTCTTATCTATTCAGAGGGTTGATCAATTCATAAATTATCAAATAACATGGCACCAGTTAAGTCAATCCCAATAATCAACAGGGTTTTTGTTAAATAAAGAAACAATGAATCACAACCTACTTGTGCTGATCAAAAGATTCTCCTATGTATCTTATTTGATTGTCCATGTTGTGCAAATATGTATTTATGGGGTCACGCTATAGCATTTTGTGATACTGAGAAGCATGTGCAGGTATCATTCACGCTGAGATCATTTTCTGTCGTTACATGGAACTAAATGATTCATCAAAGGGAGAGCATAATTACCTTGAAAGTTGCTTGCCAGTAACACATTCTGAAATCCTTCAAAAGGAAAAATTGATACTCGATTTTAAGCAAAGCAACCCATACATACAACAAAGCTATTTTCACACAGGTTGAAAGGACTTGCATTTGTATCAACAAAGAAAGACATAAAACAGAATGAGGGCTCATGCAAGGATTACTTGTTCTTACATTTCTCAACGACAAAATGTAGGAGAATGTCAGAAGAAACATGATTACCATGCTTTTTATTCATTTCAGATTTGAGTAAATTTTTAGAAAGAAGGGGGTCTTCAGATGATATAAATAAGTAGCTATAAATACGTTTGCACTTTTTTTTCCCATATGGATTTCCAGAATGTGTCAGCGGGACATTTACGATAGTCCATTATATTCAGATTTCATCTAAATGTGAAATTCTGGAAATAAATAAAATGCATGAATATCTCAGTGAAAAGATTTGTCACAATATACAATATGACATGGCACTTTGGGGGAGTAATTATAGAATTGAGTGCAATTCTTTTTTTTTTTAAGTTTATTTATTTAAGTAATCTCTATGCCCATCATGGGGCTTGAATTTGTGACCCTGAGATCAAGAGCCGCACAATCTTCCCATTGAGCCAGCCTGGCACCCCAAATTGAGTGTGATTCTATTATATGCAAAAGACAAAGATTTTTAGTCTCTGAGCCTTGGTAAGAATCACAGCGCTCATTTATTGAGTGGTTGGGGTGTACTAACATTATTGAGAGATTTTACATGTAAGGTGCTATTTAGCCTTGGCAGTAACTTTATAAGAGAGGTATTTTTAATCCCTGATTGACTGATGTGAAAATGGAGTTTCAGAGAGATTGCCACTTAGCCAAAGCTATGCAGGTAGTACTTGAAAGGACTGGATATTGACTAGGGTCTGACCTGATCTGAAACAATTTTCCCCTTCAAATGCCCTGCTGTCCTGCTTCCTTCGGTTCCCTACTGAACTATCACTTTATGGGGGAAAACGCTGTAAATACCTGGAAGAAATTTGCAACCATTTCTCAACCCCTTGGCACCCACCCTACGTGATGGGGTTGGTGGGGAGGGCCATAGGGGTCTCTGTGTTTATTGTCTGTGTTCTGAACTAAATACTCTGTGGAGGGTAAGGCTTTGTTTTGCTCCCTACTGTGTCCCCAGCATGCAGAGAACCAGACCACCATACAATCTCACCCTTAATCCTGTCTGCACCTGGCTAAGGAGTTCATGTACATCACAATTTCTCTGATGACCCATTTGAGTGTGACGGAAGGTCCCTTTGAGGCTCCTGACTCGTACATTCAATGTATAATGATAATGACAGCTGGCACTTACAGACAGCTTACTTTCTGCCATGCTGCTGAAAGTACTTGGGAACCGTTGGTATCGTACCCATTTTATAGAGGAGGAAACTAAGGCACGTAAATGGCAATCTGCCTAAAGTCACACAGCAAGGAAGTAATGTATCTAGGATTTGATCTGAGAAAACTGGGCTTCAGGAAATAGTTGTTTTCTGTTTCTGAAATCTGAAATGAGAACTTCTCAGGCTAGTGATTTTTCCCATCACAATGTCAGTGCTGGAATTTATTACACAATTTACCTTTCATTAATCACCACTCACTCTGAGAACTCTGTTCCAAGTCATTTGCAGAGTCCTCCAATCACCCAGTGATACTTTTGAGGAATCCATTAGAAAAGCCTTTTCTGTACCTCAACTAATCTGTGCTTATTAATGAAGAATTAGTGTGCAGTGTCTAACTTTCTTTTATCCAGACAATGCCAAACCAGGCAGAAGCAGGGATGGTATACACAGATAGAAGAGGATTATGCAAACCCCTTTACAAATTAATGGCGGTGATAAAAAGATTTCATGGCCATTTTTATACCCAAGCCTTCCCATCTCTCAACATAAAGGCAGTGGGAAAAGCTTGGTGGGAGCGGTGTGAGGAAAGCAGATCCCACCAACTCGCAGGGGCTGATTTCCAAGGATTTTGTGAGCCTGTTGTAGACACAGCCATTTTTAACCACTTTGGAACCAAACTGTGTTCCAATCCTTGCAACAGTTCCGAAAGTGAAGGAGATCATTATCATTACCGCGATGAGCCTTGCTGAGGCGGAAAGAGGTTTCAATTGAATACCCATAAATCATAGGAAGGTGAAAAATAATTTAAAACTAGATCACGTATCAGATATAACAGATATGAGAATAAACTCAGCGGAAGAGCAGACGGCGAGGCAGTTCTATGGGCGAGATCACGGTTCAGCTGCAGCCACGTTGGGCTACAGCCCCATCACCGTAAATACCCCTCCGGTGGTCCTGGTCCTCCGTACCTGCGCTGCCTCTCCCCCACCATCCCTGGCAACCACTAATCTGTCCCCCATCTCTCTAATGTCATTTCAAGAATGTTGGATACATGGAAACACAGAGCATAGCATCTTCTTTTAACAGACCCCCCCCAAAAAAGTGAGGTTTAGAAAAGTTAATTATATCTAGAATTTTCAGTGGGAGCCAGACTATCACGGAGGCTCTTCCCTCTACAAACCTTCACACTAAGCCCTACAACACATAGGCTAAGACTTGTTCTGAAATGTGTTTTTATTTTCATCATGGTCACAAGTTCACCTGCACCTCTATGGACAACAAGAGAAGCTTCAACTCTCAACATTCTTTCTCTCAATAAAATATTCTGATCCAACTGGAGAGGAAAAGCTGGATAAAATAGCCCTGCTCCTTCGGACCCCATTACAAACCAGTGCTCCCCCCGGCCAAATGCAGTCTGCAAACATGAGCTGTTTGGCGCGAATAACGTTTAAATAAATTCCTTCACTTCTTTTTTTTTTAATGATTTTTTATTATATTATGTTAGTCACCATACAGTACATCCCGTTTCCGATGTAAAGTTCGATGATTCATTTTGCGTATAACACCTTCACTTGTTTCTAACACATAACATAAGCATCCATCCGCCTTTCTGAATTTTATGAGAAC
>NC_048229.1:3745839-3746043 GCF_002007445.2 Ailuropoda melanoleuca
TTTTTTTTTTTAAGTTTATTTATTTAAGTAATCTCTATGCCCATCATGGGGCTTGAATTTGTGACCCTGAGATCGAGAGCCGCACAATCTTCCCATTGAGCCAGCCTGGCACCCCAAATTGAGTGTGATTCTGTTATATGCAAAAGACAAAGATTTTTAGTCTCTGAGCCTTGGTAAGAATCACAGCGCTCATTTATTGAGTGG
>NC_048229.1:3746438-3796174 GCF_002007445.2 Ailuropoda melanoleuca
GAGGAATCCATTAGAAAAGCCTTTTCTGTACCTCAACTAATCTGTGCTTATTAATGAAGAATTAGTGTGCAGTGTCTAACTTTCTTTTATCCAGACAATGCCAAACCAGGCAGAAGCAGGGATGGTATACACAGATAGAAGAGGATTATGCAAACCCCTTTACAAATTAATGGCGGTGATAAAAAGATTTCATGGCCATTTTTATACCCAAGCCTTCCCATCTCTCAACATAAAGGCAGTGGGAAAAGCTTGGTGGGAGCGGTGTGAGGAAAGCAGATCCCACCAACTTGCAGAGGGGCTGATTTCCAAGGATTTTGTGAGCCTGTTGTAGACACAGCCATTTTTAACCACTTTGGAACCAAACTGTGTTCCAATCCTTGCAACTGTTCTGAAAGTGAAGGAGATCATTATCATTACCGCGATGAGCCTTGCTGAGGTGGAAAGAGGTTTCAATTGAATACCCATAAATCATAGGAAGGTGAAAAATAATTTAAAACTAGATCACGTATCAGATATAACAGATATGAGAATAAACTCAGCGGAAGAGCAGACGGCGAGGCAGTTCTATGGGCGAGATCACGGTTCAGCTGCAGCCACGTTGGGCTACAGCCCCATCACCGTAAATACCCCTCCGGTGGTCCTGGTCCTCCGTAACTGAGCTGCCTCTCCCCCACCATCCCTGGCAACCACTAATCTGTCCCCCATCTCTCTAATGTCATTTCAAGAATGTTGGATACATGGAAACACAGAGCATAGCATCTTCTTTTAACAGACCCCCCCCAAAAAAGTGAGGTTTAGAAAAGTTAATTATATCTAGAATTTTCAGTGGGAGCCAGACTATCACGGAGGCTCTTCCCTCTACAAACCTTCACACTAAGCCCTACAACACATAGGCTAAGACTTGTTCTGAAATGTGTTTTTATTTTCATCATGGTCACAAGTTCACCTGCACCTCTATGGACAACAAGAGAAGCTTCAACTCTCAACATTCTTTCTCTCAATAAAATATTCTGATCCAACTGGAGAGGAAAAGCTGGATAAAATAGCCCTGCTCCTTCGGACCCCATTACAAACCAGTGCTCCCCCCGGCCAAATGCAGTCTGCAAACATGAGCTGTTTGGCACGAATAACGTTTAAATAAATTCCTTCACTTGTTTCTTTTTTTTTTAATGATTTTTTATTATATTATGTTAGTCACCATACAGTACATCCCGTTTCCGATGTAAAGTTCGATGATTCATTAGTTGCGTATAACACCTTCACTTGTTTCTAACACATAACATAAGCATCCATCCGCCTTTCTGAATTTTATGAGAACGTAGGACATTTTGGAAATACTGGTGCAGTGTTTCCTTTGGCAAAATTGTGTCTGCACAGAGTGTGACCACACACCCTTGTTGGGGAGGAGGGGCTCCCACCGGCTCCCACCCGTTTCACACGTCTGTGTCTGCCACCTGACACAGGGAGCGGGGTGGCCGGTGTCAGCGGCCCCTGCTTTTCTAGCTGCCCCTTCTTACTACGGTGTTAAAGCCACTGCAGCCAGCTGTCCAATGCAGAGACCACCCATTCCAGGAGCAGGCCACTCGGCCCCACCCAGGGTAGTGAGCAATACATCTAGAAAAATGCATCTGAGCAATGTGAATTTTGATCCAGGTCGACCCCCATTCACAGAGCAGCATTCTGGAAACTCCATTACAATATGGTGCTTCCTGAAGCAACCAATGGCATTAACGGACCATTCCTGGGCGTCAGGCACTGTGCTAAGAGCTGCTTGAACGGTATTTCATTATTCCTCTCAAAGAACACTTGGAAGCAGGTGCTATTATGGTCTATTTAAACACAAGAGAGAAAGGGCCACCCAGAGTACAGAAAGAAAAAAAATCAAGCTGAGACACAATTTTTCTCAATACATTATTCCTTGAACTTAGTCCATAGAAGAACGCAGTGTCGAATGTGCCTGGCTGAGCACAGAACACACACTTGGCCATTTTTCTGTTAATATCATGGATCTTTATTTCCTTTTTCTGCAAACAGTACCGTGGTTCTTTGTCACTTGAACATGTTTTGTGATGGAGGGAATGGGGTCACATTTTAAAAAAATGAACATTCAGAGAAAAGAACATTAGTGAACAGAGGCCAAGCCTCTGTCGAGATGGCAGGAGGAAAGCAANAAGGAAGGGAGGAGAAAGTAGTCCATTTATATCAAGACTTGCCAGAAAAGTCATAAAGAAGGCAAATATCCCGGTTGTCTCTTTCTTTTGCTAAAATGCCCATGTTGATTTCACTTGCTTGTGTCCTGGGATCTGTAGAGGCCGCCATATTGCCACCAGGGCTTGGCCATGCCAGTTGGAAAATTAATCATCCCAGATTTAAACATGGCTAGTTCAAGAGCTCTTCCTCCACCAACATAAATCACCACCCTGTCCAACTGTCCTTCTGCTCCTGCCCAGCATTCCCTTTGATGCAATATTCAAATGTACTTTGATCTCTATGATAACTGTGTGCTTCATGCAATGTCCCCAAAACTGAAGGATTCTCCTTCCGTTTAAACCCATGATTGCATCCTCAGCGTGAGTTCCACCTTGGAACGTGCAGTAAAAATCATCCTTCCGTCACTACTCATCTCGTCTGTGCTTCTGTGGAACTTGAGTGTTTTCTGCATTTCAAGTGACAGTATCTGTGTGTGTACATAGATGTTCACATGCGTGTGTGCACACACATATATGTATATGGACATGCATATGCACGCACACATTTAGAAAAAGCTTGGAGAGGCAGAAAAGCAGAGTAGAAGGATTTGAGCATGCTTCCACTGTTCTTTTCTTTCATTATCTAGCCGCGAATGGCGTTGGTTGCACGCATATTGAAGGACATTCTCTGTCAGTCACCTCTCCATCTCCTGGAGGCAAAATGGAAGTCTCATCTACTGCTTAATTTTTCAAAAGAATGACTATGGTACCATGGTAAAATTGAAAAAAAAAAAACACAGTCTTTTCATAAGTACATTGCTATAAACACATAGTTGAAAGATTTAAAAATATTATAAATCTGTCCAAAGTGAAACTGCATGGTCAAACTGATGTGTTTTTAAAAGTGTTTCAAAGGTTTCCCATCTGCATAGCAGTAGCTAAGCGGTAGCTGGTGTCCTACGTTCCCTAACTTTAAGCGTAATGGAGATAAAGCAGAACAGGTGATTAAAATGTGTTGAACGTTTATTTTGTGCTAAAATATTTACACGAACTATTTTACTAAATCTTGAAAATAATCCTGAGAGAGGGATCCTTTATCCCTATTTTTTAAATTAGGGATTTTTAAATCCGAATTTTATTTTATTTCATTATTTATTTCATTATTTATTATTTTGTGTGTGTGGAGCGAGAGAGAGAGCACGGGCAGGGGGAGGAGCAGGAGGAGAGAGAATATCTCAAGCAGGCTCCACACTCAGCATAGAGCCCGACTCTGGGCTCAACCTTAAGGCCCTGAGATCATGACCTGAGCCAAAATCAAATCTCAACCAACTGAGCCACCCAGGTGCTCCAAAATCCTAATTTTAAATGACTAAGATGAACTATCCAGTGCAATAAATGGGGTCATATGTTATAAAATTTTGATACTGATTCAGATGATCTAAAATTGGCAAGTCTAATTGTCCCATCAGCACCTTCGTTTGGAAACTTCCTATTACATTGACAATGATTTTATGTAGCATGTTTTTAAAGAGAATATGATGTAAGTATCATAAGAACTAATGAACCCATGTGTTCATAGCCAATAGGACAGAGGATTAAATTTACACACAAAGTGTAAGACTTACCCATGTTTTCCAGGCCCTTCTTTTTCAACTGGGTTCATCAAAGTTTTTCAGTCTCCTACATCATAAAGTTCAGGGACAAAATTGAAAAATTCCAATTACATAGTCTGTGTCAGAAATTCTACACATTTTTTATCATTTAATCTTCTTAACAACTATGAAAAATAGGTACATGAAAACTCTTTATTAAAAGTAAACTTTATATTGCTGTATAATGTGTGTACCCAAAAGTGCTGAAAGCATAACGGTTCAAGTACATTAAATGTAAAGGATGAAACCCAAGTTGTCAGATAGGATTTTAAAAACTACACATTACTTACAGGAGATACACTTGTAAAATTAGTACACAGAAAAATTTAATGTCAAAGGATGAAAAAAGATATACCACACAATTTAATCTATAGCTATATTCATATCTGATTCAGTAGAATTTAAGAAATACTATAGTTAGAAATTGACTATTCACAATCAGAAAGTTAATCGTCCAGGAAAGTATAACTATTCTATATTTGTATGTGCTAGTAGTGTAGACTTTAACATAGAAAAAATTAATGGAACTAAAAAAGAAAGAGGGAAGAATGAATCTTCCAGAAACTTATACCATTCTAAAATTATATGAACTCAATAACATGGCCTTAAAATATATAAAGCAAAATTTAGCAGAACTAAAAGAAAATATAAGCATTTGCACACTTGATGAAGATTTGGGCACCTCTTTCTATGAAAGTAACTGAAGTCCTTCCCCTCAAAGGTGACTGGTTTGGTATTTGAGATGAGTTTGACCAGAACCGGACATGTGTCCTAGCCACCTTTTGCCTCTGCATGTGCAATCCACCATTCCTGACTTTGAACCCATGCCTTACTCTAACTTAGATTTGGTTTTCTCAATGTTCAATTTATGTTTTAGAGGGAAGAATCATTGGTGCTTTACTTTTATAAATTCTGGCACATCTCAGATATTCAATAAATATTTGATGAATATAGAAAACTAGTGTTCCATACCAATCAGCTCTTACAGTGGAGGAGTCACAGTATTAAAGTGGGGAGGATTTGGGTATGTTTATTTGGTGAGAATCCTCAGCCTTTTTACAGTGGAGTATAACATACCGCACTTGGGGAGAGATGTTTAGTCATTCCGGACTATAGTCAGTACAAAGATTTGAATGGTTGGCTATTCCTTGTTTTTCCAAATAAATACCCTTTTAACTTCAATGTCCCCTGGTCCTTATTTTCCCATAGCTCATTGTTAAGAGCATCTTCAATGTCCTTATGGGAAAAAAGAAAAATTACTGCTTTCGGAACCAAATCATGTTCCAAATGCCTACTTTGATGAAGCCATGTGTGTGTGTGTGTGTAAGAAATATATACAGTTTCATAGACAAAATGCCTGACTATTGGCATTCTTATCTATTCAGAGGGTTGATCAATTCATAAATTATCAAATAACATGGCACCAGTTAAGTCAATCCCAATAATCAACAGGGTTTTTGTTAAATAAAGAAACAATGAATCACAACCTACTTGTGCTGATCAAAAGATTCTCCTATGTATCTTATTTGATTGTCCATGTTGTGCAAATATGTATTTATGGGGTCACGCTATAGCATTTTGTGATACTGAGAAGCATGTGCAGGTATCATTCACGCTGAGATCATTTTCTGTCGTTACATGGAACTAAATGATTCATCAAAGGGAGAGCATAATTACCTTGAAAGTTGCTNGAGCCAGACTATCACGGAGGCTCTTCCCTCTACAAACCTTCACACTAAGCCCTACAACACATAGGCTAAGACTTGTTCTGAAATGTGTTTTTATTTTCATCATGGTCACAAGTTCACCTGCACCTCTATGGACAACAAGAGAAGCTTCAACTCTCAACATTCTTTCTCTCAATAAAATATTCTGATCCAACTGGAGAGGAAAAGCTGGATAAAATAGCCCTGCTCCTTCGGACCCCATTACAAACCAGTGCTCCCCCCGGCCAAATGCAGTCTGCAAACATGAGCTGTTTGGCGCGAATAACGTTTAAATAAATTCCTTCACTTGTTTCTTTTTTTTTTAATGATTTTTTATTATATTATGTTAGTCACCATACAGTACATCCCGTTTCCGATGTAAAGTTCGATGATTCATTAGTTGCGTATAACACCTTCACTTGTTTCTAACACATAACATAAGCATCCATCCGCCTTTCTGAATTTTATGAGAACGTAGGACATTTTGGAAATACTGGTGCAGTGTTTCCTTTGGCAAAATTGTGTCTGCACAGAGTGTGACCACACACCCTTGTTGGGGAGGAGGGGCTCCCACCGGCTCCCACCCGTTTCACACGTCTGTGTCTGCCACCTGACACAGGGAGCGGGATGGCCAGTGTCAGCAGCCCCTGCTTTTGTAGCTGCCCCTTCTTACTACGGTGTTAAAGCCACTGCAGCCAGCTGTCCAATGCAGAGACCGCCCATTCCAGGAGCAGGCCACTCGGCCCCACCCAGGGTAGTGAGCAATACATCTAGAAAAATGCATCTGAGCAATGTGAATTTTGATCCAGGTCGACCCCCATTCACAGAGCAGCATTCTGGAAACTCCATTACAGTAATATGGTGCTTCCTGAAGCAACCAATGGCATTAACGGACCATTCCTGGGCGTCAGGCACTGTGCTAAGAGCTGCTTGAACGGTATTTCATTATTCCTCTCAAAGAACACTTGGAAGCAGGTGCTATTATGGTCTATTTAAACACAAGAGAGAAAGGGCCACCCAGAGTACAGAAAGAAAAAAAATCAAGCTGAGACACAATTTTTCTCAATACATTATTCCTTGAACTTAGTCCATAGAAGAACGCAGTGTCGAATGTGCCTGGCTGAGCACAGAACACACACTTGGCCATTTTTCTGTTAATATCATGGATCTTTATTTCCTTTTTCTGCAAAGAGTACCGTGGTTCTTTGTCACTTGAACATGTTTTGTGATGGAGGGAATGGGGTCACATTTTAAAAAAATGAACATTCAGAGAAAAGAACATTAGTGAACAGAGGCCAAGCCTCTGTCGAGATGGCAGGAGGAAAGCAAATGCGCCCCGGTCACAAAAATTCCAGCATTTACTGTGACTTGAAGAAGGGCTTCCGAGTGAATTGGAAACAAAGATGCTGGTCTTTGGTGCTCTCTGTCGCTGACAGTGTGGCACAAGGCGCGTGCAATGAAGGCGGGGAGGCAGCGGTGCAGGGGGATGGGAAGATTGACACAACGGTCTTCGATTTTTTCTTCTGTTTAGCCCTGGATCCCGTGACCTATCAGATTGATTCTTTGAAGAAGACATTCTTCCTGCCTGCCAGCATTTTCCTAAGGGGGCATTTAATGTGGAAGTGAAATGGTCTAGTTTTTATCTCAAACCGTGACTCTGTGCCCAAGGGTCTCACTTCATGCCTGTCCCTTTATTAAATTCCCACAGTGGGTCCATGAAGACAGGTCTACTGTTACGGCAGGAAGTAAAAAAATACCCTCCTACATTTAAAGCACGTTACACACTTTCTACATGTTATCTCATGGGACCTTCTCACAGCCCTTGCATTTAGGCAAACGGGAAAAATCCCTTCTGTGTATACAGCCTCGCCGTGTCCAGAGACAAGGAATCAGGCTCAGGGCAGGAAATCAGGCTCAAGCCCCCCACAGTGCCTGCTCCTAGTCACCTGCCCTTTCCACCCTCCGCCCCAGCACACGTGAAAGATAAGCAGGGGCATGTGGCTGTCTCAGCAGCAAGAATGAGGTGACTCTCGATCTCTGGGTCATGAGTTCAAGCTCCACATTGGGTGTAGAGAATACTTAAATAAACAAAAACTTTTAAAAAAAGAAAGATAAGCAACACAAAGGAGCTAACGTTTTAATTTGGTAGAGAAGAGTATGAAATCCCATGATTCTGAGCGCAGGTAACTTAAAACCAATCCGTGGACAATTTCATGCCATTTGCGTAGAGGCTATGACAGCTGATGGTCTGCTTCTTGCCCTCTTCCACGCGCTGCTCTCGTTGCTGTTCCTACTGGGGACGATTTCGCTTCGCTGATTCTGAGGAGCTCCGCCATCTCAGCACCGAATCCAATGCAGGGTTACCGCTCGGGTCTACGCTTCCTGCCTCCTGGATGTGGTGTGACCATGCCCTCCGCCCCAGCCCCTGTGCCACAGCCCTGCACATGTCCGCTGCCCTCACAACTGCTCGGCCAAGCCCTGCTCTCATCGCTGATCCACTCCCAAGCATCTTTCTCTTTATAGGGCTGTCGATAACTCAGAGAACCTTCTATCAGAGCAGCGGAGGACCTGGGCTAAGGATGGGGGTGAAAGTAAGCCGTATGAGTAACTCCACCGTAAATGCATGTCCATCACTCTGTCCGGGGGATTTAACGTGTCTCATGACACACGACCTCCCCATTTCGTCTATTTTATCAGTCCTGGCAGAAAACGTTTCTTTAAGGAAGTTCTAGCAGGGCCAAACAAGCCCATTCCAGAGGCTTGTCGTACCCGGGATTTTGACCAAACTGTGAGGGGATGCCCATTGCCTGTGCAAACACAAAGCTCTGAACTGAATGTCGCTCACTCCTGAGGAAGGGACGATCAAAGCTTTAAAGACCATCAAAGTCTCTCTATACTTGTAACACTGACCTATCATCTGAGCTCCAATATCAGAATAGTTAGGTCGTCATTCTAACCTGAAGAAGGAGAAACCTTCAAAGGAAAATATGGCCAGGTTTTTGCAAGCTTTGAAAATCCCTTCTGATTTCCTTGTTGTTGTCCGTAGCATCCACGAAAATGTAGTGTCTATCTCCCAAAGAACTATTCTTAAATAATCAAAATATTGTTTTTACACCTTAATGTAATTCACAATCCTGCATTATCATCAACTCTCCGGTAAACATGCAAATCCTTCCAATTATCAAAGGTTGTTCTCAAGCCATGGCTGTATTTAATGGCTGACTTTAATTTTCGTTGTAGAGAAGCATGTCAGCCTTCCGTTCCACTTTGTCTCCACTGCAAAATAAATCCTATTACTGGGTGTATCTTCGACTTAGTTTCCACGGCTGCCTTCTCTGACGGGGCTTGTTTTGTTGCAAAACACAGGCTATGTAGCTCAATTGCCCAGACAAACCAGGCTTAGCGCGGCTTAAAAGCCAAATAGGTTAGCAGCTTAGTGGAAAATGAAGGCATTTCGGTGGAAGAACCCAAAACAGCGTTTGCAAGAATGAAAATGATCGTCACCAACAGCAAAGGTGAGAAAGACAAGCTCCGGGGAGGGAGCACAGTCGTTACCAACTTCTCATTTTATAGACCGTCCTGGGTAACACTGGGCTTCGTTTTCATCTCATTACCCAGATGCTGGTAAAAGAGCAATTTCATATCAAATTGTCATTGGCTCGCACCCCTCCCACGATAATCCCAGTTCCGTGGTGACCATCGCACAGCGAATGCTTTGCATTTGGGTCATTCTTGGCAGAAAAACGATTACAGATTGAGTCTAAGCTGCTTCGGTGATGTATTTTTAGGTCACCCAGGAAGCTTCGGAGAACATCCATATATTCACACGGTAATCCGGACAGAGCTTGCTGGAGAAGATGCAAACCCCGTGCATGTCCACACTTGCAGCACACGCTCTGGCTGTTGGGAATTAGGCCGTCTCCAAGACTGCTTTGCTGCTCCTTCTCTGTGGTACTTAGCGAGGCTGTAAATGATCACCGAGCCGTATCCACCCAAGCTGTCTTCTGTTTCTGAGACAGTCCATGCCTGCTCCTGCCTCAGGACCTTGGGTCTGGCCGCTTCTCTGCCTGGGACTTGGCTCTCTTGTATCTTCCCCTTTAGGTGCAGGGCTCCTCTGCCACCTGCTAGAGAACTTCCCCTCTTTGCCACTGTACGATGAGCTGAACCCCTCCTAGTCTCTCTCCATCCGACCACCGGTGTAGTACTGATCTCCACCATATTTACCACAATCAGAGAACTACCGGGTTATTTGTTTCCTTGTTTCATTCTCTGAATTTCTGCATTGAAATTGGCAGGATCCTTATAACTGCCACATTCGTCCCCATAGCTCCAAGGACAAGCATGGAGCCAGGCTCATACTAGGTGCCATGTTGGATGAATGAATGAAAGAATGAATGAATGAATGAATGAATGAATGAATGAATTACCATGCAGGTGGGGTCCAAGCCTGATTCACCTTATGTTGAATGCCTCTCTGGCACAAGCAAAGGCACAGGACAGTCCGGCTATAATCGCCTCCGTGGATTTTTCCTAGAAATGGACATTGAAAATAGGGAAACATTTGTTCTTTGATTTCCAAATAAGGACACTGAAAACATAGCAGCAACTTTAAAAAAAAAAGCCAGGGAGAGTTAAAAGTGTTGTTGGTGGAGAGCAAGGCAGCTCGAGGACTAAGTTCTGGGAAAACAATGAAGACGCAGGGTCCGCTTCCTGCCCTCGAGGTGTGAGAAGTCGCACGTGGGGCCTCACGCTGCTTTGAGGCTAAGAAAGCAAATTCATGCGTGAAAAGCCACAGACCATGTAGGAAGCAAAACAATGCATTTTAATTTTTCATATCTGGTCTCCTATCCCCACTCCGATTCAGGAACTACTATTTCATAAGAAGGGAAACAGGTTGAGTCCTCATGAAATCCGGGGATTCATAATCTGGGTTTACCCAAGTCTGCTATGCCACCCAAAACACCTGACCTCCGCACATAAACCTTTCCCTGCCCCGCCTCCAAAGTTGTGCAGGCTGACCTCCTACAGGTGGCCTGGCTGGCATTGAGCACCGTTTCCCACTCAAGACTGGAGTAAAAAATAGTGGGCAAAAGTGAGCTATAGTTAGAAATCACGTCTAACTACAAAAGGGTCATTTCCTTTGCAGATGGTTCTCAAGGTTCTCAATCCAATTCAATCCGATACCTTTGGGAACACTGTCACCAGCACTGCCGGGGTATTTTTACAAGACGCTTGGAGGTCAACAGCTTTACGGAGCGTTTTGAAACATTTTGGTTTGAGGACTAGACTTGCTAACTGGAGGGAAAGCCCAGAGGCCATGTGCACACCCTTCTAGCAGCAGCAGGTGGGCTGGAAACCTCCATTCTCCCCATCGTGTGCCCGTGGGCTTATCCTCCAGGTTCCTGACTTCACTATTTTTAACGTGCAAACATCCTGTGCAAATAGAACTCTAGAAACCTCTCATTCCTTCTTGCCCCTGGAAAGGGGGATCTCAGACATTGGTCCCTGGTGTTTGGGTCACATCTTGTAGGACCACAACTTTGAGGACACTGGACAGGAAGTTGGAAGGTGCCCGGATGCCAGCCCTGGGGTCTTGCTTTCCTGGCTGGCCTTGGTTGTGGAGACGTGCCATGCCTCTTCTCCAGGGCAGACGCCTGTCTCTGCCCAGCAGGCCGTCTCGTCTCGCACGGAGCGTGAGGGCAGCTTTCAGCTGCCTGGGTCGTGAATAAGCACACGGTGAGACCCCACGAAACCAGGGGCTCCACTTCTCACGAAGAGCTATGACTTACTCCAAAATGAGAAGGCAGTGGATTTCATGCTATATAAACATAAAAATAGAGGTACAATCCCAGCTCCGGGCTTGATTTCAACCAGGAATGGTCAGGTGGCTACCAGCGGCTATGCCTCTCTGGCTGAGTTTCTGCAGCCCAGACATTTTTACACTAAACAAGAAATGGGCGCTGACCATCCTGACGAACATGGGCTACGCTCTAGTCCAGCAGCAGGTGGCTGTGCTGGAACCCCACCCTGTCTGAATTCAGACCTTCTGGGGTTCTATATCTGTTGGTTTGCTGTCAGCGTGCTTTCTCTATAGCAGCAAAGGCTTGCTCTTGGCTCCGAGGGGCTGAGCTGTAACGCAGTTGCTGCCGCTAACACCGCACTGAAGCCTTCGCTCTAGTCACGGGGACAGGAAACGGAAACTGTCCCGAGTGTGTAAATACGGATCGTGATGGAAAAAAGACACTTATTATGTATTATTTAAATCACTTGAGCTAGAAAGAGGCTTGCACACGTGTGTGTGTTTGAGGGAATGGATAGTTAGGAAGAAGAATGTGGCTATGAGTATCATCTTTATCAGCACAACAGTCCACGGGTGCGGGGGCGGGGGGCGCTCAGTCGGCTAAGCGCCTGATTCTTGATCTCAGCTCAGGTCTTGAACTCAGAGTCGTGAGTTCAAGCCCTGCATTGGGCTCCACGCTGGGTGTGGCGTCTACTTAAAAACTAAAATAATAATAATAATAATATATAAAATCAAACAGAACAGTCCAGGGGCTCAAACGACATCTGTAAGAGTACTGTATCGGTAGGTTACAGATCCACGAGAGCTGGGAAAACATGTCTTCACATCTGTAGAGTCTCTCCTTCCTTGTATTTCTCTGCAGAAGAACTGCCTGTCAGAGCATTTTTTGTAATCAGAAAGACCAATTACAGCAAGATATCGGAGGCTGAGTAGGGGTCTCTCCCCACCAAACATGTCCCTGTCCTCATTCCTGGAACCTGCATCTATGTCAGGTCACATGACAAAAGGAAATTAAGGTGGATAATTGGCTTAAAGTAGGAAGACTATTCTGGATTATCTGGGTGGGCTCCAGGTACTAACCGTAAAGGTCTTATCATTGGAAGAAGGAACAGAAGAGCGGTCAATGTCACAGAGAGATGTGAAGGCGGTCTGGTTTTGGTTTTGGAGATGGAGGAAGGACTGTGGGAGGGCTGGACAAGCTGGAAAAGGCAAAACGGCAGATTCCCCCTTGGAGCCTCAGGGAGAATCCAGCTTGGTCAACGCCCGTTGATTTTAGCCACAAAAAGCCCCTGTGTGTGAAAGTTCGTTACGGCAGCGCGAGAACACTAACACCGTAGGCACACTGGGAAAACTGTGGGGAGCTGGATTGGTCCTATTTGCTCTGATTAGTCGTGAGGAGCCTTGAACAAGTCATGCACAGTCCCAGGCTCAGGGTCCCTGCAGACCAGAGGCCAACCTGGGGCTGCCACTGCTTTGGGGAAGCCCGCGTGCCAAAAATGCTCTTTCTGTTTTATTCTGTTTTTAAAAGATGTATCCATTCATTTGAGAGAGAGAGAGAGAGAGCACGTGCCTGGGGTGGCGGGAGAAGCAGAGAGAGCAGGAGAGAGAGAATCTCAAGCAATCTCTGTGCTGAGCATGGAGCCTGTCCTGGGGCTTGATCTCACGACCCTGAGATCATGACCTGAGCCGAAACCAAGAGTCAGATGTTCAGCCGACTGAGCCACCCAGGTGCCCCTGCTCTTTCTATTTTATTTTTTATTTTTTTAATTTAATTTAATTTAATTTTATGTATTTTATTTTATTATTTATTTTATTTATGATTTATTTTATTATTTTATTTATTTATTTATTTATTTATTTGAATGAGAGAGACAAAGTGGGGCGAGAGAGAGAGAGAGCATGCACACACAAGCAGGGCAGGGAGGGGAGGGAGAGGGAGAGGGAGAAGCAGACTCCCTGATGAGCAGGGAGCCCCACATGGGGCTCGATCCCAGGACCGTGGGATCATGAGCCGAGCTGAAGTCAGACGCTTAACTGACGAAGCCACCCAGGCGCCCCTCTATTTTAAATAGATGTATAAAAACTTACATAATATTCTGATTCTGCCAGAGTCTAAGACATTAACTATTTGTCTATTTACAGAAAAAGTCTGCTGACCCTTGATCTAAAACAAACAAAAAAAACAACAAAACAAAATAAAAACAACATGTCCTTATAGCCTCTTTGCATTTTTTAACTGGAGGTAAAGCTGCGCTAGAAAATAGGTCTTTCCATATAAAATTCCAACTTTTTCTTCAGTATTCCTCCTGAAGACACTTATGTGTGGGAGAGATGATATGCTGTAGTTTAAAAAAATTTTTTTTAAGTTGGTTTATTTTTTTTTTAGTAAGTTTGCACCCAGTGTGGGGCTTGAACTCACAACCCCGAGACGAAGGGTCCATGCTCTTCCAACTAAGCCAGACAGGCGCCCCATCCTGAATCTTAATAATTGATTTTTTTTAAAGATTTTATTTATTTATTTGACAGAGACAGCCAGCGAGAGAGGGAATGCAAGCAGGGGGAGTGGGAGAGAAAGAAGCAGGCTCCCAGTGGAAGAGCCTGATGTGGGGCTCGATCCCAGAACGCTGGGATCACGCCCTGAGCTGAAGGCAGATGCTTAATGACTGTGCCACCCAGGCGCCCCAAATGATTGAATTTCTAAAAATAAGAATAGCAATTTAAAACCACAAGCTAGCATCATCTTGAAACTGTGCCACATATCTTGAAACTAGCTGATACAGTTAAAAATCCCTCAGCAAGCCCTTCAGCCATGAAGTTAGGGACGTATTTTGCTCTCAGAATTTGCTTTCCGCTTCTCCAATACCTATAACCCAATTTTCACAGCCGAGATGGCTAATGACCCACCCCTGCCATTTACTCCGGGTGGAGAAGAGTGGTGATCACACGTAGTGATTTTCCTTCCTCCTTCTCTTTGCTGCAAGAGACGTAAGGAAAGATGGTCTTGTTTTTCTTTGAACCTGCTGTGCTTGAGATAAAGTAACTAATGTGCGTCTCCAAGTAAAAAGAGGTGTGGTCATTGAGTTCCAAATTTATTAAATACATTTGGGCAACAGACTACAGCTCTAGGTTTTTGTTTTTAAAGATTTATTTATTTATCTGTGGGGGGAGGGGCAGAGGGAGAGAGAGAATCTCAAGCAGACTCCCGGCTGAGCATGGAGCCTGACGCAGGGCTTGATGCCATGACCCTGAGACCATGACCTGAGCTGAAATCGAGAGTCAGATGCTCAACCAACTGAGCCACCCACCCGCCCCACAACTCTAGGCTTTTGGGGAAACTTGGGAGTTTCCAGCGAACAACATGATGTAAATAAACAGATCATGGAAAGAAGGCGACCCAGCGGAGTTTTGTCTAACCCAGGGCTTGTTTAATTTAACTGCTTGCCAAAAAAGGCATCTGTATGTGTTTTTCCATTACCTGTTTCCTAATCAACCTGAGGGAGTGGAATTTACATACAGTAAAATGGACTCATTTTAAATAGGGTTGGGTGAGTTTTGACCCACTTGTGCCTGGGACTCAGGGCAGTGCCCCATGTGGATCACTGAAACCCGGCTCCTCTCTCCCCTCTCCCCACTCCTTCCACTGTAGACCGTCCCACTTCTGTGAGCACAGAGGGACCGAGGCACCGTCCCACAGCAGTGGATGATGGTGTTTCTTTACTGGGCAAGCAGTCCTCGATTTAAATAGCTTGCCTTTGAATCCGATAGAGCCTTATCCAGGTAAAACAAACAGCACAAGATTTCTGATGAGGGATATTGATAAATCCATGGCACTAACTAATCTGACTCTGTCACTGAAGTAATTAGTTTCAAATATCTTCCACTGGAGAGTACAGCATAATGGACAGTCTAATACGTATCTGCCGTTGGTGAAGACTGAAGCTCGAATGTTGATTTTTGTTTGCTCTGCTGGTAAACGTTCATTGCAGCTCATCAGGATAAAATGGACTGGAGAAGGCACAAGAAATCCAGTTTTCATACCTGATTTCGATGACAGACAAACATAAAATATTTTAGAAAGTTCTTCAATCCATCACCGAATTTCTGTTTTTCTCCTCGTAGACAGAAAATTTTATATTCAAAGCATTTCAGTTTTGACATAGCTACAAGGGTAAACCAATCTAATGGCACTTTATATTTTTAGTCAAATATTGACCACAGTGAAATTATTTTTACCCATAGCAATAATAAAATAAGAATATAATCAATGAATTATGATGATTTATCTCAAGCAAATTAGCCTGGGAAGCAGTCTTTGTTATAGAAATTGGAGAAAAATAAACTTCTCAAATTGCAAAGATGCTCGACTAATGATGCTGATTTAGATAATTTAGGCATCGTACTCACAGTTTTCCAATACTTTCCTTAAAAAACCACAGTCACGTAATTTTTCTAAATACAAACAGCAGCATATCCATTGTAGAAAACTACTATAAGGTAAGATAAAATAAAACACTTAAAACCCTACCAATCCCTTCTCCGTCACATTACATGTTTACGTACAGCTCTGTGGTACTTATAAAAATATATACTTCTAGGGCGCCTGGGTAGCACAGTCATTAAGCGTCAGCCTTCGGCTCAGGGCGTGATCCCGGGGTTATGGGATTGAGCCCCACATCAGGCTCCTACGCTGGGAGGCTGCTTCTTCCTCTCCCACTCCCCTGCTCTGTTCCCTCTCTTGCTGGCTGTCTCTCTCTCTGTCAAATAAATAAATAAAATCTTAAAAAATATTATATATATATATACACTTCTAAGTGAAACTATCCCTGGCTTCTAGAAATTTACAGGAGATCAGAAATATCTCATGCAATTAAATAGTTTTCCCACAACATCAATTTAATGCTTTCAATTATATTCTTCCATATAGATAGAGGCCAATGCCTTCATCGCTGACATGAACATCTGTTGGCATCTTGGAATATTTACCCAATTATTTTTTTAATTATTGCTTAGAATAGAATTGAAAAACCAAAGGTTTTGCACTTTAAGAGTTTCAAGCTAGCAGCACCTGGGTGGTTCAGTGGGTTAAGCACCTGACTATGGTTCAGGTCATGATCTCGGCATCCTGGGATTGAGCCCTTCATCAGGCTCCCTGCTCAGTTGGGAGTCTGCTTCTTCCTCTCTGTCTGCTTCTCCCCTCTTCCCCCACTCATGTTCTCTCTCTCCCTCAAATAAATAGATAAAAATCTTTAAAAAGAAAAAAAAAAGCATTTCAAGCTATATTTAACATTTGTCCTAGGGAGGGGTACTCACCTCACCTTGCAGGCATAGTTCATCAGAGCCCCTATTTCTTTCTACCTCACCAGTGCTGACCTGAGAAGTTCTCCTTTCCTTTATGCTTCTTTGGTTGCTGGTGAAGACCACACAAGGATCTATGGTCTTGGGATCCAAAGCCTAGATAGAATCCAGGCTCTGCAAGTGGAAAGGAGTCCTGTAGTATTAGGGTTTCTGGAGTAACAAAATCAATAGGATAAAGAATTTACCAATGTTTCCGTTAGAATCTTAAGGCAGGAAACAAAGCTGATGTCTCAATTTCAAAGCAGGAGGAATTCTGTCTTACTCACGGAAGGGTCAACCCTGTGACTCAGGCCTTCAACTGATTTGGTGTGGCCCAGCAGCCCTGGGAGCCCATCTGCTTTAGTTACAATTCATACGTTAATCTCACCCAGAAGCACCATCACAGACACACCCAGAATGAAGTTCAATCAAATGTCTGGGCTGAGCATCCTGTACCACGGTCAAGTCAATACATAAAATTAACCACCAGGCCTGAAGGGAGTGGGGCACGCTAGTTCAATGATGGCCCGGCCCGCAGCTGCATACGAGGACCTGGAGTTTCTGCTAAGTGGAGGAGAATCAATTAGGCATTTCATCCACCCAGAGAGCTGGGGGAAAAACAAAACCAAACAAAAACTTTCACTCTTTCTTCCAACCAGCACTGTTTGATTTTTTTTCTGAACAACCTGAGTTCATTTACTAAAGGACAAAAATTAATTCCAAATAGATAATAGCTTTATCACCACAAGAACAAATTCTACTTTGAGGATTACCATGAAAAATAAATGAATCGCAGCAAAGTTGCCGGATACAAGGTTAGTACAAAAAATAAAATCACTTATCTATTGGCAACGAACAAGCAGAATCTGAAATTAAAAACAAAATACCATGTGCATTAGCACGCACAAAAATGAAATACTTAGGTACAAATATAACAATATATGAACAGGATCTACATGAGGAAAATTATAAAACTCTGACAAAGGAAATAAAAGATGCACTAAATAAACAGAGGGATATTTCAGGTTTGTGAATAGAAAGACTTAATACGGTCAAGATGTCAATTATTCCCAAGTTGATCTATAAGTTCAATGCAACCCTGATCAAAATCCCAGCAAGTTGGGGCGCCTGGGTGGCGCAGTCGTTAAGCATCTGCCTTCGGCTCAGGGCGTGATTCCAGCGTTCCGGGGTCGAGCCCCACATCGGGCTCCTCCGTTGGGAGCCTGCTTCTTCCTCTCCCACTCCCCTGCTGTGTTCCCTCTCTCGCTGGCTGTCTCTCTGTCACATAAATAAATAAAATCTTAAAAAAAAAAATCCCAGCAAGTTATTTCTGTGCATATTCACACACTAATTCTAAAGTTCACAGAGAGAGGGAAAAGACCCGGAAAAGCCAAAGCAATACTGGAGGAGAACAAAGTTGGAAGACTGATACTAGCGGACTTCAGGACTTACTATAAAGCTACAGTAATAGAGATCGTGAGGTATTGGCAAAAACAGAGACAAATAGATGAGTGAAACAGGACATGAAGCCCAGAAAGAGACCCACGTGAATCTAGTCAACTGATCTTTGAGAAGAAAAACAAAGGCAATGCAAGGGAATAAAGACAGCCTCTTCGAATAATGCTGGAACAACTGGACATCCACGTACAAAACAAGAAATCTAGACAGATCTTACATCCTTCACGATGATGAACTGAAATGCATCATAGAGCTACCTATAAAACACAAAACTGTAAAATTTCTGGAAGATACCATATGAGAAAATCTAGATGACCTGGGGCATGGCGATGACTTTTTAGATACAACCCCAAAGGTGCGACTCATGAAAGAAATAACGGTTAAGTTCAACTCCATCAAAATTAAAAACTCCTGCTCTGTGAAAGACAACATCAAGAGAACGAGAAGACACGCCACAAATTGGGAGAAAACATGTGCAAAAGACACACCTGACAAAGCACTGTTACCGAGATATACAAAGAACTCTTAAACTCATCAATAACAAACAACCTGATTTAAAAAATGGTCGAAGATCTCAACAGACACCTCACCAAAGAAGAGATGCAGATGGGACATCAGCATAGGCGAACACGCTGCATCATCCGTCGTCAGGGAAATGCAAATTAGAACAACCATGAGAGGCGACCACTACACACACACCTACCGGTGGTCAAAATCCAAAACACTGACACACCCAGTGCCGGCCAGGATGGAGCCACAGGAGCCAGTGGAATGCGGAAGGGATGCGGACGGCCATTCAGCACCAGTGGAACGCCGAAGGGTATGGCCACTTTGGAAGATGGTTTGGTGGTTTCTTCCAAAACGGAATATACTCTTACCAAACAATCCGGCAACTGTGCTCCTTGATATTTACCCAGAGGAACTGAAAACTGAAATCCACACAAAACCTTGCACAGAGGGATGTGTATAGTAGCTTTATTTGTAATTGCCAAAATTTGGAAACAAACCAGATTTCCTTCAGTAGGTGAATGAGGTCTATCCAGACAATAGAATATTATTCAGGACTAAAAAGATAGTACCTATTTGTTCATAAAAAGACACAGAGGCATCTTCAATGTGTATCACTAAACGCAAGAAGCCAATGTGAAGAAATTAAATACCGTGGGGTTCCAAGTCTATGACATTGCGGAAAAGGCACAACTATGGAGACCATGGAAGATGGGCGGTTGCCAGGGGTTAGGGAGGAGGGGATACATAGGCAGAAAAAGCAGGGTTTTTAGGGCAGTGAAACCAGTCTGAATGATACCATAGTGACAGATCCATGTCATTATACACTTGCCCAGACCCACAGAAGATATCACACCAGGAGCCAACCCTAATGCCAGCCACGGACTCCGGGTTGATGGCGTGTCAGCGTGGGTTCATCAGTTGTAACAAATGTGCCATCTCAGGAGGAGGGTGGGGACGTTGACCACAGGGCAGCCTGTGCATGTGTGGGGACAGGGACCGTAGTGGAAATCTCTGGTCCTTCCTCCAAGTTTGCCGTGAACCTAAAATTGCCATGAAAAGGTAAAGTCTGGAGGAAATACAATAGATGAAAGGTGAATATTGCAGACATCACAAAACGGCCAATAGGCAAAGAAAACTAAAGCCCCAAAGAGAAGTTTAGTTCATTTCCTAAGCTCGACGACGCAGACACTCTTTGCTGTGCCCTGGAATCCTGCTCAGCTTCGTCTGACTCGCGCTGTCTGGGATGGGGGGGGCCGGGGGGGGAGCCCTTCGCCGCCGCTCGCTCTCTGTGTGGCTCTGAGCACGGTCTCCTCCCTTCCAGCCTCTTCACCCGCATTAGCAAAAAGGATGTACAAATAGCAAGAAAAGGGACAAAAAGGAAAAAGTCATAGGAGCAAGAGATAAATGAAATCATCATAGATAGTTTGTGTAAAACAAATACTAACAACATCTAATTTACACTTTTCTCCAAATGATGATTTTCGTCTTCAGCTCTGACTCCTCTCCAGAGGCTGGAGTTTGCTCGGGAAGAAATGACCCGTGTAGACGTCCCCCGCATCACTTCCAACAGCACTCGCTTCTTATTTGGACCTTCTGAGTGCTTGCCTGTCCCCAGGTTCCCTGTTGAGTTGCAGTCCCTAATTTCTGCAATTTAGAACCTTGTGAAGTCCCCCAGAGGACAGCTCCCACGAGGTAAACTGCGAGGACTGATTAGTTATGACATTGTTTCTCCGGTGAGCCACGCTGTAGCCTGACTGAGCACGATGCTGTCATCTATTACGTGCAGGCTTCGGGGCTCGGCGTTTGAGCACCTGCTAGAAAGACATATGTTTTCCGCTAGTACCTTTTAAGCACTTCAAGCAAGTGACAGCCCACCCTCAGAAGAACACATATAGGAAAATGTTCACGAGAGAATTTGGTGTGAAATGCCAACAAGGCTTAAATAAATAGTCTCTCTTGGAAGGGCTGCCGGCTCCTCTCTCGGGGAAGGACAGAGTCGGAGGGGCTCACAGGCCAAGGGGAGGGCTCCCCTGCAGGCTGCAGCGTAAGTGAATGTCCCACAGCCCTCCGACAGAGAAGTCAATTCCCGAGACGAGGGAGGTGACCCAGAAAAGGCCCTTGAGGCCAGGAGCCACAAAAGATCCGCGTGGAGAATCTTTCCCAGGTGCCTGATGAGGTTTCTGAATCTTTCAGGCTCACTTACAAAGTGAACTTAATGCCAAACACACCTTCCTTTCTTGAGATGTTTTTTTTTTTTCGTCCATGGAGAACCTTTTGGCAATTGGTGATGTCACGGAGACGTTACCATTTTTCTAGCTTTGTCGAGCTTATTTCCAGCTCCGTTGCCCTGACGCTGCTCCGATGGTGCCGAGGAAACGGCAGAAGGCCGGCTGGACCAGTGAGCAGGAGAACCCCGCATCTGAGCTACATTCTAGATTCACGCCGGTTCCGTCTGCACGTCTGCACCTGTCTTCTCTACCACATGCAGAGCTCTCCGTAGGTGCTGTACGTATCTTTCTTCCAGCCCTACCCTCAGACGTAGACCCCGTGTTCGGTCTGTGTCTTCCCGTAGTCCGCACCTGTAACCACACGCACATCTACCTTCTATCTTGCTACATCTGTCTCCGAATCTCCATCTGACCATCTGTGGACTTCGCTTTAGAAATCCTACTGTGGCCTCAAATGAGCAGCAAAGCCAAAAAAACAAAAACAAAAACAAAACACAGAGAAAAACCCTTTTGGAGCCATAGGAAGCATCTTTCCAAATGAGATCTGGCCGTGAAACTAGTATAAGTTCACCACTTCGAAAATCAGCTTCTGGACGTTTCTTGCACCTCTGAGAATGTAGACTAGCAGTGAAATTGTTGATGGCCGAAGAATTTAAAACGTGGCCTGGAATTCTCCGGTGCAGAGATCTGAACTTAGATCTCACTGAGCTGATCCGTGTATTCACATGATTGGGGTTTCGGGTTTCGATCACACGCACAGCAGCAGCCCCCTGGTGTCAACCATCCCAGAAGGGCAGTGGAAGGTGAGCTTAAAAAGAATACCTGGGGCACCTGGGTGGCTCAGTCATTAAGCGTCTGCCTTCTGCTCAGGGCGTGATCCTAGGGTTCTGGGATCCAACCCCACATCGGGCTCCCTGCTCAGCGGGAAGCCTGCTTCCTCCCTCTCCTGCCTCCCTGCTTGTGTTCCCTCACTCTCTGTCAAATAAATAAATAAAATCTTAAAAAAAAAAAAAAAAGAATACCTATCATCACTTGAACTATGGCCACATCTCTTAACATGTCCTTGGAAGCTCTCCATCGGTTAACCCGCTTGTCTATTTCGAGAGGGAGACAGAGCTACGGCCACACCTCCCTTTCTCCGTCTCTGAGCATCCCCACAATCCCTTCTCCACAGGGCAGGCCAAGCGATGGAGTGAAACCACAGATCACAGGATACCACTGTCCTGCTTGAAACATTCTGGCATCTTCCCATTTCACTTAGAATGAAATCTGGACTCCTCACTACTCCCAGCCAGACCCCCACGTGACTGCATCCACTCTTCCTCGTCTTGTTTCCCCCTCCCCCAGCCCAGCCAGCCTCGCGGGCCCTCTCTGCTTACCAAGTGCTGAGATGAAGGTTTTCCAGTGGCCGTGAACAGCCGTGGGTGGGGCCTGAGTCGGGTAAGGGGCTTAGCTCAGCAGGAACTACTACGTCCAGCATGTTCCCAGAGCTTCTGTCTGTTGTCCTCCAAACACTCATCACTACCTGATATCATCTTGATGATTTGTGTGTCATCTGCCTCACCCCCAAGAGGTAAGCTCCAAGAGGAGGACGAGGACACCACCTCTGCCCTGCTCTGCATCACACCCCAGGCCCTAAAAGACAACGTGACACATGCCAAGTGCTCAGTGAAGGTCTGGGGGATGAGGGAGTTGAGTTTCCTCTACACTTGCTCTCTGAATCCCACCTAAATAAACTCCCTGCCACTTCCCATCTTCGCCCCTACATTTCCATGTTTCCCAGTGTCATTATTCCACAGATGACCCTGATCTGGGAAGTTGATATGATCCTTTGAACGCCTGCTCGGCACCCCCATCATCAGCATGTGCTTATAGAGCTGACTTGCCTGGATTTAAGTTCTGGTTCTCTTCACTTTCTGCATGACTTTTGGCAAGGACTTCACCGTGGTCACCCCTCGGTGTCAACCTCCGTGCATCTGTAAGGGAGACATCATGAGAGCACTGAGCTCCTGGTGTCGTGCTGAGGATTTCATGAGCTAACACACATACAAAATTAGAACATTGCCTGACATAGAATCAAAGCTTACTAGACATGAGCTTTCAAAATTACGATTATGACGTTTCAAATCATTAGTTATCTGTGGGTTTTTTATTCTCATCTACCAGACTAAAATCCATCTGTGTGCAGGGACAGTGTCTCATTTATTTCAGGATACTTTCAGGGAATTTTTCATACATTCCAGCAAAATGGAATCTTATATTACAGACAGATTTCCTCATTACAGTCAGCACACAAGAAGAAAATGGTTTGTGGTCAAAATTACTCTTGGAAATCCTTGAAATTAGCCATAAATTATATAGTTGGCATGTTTTTGCATCTATAATGATTTTACGTAGTAATTATGCCCTTTGAAGACCACAGAGCCACCCCTGAGCCACAACAAAAATGCAACAAACGCCAAAGTTGGATACAGATACTTGGACAATCGAGCCATTCTTTTTTATTCTAAGTATTAAAGCTGGTGTTTTAATTATCCTATCATGCTCTGGAAGCATGTAAGACAGGATGCTATCATTGGAATTTTGCTTAAAGCCATCAAGAATTCCAAAACAAGGTACAAACTCTCTGACAATTGTTCTGTGATGCTTGAAGTCTCTCGCCCGTTTCCAGAACACACAGAGTCAAGAGGAGTGAGCAACGAAAACATGTTTTGGAAAGACTTGGATTGCCTGTGAGTGGCCAGCTACAAGGGGGAGAGAGGTGTGGGCGTGGTGGTGCTGCCCTCCCCTCATGCCTAATGAAGAGGAGTCCCTTGGTCTACAACAAAGGGGTCTTGGAACTGACAGGCTCCATGGTCTGGGGACTGAATCCTGCTCAAGATGTGTGCGAGGCTTGGGTGGGGCTGGTTCTCCACTGCAGCCCTCTGTAACAGGGGCTCCTCATTCTGGACCCTTCCCAGGTGTCACACTCTGCAGAGAGGGCTGTGTATGCTCCCACCTGGCGGGACAGGTGTTGATCTTGTTCCCACATTACGGGTAAGAAGCGGAGACTTGAGGGGGTTTATATCTCGTCCACAACCTCCCCGTCAGTGACACACCTGGAACGTCACTTAACAACCTCATTACTCTGTTTCTCAAAAAAGGTCACACGTGTGGGAAACCCAGGATACAGAGAAATAGAGATGGTGAGGCATGATGGCTTCAGAGCCAATGTAGGAAGCAGACACGTCACACGGTGGTGCTTTTAGAAGATACAGGCTCCCGACTGACCCTTTGAAACTGGCATCTGTGTTCTCAACTCCTCAAATGCCTGGTTAGGTGAAGGGAGTCACCAGGTTGTATTGATTTTACCATAAATTTGCTTTGAACTCCATATTCCTCGATTGAGAAATGAACCCCCGGCAATAATTCCAGGGAAAAGACGAGTTCTGCTTTCTCACCAGAAATGGATGTTTTTTAAAGCACGCATGGAAGGGGTGCTTGGGGGACGCAGTTGGTTAATCATCCGGTTCTTGGTTTTGGCTCAGGTCATGATCTCAGGGTCGTGAGATTGAGCCCTGCACTGGGCTCCACGCTCAGCACAGAGTCTGCTTAGGACTCTCTCTCCCTCGCTCCTTGCCCCTCCCCCACCCCTGTGCATGCGCTCGTGCTCTCTCTCTCTCTTTTTCAATCTCTTTCTCAAATAAATGCATAAAATCTTTTTAAAATTAAGGCATGCACACAATTATGATACCAACCAACATTCACTGGATGCACATCAGTCTTTATCAGGAATTTTTTTTTAAAGAATGAAATCTTGCTATTTTCTTTTTTTTTTACTTTTTTATTTATTCATTTGAGAGAGAGAGAGACAGAGAGAGCACAAGCAGGGGGAGGGGCAGAGGAAGAGGGAAAAGCAGGCTCCCTGCTGAGCTCGGAGCCCTCCATGGGGCTCGATCCTGGGACCTGAAGCTCATGACCTGAGCAGAAGGCAGACACCCCTTTATCAGGAACTTTATGGGTGGTTTGCCTCTGGGTGAAAAATTAACTTCCAAGGACTTAGATGAGGCTTCGCACCTTAAAGATGAACGTACATGTGAGAAGCAGTTGCTCCTTGGGATAAAGCCCGATCCCAGCCCCACAGAGCAGAGGAAGAGGAAAGGAGATGAGGGGTAGGGGTACGCTGGGCTGGAAGAAGCCGCCTTCATCATCAGAAATTAGCTTCTGGAATCCATTCATTTTCATGTGAATTATTTATATTTTGGGCGGGTTTAATTTTATAGCCTCATTTAAGATGTTTGTTTGATTTTCACAATGATGGCAAAGGAGCGAAAATCTCTAAGAACATCCACGCGACTGTGGGGTCTGGCATCTAAATGTTAAATATTTATGGGGCTTTAATAATAAATCATTCTCTGCTGTTGACATTAATGACAGTCCTAAGGCACAGAATCTCCCTTGGCCTTAGGAACACCAAAGAAAAATCTCATTTCCACTCTGGAATAAGACGCACAACGGGGGGGGGGGCGGGGGGGAGCCTGTCTGATGGCAAAAATTCTGTCCATGGAGATTTTTCTCTGATTAAATTTCTAAATAAGCATCACTGCAGACACACTGTGCAACCCCGCTTCATTTCTGTGTTTTCCTAGATGTGTTCGCATTCAGGACCCAGCCTCCCCCCTCCGTCCTCTTAGCTGTGGGGGAGACAGCACCGTGTGCATTTAGAAAACCCAGCTCATAGAGTTAATGAATTCCTCAGGGCAGGCTATTTGCTGGTGAAAAAGAGGCCATCAGAGGGCTTGGGGTGAGTCAGTGGGCTACACAAAGAGAAAGGGGACATCTATCTCCACTCTTGGCTTTATTCACACATGGAGAAGACAGAAAAATTGAGGTCCCCCCCTCCACTTACTGTTTTCAGCTTTCTTCTGTTTTCCTAGGTTCCTCTCCTTTATTCTTCCAGTTCCTAGAAGAGGGGAGGGTCAGAGACAATATTTACAGCTTATCTACTCAGGGCCTCAGTGACAAGGATTATACAGCTCTTTCTCTTCTGCCCACAGGGCCAGCCTTCTTGGTGGGCACAAAGTCAGAGCTAAGATACTTTAGACAAAAGGAAACATTTGTCTTCCTGTAATAAATCTTTATTAAAATATCTCTTCTTTTGAATCTTGAGGCTGTCATCTTCCCATTTTATTCTGTTCCTACAATGTTCGCCTGCACTTTTCATCTAACCATCATGGGAGGGTGGGGGGCACTGGTCACAGTCCACGTCCCGTGACCCAGCAGCCTCGGGAATGGAGGAAGGATGCAGGCTCTCGGTGGTCCTCATGGGAAAGCTGTTTGTCTGTGTTGACTTCCCTGGGTCTGGGGACTGCAGTGATGGTCAGCTGTCTGCATCTGGATTTTGATTTGACTCGTTGTCCATGGCCAGGTCCGCCTCTTTCTGCTGATTCTGTGTCACCCAGAGAGAAGGCTGACCCCTCGCTGCCTATCCCCTGCCTGCTGTCCTGGCGCCTTGCCTGGGACCCCCCCCCCCAGGGATGGGCGCCCCACCTGCCTGGGGTGGCTGCCTCTCTCGTGCTCCTTCCCATTCATAGGTGGGCGCCGTGGTAGGTTCTGGGAGGAGAGCTGAAGAATCGATGACGCTGCTTTGGAAGCAAGTTGGCGGAAACCCACACACACCGGTTTCAACAAAAAGCAGGAATTCAGGGCTCAATAGGACCCAAGAGTCCAAGAGTCGGCCCGACTCCATGACCGGATTAAGAGGGCCAAACACTGCGTCAAGGCGCTCTCTGTCATCCTCCTCTGGCTTTATTTTCAGGTTCAACACACTCTCTTGGGCTTTTATAAGCCACATGTTTGGTGGCACCTGTAAGAACAAGGATCTTGATCTTCTCAGATGACTTCTCAGGAGTCCCGGAACTCACGCTTTTTGTAACCATCAGCTTCACAAGTCCAGCCTCGGGTGACGGCCACGGTGGCGGGAGGTGGGGATTAAGCACTGACCCAGCCCCGGTCACGAGCCTCCCTGGGAACGATTTACTGCAGCAGGGAAGGACGTGGAGGCTCGATGCTCTAACTGGTCAGAAGGAAAGCATCGTTAAAATTCCGTGTATAAGGCTAGCTAACTCCAAATGGAATTTGATGCTCTTAGCTGAAGAAGTGGGTTGGGACACCGGCAACAATTGTGCCCCGGTATCCACTATCTGTGTTCGGTGATGCTGGATGGTTCTCTGTTCTTATTACCAGCCCTTGAAAGGTTTCCCCTTCTCTGTATGTCCCACCATTTATTTTACCCGTTTTACCCGTGATGAGGAATGCTATCCCACCAGCACTCAATATACAGATTAATTTTTGGAATTGCTCAATTTGGTATCAGTTCACAGAGTAGTTGGCAATTTCCGTGCATCCATAACCCAGGTGAAGAGAGAGATGGCGGTTAAGCTCCCTCCCTAATTTGCAAAAGTAAAACTCTTGACTGTATTCATGGGAGACGGTCCACTCTCTTGCAGACTGTCAGGAACATCACAGCTAAGCAAGGATTCCAGCTTACCTACCCTCAAGGGAAGTGAAACAGGTGTCATTGCAATTGGGTGGTGAATTTGAAACTCCATCAGAAGAAATCCTGCCAACCCCGTGTTGTGTTTTCTTGAATTTCCTTTCTTGTTTAGCCCCGACAATGTAGCATGAAAGTAATTAGTTTTCATCGACATCCCGGGGCTAGTGGTTAATCAGATACTCACACTTCTGGCAGTTATTAGCTAACACCTAATTAGACCACATTTTAGAATTTTCTGCTAATACCTGTCAACTCTATCTGTCTGTGTCTTGCTAGCTAGTGTATTGCCTATAGAAATGGATTTTTCTTGGAAAATTTATTGGCATGTTAATTAGCAAAAGGGAAGTGAAAATGGGTTTCCCTTGATGAAACAGGTGGAGGGGCTGAGTATATGACAGTCACTCCCCACATGTTCAAAACTCAGTCTAACCATGCGACCAGCCTCATACTCTGTACCGTTCAGGGGAAACATGGAGCCGGCCCCCTAAACTGTCCTTCCCACAAGAAGAAAGTCTTCTTGCCCATCAGTATATGGAGGGCTCACCTGACTTTGGCCTGAACTGGCAGCCTGGGTCTCGGTTTTGGTTGGTTCCTCCTTGGGCTTCCAGCTCTGCCGATACTGAACATTCTCTCCCATGGCTTCTGCCCCTGCTCTGAAAGTGAGCAGCTGGCCCTCCTGGGTTGTGTTGGAAGTCAGAGCAGCATACCTTGACTGTGACAAGCCCCCCGCACACATTCCCATCCATGCTGGATGAGTTAGTACAGAGTTCTGCCTGCAGACATGGAGGCTGAAAGCAAGGGCGCCATCTTTCCCCTTGACAACATAGGCCCCACACCTGCAGCAGGGGAGGCAGAGGCTGGGGGTCCAGAGGCAAAAACACAAAGCCAGATAATTCCCTGAGTTTGCTGTGCATTCTCAATAGATTTTCTGAAAATTTCATAGGATGAATCAGCTTCCAGATTCAATTTTCTTTAATGGGAAATTGATTGGTTGGTGAGTGAATGACCAGCTCTTCTTTGAAAAGGAGAGTTGCCTACTCCGGCTTCCTCTATAGCCCCGTTTCACTTAGCTAAAAAGTACATTGCACTGTGACAAGATCACTTGCAAAAATATCTAGCATTTACTGAGCACATACTAATTACAGGTTTGTGTTATAACTTAACGTTCTTATCATCACATCCTTTACAGCATAGATAGGTATTAATCCAAAGCTGCATAGGAGAGAGTAGACGTAGGACTAGAACCCAGGGACATCTGGTTCCCAAGAGCCACACTCCCACTTACTACACTCCCTGCTTCCCATCGTTTGCACCTGCTTATTCATGCCACTATGTCCAGGGCACCCTGCTAGATGCCGAGATCATCAACATCACAAAAACAAATCCCCAGGGAGGTCATTCCCATCGCCCACCCAGAGAAAACAATCCTGTCCTTCTGAAACTCCATGTTGCTATGTCTAGGGATTTACCCTTGGTTGGAATTACAGGGCAAGCTGCTCATTTGGATAACCCCAACCAGACTGCCAGAGGTTGCTGGGTTCTGCTGTGTCTCCAGCGGCCGGCCCGGCAGATGCCTGCACAGCTGAACCTAGGTGAGCAGAGTTGGGGCTGGTGACAGGTATTGTGCACCAGCCAGACCCCAGGACCTGATCCTTAGCGCCCACCTGCTCGCTAACCTCTGTCTTACATCTTTCCTTAAGCTCTTCAGTCTGGCTTTCCTCTTAACTCAGGCGAAGGAAACCCAAAACCACCCCTCGGGTGATGGTGACATCCTGACAAGACCTGCCACCGGCCCAGACCACCCAGACTGTTTGAGCTAAACCCCTGACTCCAGCCTGAGCAGATGGACCATGGAGGGAACTCTGGAATGACCAACAATTGCCTTTACCTCATTATCATACTAAAATTTCCGCCCAAGGAGGAACCCCAGCCTCATTTACATAACATACAACGTACGTATAGGCTTGTTTCCCTAAGTTGTATGCATGACTTCATGCCCACCTCTACACAGGATGACAAGGCTTCCCTCTCCAAATATTGCTCTTAACCCTAAAGAAAAGGAACCCATTCTCTCTCTCTCTCTCCTTCTCTCTCTCTCTCTCTCTCTCTCTCAGGGAGTCATGGCTTTGGAGGCCATTCCCTATGATCTCCTTATTTGAGGCAAGTAAAAGTCTTCACTGTGGGACAACTCCCCCTGGTGCAATTTCTGACTCCCCAAGGAGTGAACTCATGGTTCCACAGGGCTCCTACTGGGTCAGAGACCCCACGCGCTCAGTATGGGGCTGGGGTGCTGGCAGGAGGCGAGTCCAGGAGAAGGGGGACAAGCAGGACCTGGATGAGGAAAATAGCAGGATATCTGGGCAGGGATGAGGGGCCTCAGAGGCTGCAAGTGCAGGTGAGCAGGGCTGGGATGTGAGGACCTAATGATCTGGGTAACGGTAGAAAAATGCTCTGGGGTGATTTAGAGGATAAGCAGCGGGTGGAGCAGGTCTGCGGGCAGGTGGGAAGACAGGAACTCACAGAACAGTGGGAGAGAACTGGGGCAGAATGGGGAATGAGTGCTTTCTGCTTCCTCACTGAGCACAGCAAACCAGCATTTAAGATCCAGTCTAGAACTCCTGAGCAAAGACATTTCTTTTATTAGTCTAGTTATGAATATCAAAAAATTGCCTATATACTTGAAAAGTTTATCAACATACATTAAGTAAAGAAAAGTTGGCTAGGTGGAAATTAAATGGTCTTCAATTTGCTAATTTTTCCCTCATTCATGTCAATACGAAAACCAACTCAAAACTACTCCAGTTCTGCCAAAATACACTAAAATAAAATGCAGTCAATAACTTATAGACAAAATATAAGTCTGGGAAAAATAGGTACAATTACTCACTTTAAAAAGTTTCCTCCTGGGGTGCCTGGGTGACTCAGTCGTTAAGCATCTGCCTTCAGCTCAGGGCGGGATCCTGGCGTTCTGGGATCGAGCCCCACATCAGGCTCCTCCTCTGGGAGCCTGCTTCTTCCTCTCCCACTCCCCCTGCTTGTGTTCCCTCTCTGGCTGGCCATCTCTCTGTCTGTCAAATAAATAAATAAAATCTTTTNATCAGGCTCCTCCGCTGGGAGCCTGCTTCTTCCTCTCCCACTCCCCCTGCTTGTGTTCCCTCTCTGGCTGGCCGTCTCTCTGTCTGTCAAATAAATAAATAAAATCTTTTAAAAAAAAAAAGTTTCCTCCTGTGCATCAAAGATATAATCAACAGAGTGAACAGTCACGGAGTGGGAGAATGTAGTTGTAAATCCTACATCTGATAAAGGCTTAATGTGTAGAATATGTAAAGAACTCCCACATCCCAACAAGAAAAACGAAGATTCAAAAATGGGCAAAACACTTGAATAGGTCATTTCTCCTAAGAAGATGGCCAATAAGCCCACTAGAGCATATTCAACATCCCCAGTGACGAGAGAAATGTAAATCAAACCACTGTGAAAGGCCACCCCATACCCATTAGGATGGCTACTATAAAAAAATCAAGAAACTAGTCATTCTTCGTGAGAAGGTAGAGAAATTAGACCTTTTGCATGCCGCTGGTGTGAAATGTAAAATGGTGCACCATGGTGCACTAGCAAAGAGGTGGCGGCAACCCATGTCCATGGACAGCTGAATGGACAGGCAAAATGTGGTATTTACATAAAATGGAATGTTATTCAGCTTCAAAAAGGAAGGAAATCCTGCCACTTGGTACAACGTGGATGAACCTTGAGGACATTGCATGGAGTGGGAAGAGCCGGACAAGAGGACAAATGCTCCTAGAGATGGCAGATGGAATAGAGGTGGCTTTGGGGGGAGGGAGGAGCAGGGAGGGCAGGTTTTGTTTGATGGCACAGAGTTTCAGTTCTGCAGGATGAAGAGTGGTGTGGGCAGCTGGTGATGGGGCACAACGCCCTCACTCTGATTAAATCAACATAAAATGCTCAAATCTATTAGGGTCACATGTTCAAATGTCCACAGCCCCCAAGTGGGATGACATTTAGTGAAAGGATGAAGCACATCAACTGGGAGCCCCCAAAGAGTGGGTCCCAGTGAACCCAGCACGAATGCCACCTGAAGGTGTGGCTGCTATGGACAAAGGTTCTTTGATCTACATTACTCAGGTTCCAGAACCTTCTCTGAGGTGCATCTATATTACCTCCTTCTAGTGAGGGCCCTGCTAAGTCTGTCTAACCAGCACCCCCACCCTCCAGGTCTGATCGGGTTCCTCATCCTCCAGCCCCGCCCCCCAGGTCATGTCTGAGCACCTGGCCTGTCTTCGTCAAGAACCTGTTAGATGGATTTAGCCATGGGGCACCTGGGTGGCTCAGTCGGTTAAGTGTCTGCCTTCGGCTCAAATCATGATCCCAGTGTCCTGGGAGTGAGCCCCACATTGGGCTCCTTGCTCAGCAGGGAGCCTGCTTCTCTCTCTGCCCCATTCCCCCTGCTTCATCTCTCTCTCTCTCTCAAATAAATAAATAAAATCTTAAAAAACAAAAAGATGGGTTTCGCTAGAACCACCCTCACCCCTGGTGTTTCCTCTGGGTCATTTTCCACCCACGGCCCCCAGACCCTGCTCTTGGCTGTCCCTTCTCGCCTGCCCATTCGGTGCTCAGAGTTGGCCCCATCTCTCTCTGACTGTAACACCCCATCACTGCGGCCCTACACCTGGGACTATGGCCCTCAGTCAAGTCGCCTTTCCATCTTTAGTAAGTGTCCCTGAAAGTGGAGCACTGCTCAGCTCTGGCATGAGCTCCCACGTGGAGGTGTGGGCTCTGCAGTATTCCGAATTTTCAAGAGAAGCCACACCTATCTGTGTGTATGTGTGTTGGTAACTCTGATTTTGAATAAATGAAAAGCATGGGATAAAAATCACCAAACCACTGGGGTGCCTGGGTGGCTCAGTCGTTAAGCGTCTGCCTTCGGCTCAGGGCGTGATCCTGGCATTCTGGAATCAAGCCCCGCATCAGGCTCCTCCGCTGGCAGCCTGCTTCTTCCTCTCCCACTCCCCCTGCCTGTGTTCCCTCTCTCGCTGGCTGTCTCTCTCTCTCTGTCAAATAAATAAATAAAATCTTTTTAAAAAAAATCACCAAACCACTATTTTCTGCCTCCTGAAGTGTTCACCCAGAAGAGACCATCACCCCTTCAACTTTTTCTAATTACCAAAGTAAAGCATCTTCATTCGGCCGGGAGATGCAGCCCTCGGGCCTGAGCTCGATTTTTGCTCTCTATGGGCTGAAGATTCAAGAACACACCATGAAACATGAGTATCTTCTCTCTTTTAAGTCCTGAAATTATTCCTCACATGTGTTTGTTGACAGCTGGTGAGGCAGAAAACAAAGGCAGGCCCATTGGCGAGGAAGCCGGAGCGGGCACGGGGCAGCTGCTGCGTGTGTGTCCTGCCCAGCGGACCGGGCAGAAAGGCGCCAACTGCTTCTTTTCCAGCACAAGTATTTACATACATTTTTGCAGGGCAGAGGGTATTGTTTTGAATTAAAACGGAATCTTCTGGTTAAAAAACCCCCGGCGTTGCCATATTTAAAAATGCTTTCCTTACAGAGGAGTACATTTCCTTCATTTTAGTGTGTTTTTCTTGCGGTCCTCAATGGGACAGTGCATTTTCAGAGTGCCTTATGGATTGGGACTCCCCACTTTGTAAGCCTATGGGCTCATCAGAATACAGACCCAAACACGGGGAAATGGGAGAACCAGCACGTTTTGTTTCCTTCAGGGCTACACGCCCAGCGTTGGATTTTGTTTTTCCAAAACCGGAGACGGCAGGCTTGGTGCCTGTACTTGGAAATGGAAGGTCAAGCGAGTGACTCTCCAGAGAGGGAGAGGCTGCCGTTGCTCGCACACCTGGGACAGAGGTGCACTCCCCCCGCAGCGGGCCGGGGACACTGGGAGCAGGACGCTGTCTCTCTCTTCACTCTCTTTCCCAGCTCCTCGTGCTGATAAAACTACACTTCCTCGTGAAGAATCCTGGCATGCATTTCAGATTTCCAAGTCTAATAGCGTACGATTAAGTTTTCACTATATTCAAGTTAAAACGAAGTGACAGGGACCACTGTACCTGTGAGAGGGCTGACCGCCAAAGTGGTTGGCACGGCAGGACGGGCTGCAGGTCACCAAGCCTCTGCTCCTCGCCATTTGTTTCTGTGGAGTCAGACACAGGACATCAGAGGGGCAAGACAGCAAGCAGACCGAGGATGAGTCAGACAGAGATCCGGGGCGGAGCCAAGGCCCCAGCTGATGCATCTGAAGGAGGAAAACCAGGCTGGAAGCACCCCCACCCCCTACTTCCAGCCCCCCCCCAGAGCAGCAAGGGAGGGAATGGAGTGGAGACAAGGGATGGGAGGCGATGAGCGCAGAGGGGAGCATTATGAAAGCCTTGGGAAACACAGATAAACAGAAGAAAGGAGGTAAAAATTGCCAGCTATTCCCATCCTGAGGCTGTTAAAATTTTGGCGCAAATCTTTCTAGTGTTTTGTTCTTTGCAAAAATGCATTTTGGAGCCAAGAAAACCATCACGTTGTAAATAATGATTTATGACGTTCTTGACACTTTATCACATCATGTGTATCTTTCTCTACTAATAGAGATTTCAACAGTATCATTTTTTACTGACTGACTCATATTATATTATACGGATGGACTGGGTGTTAGATAATTCAAAATCCATAAACTCAAATACTTACAGGGTCCAGGCAGGTAAAGGAATGATTGAAGTAATTAAGTGCAGATCAGTAAGGAGTGGTGGGTACTGGAACAATGGGGAAAAGGCTGGGATGGTCTAAAGAAGGCAGGTAATGTTTAGCTATGGCCGATCTTTGTCATGTTTAGAAAGCAGCTTTGACAGAGTTCTGTTCTGTCCAGATGAATCAACATTCCAGAGTTTATTTTAAAAGTCTGCCTATCAATATTGGCAAATCATTGAACTTTTGCTTAAATCACTGAGTTGAACAAAGAGAAAACTCCGCAGGCTACATTGTCCTCCTGACTTCCAATTTGCAGTCTCTGTATGTATTTAACCCATCCATAATTTTTATACATTTTAGTTCCCAATTTTCATTATTTTAAGCAAGGGAGAAAGGAATTATATTTGAACTGAAATATGCTTAATATGTGATTAAAATGTTAAGGTTAATATTTTTAAAAAGTAAGACAATGAAATTAAGGGTTATACAATCATAACGCTCCTGATACATATTGCAAAGTGTCCTACAATAAGTTTGTATTAATAAATCTTTCCAATGGTTTTAATAATATATAGTTTGTACTAAATGCAGTCTTTCTTTCAACTTCAGGCTATTAGCTTTTTGTGTATATAATTTTATATACAATTAAAAACATTATCAGTATAAATGGTATATTTAGTGTGTTTTGTGATTGGAAAGGTTGAAGTTTATTTTTCAATTCTATTTTCTTCTTTGGTAAATTTTCTATCTGCATTCTTTGTTTTTTCTGTTGTTCATTTGAGACGGTTCTTTATATATTAAAGATACCAACCAAGGGTTTATATTCTATACCAGATTTGAAAACACATAAAATTCCATATTATCACAGATGTAGTGTTTAACCATATGGATATAATATTTCTTACAATAATTTTTCTCTCCTTAGAAATGTTCCAAGATTTGAAACACATGACATTCTGTTCTAAATGCCAAGAGCCATATTTGAGAAACGGGGCCAACTGCATACGATCAGAGCTGTTCTTACTTACATACAATCTCATTACTTGTACAGGGTGAATATATCATGTCTCAGTGATAAGACAGACACAAGAGGGGACTCATAAAAACAAAGCATTAGAAAAGAACAAAATCAGATTACCAACTTGCTTCCCCCATGGGGTGACTCAGCATTCCTTCTTCATCCTGAAATGAGGGTATAAATCCTAGCGGGGCACACACATTTCCAGCCTGCAAAGCCTGCTCTCAGAACAGCTGCTGCCACATGAACCAGGGCCTGGGGTACGTTCTTCCGCCAGGACCATCCGCGTGAGGACGCTCAGGTCCTCTTGGCCTGTCTGCCCGTACGTCCCTGCACTCGGTTAGGATCAAATTCACCCTGTGATTTCAGGAGGCGAGCTCCAACCGAAGTTCCATCCCAGTCCTTCCCGCAAAGGAGCCTGCCATGCTAGGGGTCACTGTATTACAATTCCTACTTAATTCATGTGCACTGGTTTTGTGCTTTTTGTGTTTTGGGTTGTTTTTTTGGTTTTTTTGACCTGCATTGGTTTTGATGCAAATTGACACTGACAGGGGAGGGATTCTTTTAACAGGGGCTAATCCAGATGCTTATTTCCTAGTTCTGTTTTACCCAAAACGTCTTCACTCACCAGTTTACATTACATGTACAGACTTGGATCACTGAATTTTGGTCATCAGAAGAAGGTAGCCTTCCCACAGTTGCCTAACCGTTCCTTTCCTTGGGTTTTCGTACGTATTACTGACCACGATATCTTCCCCTCGACCCACTGATATAACACAATCTGCTTGAAATACGATAGCATATCCCATCTTGTAGTATCAGACACAAATGCTTTTCAAGCACTTGAACAAATTTATCATTTATTAATGACTTAGCCTCGAATACACCTCACCCTCACTAAAATAGATTTTCTTCCCAGTTGAAGCACCCAGCTTTGTAGGCTGCCTTTTCTGCGCCTTGTCCTCCGGCAATGTCCAGCCCAAAGTGAGGGAGCTCCCAGGTGCGAGGAGTGTAGACCAGGCGCGGACACACAGTGACCGCCGTACTCGGGCTTGATGTTCTCTCGTATTTACTTACACACTAAGCTCTTTCACACTGTCCTACTGCTGCGCACGCAATCTTCTCTCCCTGGATCATTTCTGCTGCGCTTCTTGCCAGGCCTCCTTCATGATCCAACCAGGTCATCACCTCCAACGGGGAGCTCTCCCTGGATCTCAGCCTGTGTTAAGTACCCATCCACCAAGCCCCAGGGAACATTTTATATAAGTCTATTGTATGCATCTAATGATTTAGTTTCTGTGTTCTTTTCTTTACTTAAGATATAAGCCCCTTGTGGAAAGGGGACAGATCTCCTTTATTCCCAAATACCCAGGGTCCATCACAGTCCATGGATTGTAATAAATGTTTGGTTTAAACTGAAGGGATCCATTAAGGCCATTTTTTAAAAGCTCTTTCAGCTCTGATATTTTATTCTACCCATTGGGCAAATGGTCAAAGAAGGACTCATTATTTTTAATTTAAGATGTGTGAAATGTCAGACTTGGGGCTCAAGCTCTATTCACAGTCCAATCAGTAAAAATTTCTTAGGATTTATGGAATCTCCTTAGCCCGTGTGAACGTAATTCATCACTACCAGCCCGGAGAGCTCCAACCCTCTATCCGATTCCAAAGTCTTGCTGCTGGGCACATGTAAAGACTCGAGTCTGGTAACTAATATTCCTCTTCAAGGGCCTCTGGTTGAAGCACAGAGATTCTCTTCCTGGGTCACGTTGACTAAAAACATAGACATTCCAGTATTTGAGAGAGCTGGGGAAAAGCCTTAGGAAGTGGCATTCTAGAACAGTCTAGAACAGTCGGGGTGTTTATTGCCAGCTACCATGACACACTGTGGATCTCAGTAGCTTGACATTTTAAACGTTTACTCCTCGTACACATGCGACCTGGCTTTGGCATCTGATTTCTGTCTTAGAGCGGCATCTCCAGAACAGGTGCCCCAGTTTTCAAGTTGCTCTTCCCAGAAATGACATAGGACACTTGCCCTCCCAGAACAAGTCACAAGCCCCAGGTTAGTTTCCGGGAAAGCTAAGAAACATAGGGAAACACACTGATACATGTAGGGCACTCCATGTGTTTGCCACCTGCCCCCAGATGTTTGAGATGTTAGGCAATGCCTCCCAGCAGCTCCACTGAAATAAATCTTACATTTGGAGAACTCTGTTCCAGCCTTCCAGGTTCTAGAATCTAGACTCTGGGAACTTAACCTGTCCTTGCCTGTACATCAGACTCTGGCTTCCAGCACAGAAATGCTTGGACTTCCGGCTGTTATACTATGTTAATTATTTTTGGCAGAGGAAAACAGAAGGACGCTGTGTGACGAAATAGATTCAGACAGAGCAGGTGGTGGACCAACTTCATCCTATTAGCTTGTTTTCAGGTTGGTGGCCCGGATCCGTTATTCTAATAAGCTTTTAATGACTCTTCCCCCTGATATCTGGGGGTGAGCGGCTCTGCCCACAGCCTTCCTTTCCTGGAAGACAAATCAATTAAGCCCCAGGCCTTCCTGCCCAGGCTAGTCTCCTGTCTTATCCTCCTCCCTCCCTGCAGCTTTGTTTCTCCAGCTGTTTAGGTCATTGTTTGTCAAATAAGGCACGTTTGCCTTCAGGCGGCCCCAGAGTTTAACACCAACGCTCTGCAGTGGCTTTGGGATGTTAATGGCCCCTCCCAGGTAACTCCAGGGCTGAATTCCCCAGGTGGGGATGGATCCAGGGTCCGGGATCCTTAGTGACCTCAGGAAGACTCCCTTCTTTGTGCTCCAGGCTCAAGGTGAGGTGCCCTGACCCACAGCAGGTACTGAGGGCAGTTGTCCCCAGGGGGTGGGTTTGGCAGCGTTCCCACTGTGGGGCCTCCACGGCCCCCCTGCCCAGGTAACGCTGCAGCGGTCTGTGCGAATGTTGAAGGACACACACCCCCTCTCGGTTCCCTACTCTTCATCATCTACTTTGGGGCTCCTTTTTATATCCCAGTGAGTTCATTTCTGCCCCCCGTGAAGTCCGTTAGACACTCACGCACATACCCACACACGTGTGCATGTGTGCGAACAAACACACCGACGGAGGGCAGACAGAGCACGTCTCTCCTCCCTGCTGTTCACCTGCGCCCCGCAAAGTGCTGGCACACAGGACGACCTCAATAATCAGTGTGTGGATCAATGACACCCCTGTGGGGAGGATAGAAAAGTATTATTTTAGTACGGTTTTTACAACGTCTCCGGTAAGAATTTGGAATATTCGTCCAGGAATTCTGATGTGGAAGTCAAGGTCATACTCCCAAGGTGACCCCATCAACGTGGAAATGCCTTCGTGTGGCCGCCCCTGGTAGCTCAGAGGGTCTTGTGCGTGGGTCCCGAATCAGGATTTCCCGGTGGTCTAGGGGCCACGCAACCCTATCAGCGGAGGTGGTGGCAACGGGGTTGTGAAGAGCATTTCCTTAGGACTCCGGTTGCCTGGGTTTGTATCTTTATTCTGTGACTTCCTGGGTGACCTGAGCCATCTAATCTCCACTTCTTGGTTTACTCACACGTGGAGGGGAGATCGCGATACACTTGCTGGCGGAGGGTGATGGCTGGAGGTGCCATTGTGTGCGGCACTGAGAAGAACACCCAGCACTCATCGGGGCAACAGCAAACGCCTGCGGTTATTACCATCCTCTGCTCTACAAGCCCAGCGTCAACACGCTGCTGGACAGACACTGCAGGCAAGCCCGAAGCGGAGTTCAGAGCTGCAAACACTTCCAAGTCCCACTAGGCTTGAATCCGGAGCTAACAATCCCAGGACACCGTTATGTTTGCCAACCAGAGGTAATTTAAAAAGATTGTTTAAAAGCCCAACAGGATGAGGATAACAATATACAACTGGATACAAATGGCTTAATTTTAAAATAGTGTGTTTACTCGTCTTCAAAGGCAAGGAAATAGAGCGGAAATGAACTACTGGGATTCATCAAGATAAAAAGCTTTTGCACAGCAAAGAAAACAGTTGACAAAGCCAAAAGACAACCAGCAGAATGGGAGGAGATATTTGCAAATGTCTTATCAAATAAAGGGTGTATCCAAAATCTATAAAGAACTTACCAAACTCAATAGCCAAAAAACAAAAAATTCAGTCAAGAAGTGGGCAGAAGACACGAACAGACGTTTCTCCAAAGAAGACATGCAAATGGCCAACAGACACATGAAAAAATGCTCAACATCCCTCAGCAACGGGGGAACCAAAACCACACGAGACACCACCTCACACTGGTCAGAACGGCTACAGTTAACAAGTCAGGAAACAACAGAGGTTGGTGAGGATGCAGAGAAAGGGGATCCCTCTCACACTGTTGGTGGGAATGCAAGCTGGTGCAGCCACTCTGGAAAACAGTGTGGCGGGTCCTCAAAAAGTTGAAAATAGAGCTACCCTATGACCCAGCAATTGCACTACTGGGTATTTATCCCAAGATACAAATGCAGTGATCCAAAGGGACACCGGCATCTCCACGTTTATAGCAGCATTACCCACAACAGCCAAACTACGGAAAGAGCCCAGATGTCCTTCAACAGATGAATGGATAAAGGAGAGGTGTGTATGTATACAATGGAATACTACACAGCCATTAAAAAAAATGAAATCTTGCCATTTGCAATGACGTGGATGGAACAAGAGGGTAGTATGCTAAGCAAAATAAGTCAATCAGAGAAAGACAATTATCATATGATCTCACTCTTGTGTGGAATGTAAAAAACAAAACAGAGGATCACAAAGGAAGGGAGGGAAAAATAAAATATGACAAAATCAGAGAGGGAGACAAACCATAAGAGCCTCTTAACTACAGAGACCAAACTGAGGGTTGCTGGAGGGGAGGGGACTGGGGGGATGGGGTAACTGGGGGATGGGCACTAAGAAGGTCACATGATGTGATGAGCACTGGTTGTTGCATGCAACTGATGACTCACTGAACTCTACCTCTAAAACCAATAATATGCTGTACGTTAATTAATTGAATTTAAATTAAAAAATAAGTAAGTAAAATAGTGTGTTTACTGGTATAGGAACATGCTCAGAATATATTGAGGTCATAAAGCAGGGATATAAGGACAGTTTTAAAGCACTAAAATAAAATGTGAGTTAATGTTTTAAATGCACACATATTTATATCGGCTTATATAGGACTGATGTAAAAACGAGAAGTAAATAAAGTAGCATGTGAACAGTGGCTATGCCTGTTATTGCTATTTTTTTAAAATTTCAACTTCACACTTAAGTATATTTCACATATATTTCTATAATAAGCATGTGGATGTTGCTGCTTCAAAAGAATCGATAGTAAAGAAAAGCCTCGTTAGTGGAGTCCGTGTCGGAGAATGCAGAAAATCGGTCCGTACTTGAAATCAACCTCCCGCTTACCTGCTCCGCTTTCCAGCCCTTCTCAAATACTCCGAGGCAAAAAGCAAGAGCGGGAGTTACTCGGACTGGCCAGGGGGGCGTGGCTCACTTTGTTTCCAGGGAAAGCATACATAGTATTATCTTGTTCAGAAATATCGCTTTCAATTCCATCGTAGAGCAAGATATCAGGACCAACTGATGAGCTGTCATTTCTGGCCGGCGAGCGAGCNCTGCATTAGTGGAGTCCGTGTCGGAGAATGCAGAAAATCGGTCCGTACTTGAAATCAACCTCCCGCTTACCTGCTATGCTTTCCAGCCCTTCTCGAATACTCCGAGGCAAAAAGCAAGAGCGGGAGTTACTCGGACTGGCCAGGGGGGCGTGGCTCACTGTGTTTCCGGGGAAAGCATACATAGTATCATCTGGTTCAGAAATATTGCTTTCAATTCCATCGTAGAGCAAGATATCAGGACCAACTGATGAGCTGTCATTTCTGGCCGGCGAGCGAGCCGTCAGATGCAGGAGCACAGATAATCCCACAATCGCATGCTTTTCACCAGCGAGCCTCTGGTGTGCCTTTCCGGTACTATTCCAAAGCTCCAGGACTCGGGGGAGCTGAATAGCACAGGTACCGCTTATCTCGGGCGTTGCTGGGAGCTCGGTGGATGTGAAGCCCACATCAGACCCGCCAGCCCAGGCTGGGTAGGAGCAGGGCGACGGCACCTGAGACCCGTGTGAGCACCATGGAAATGTGCTGTCCTTCAGCAGGAGAGGAACTGAGGCAGGAGAGACACCTCGCTTGCTGGATTCAGCAGCACAGCAATGTCCACGTAGGACCACAATTCGTCCCACCTTTTTGCTCTGTGACCTGTCTGGATGGTTACAGCTGAGGTCTTGTTCCCCTTGTGGTGAACAGAGCAGATGGGAGCTGCGTGTTCTTTTGGTCGCAGAGAGACAAGGAAACAAAACAAACCACTNGCGACGGCACCTGAGACCCATGTGAGCACCATGGAAATGTGCTGTCCTTCAGCAGGAGAGGAACTGAGGCAGGAGAGACACCTCGCTTGCTGGATTCAGCAGCACAGCAATGTCCACGTAGGACCACGATTCGTCCCACCTTTTTGCTCTGTGACCTGTCTGGATGGTTACAGCTGAGGTCTTGTTCCCCTCGTGGTGAACAGAGCAGATGGGAGCTGCGTGTTCTTTTGGTCGCAGAGAGACAAGGAAACAAAACAAACCACTCCTAATCATGTAATCGTAAGGTCAACGTGCCCACCACGTCCTAATCATGTAATCGTAAAGTCAGCGTGCCCACCACGTGACTGGGCCAGCCTAGTTCATGTGGCTGTTGCTGGAGCGATTAAGATGGCCCCGGGACCCCTCACCCTGATCTGTTTCCGCAGCCCTGGAGCTGCGGACCATTCAGCCTGGCGGCATCACACAGCCGAGTGGAAAAGAAAGGTACCCAAGCAAACTCAGAATCCACTAGAAATGAACAAGGGGTNGTGTAATCGTAAAGTCAGCGTGCCCACCACGTGACTGGGCCAGCCTAGTTCATGTGGCTGTTGCTGGAGCGATTAAGATGGCCCCGGGACCCCTCACCCTGATCTGTTTCCGCAGCCCTGGAGCTGCGGACCATTCAGCCTGGCGGCATCACACAGCCGAGTGGAAAAGAAAGGTACCCAAGCAAACTCAGAATCCACTAGAAATGAACAAGGGGTCGGCATAGTGCTTTCCGAACCTGCAGCAGCACACTGAGGCCTGGCTCCCACCCCTAGAGATCCCCATGGTAGTGGTACGGGGTGTCTCGTCTGTCTGTTTTAGGAACTAGGGAGATATTTAAAATCTCTCTGCGTGATGCTAATGTGCGGGGAAGTTGGGGACCACGGAGTTCATGGATTTGCTGGTTGATGGGATGAATGAACGGTCAGCTTCTCTGACTTCCGAGCACCCCGTTCTCCCTGCTTCCGCGCCTCCCACTGTGGGGTCAGTCCGTGCTCCAGGACCCTGCATTCACCTGCCGGTCTGCTCACGTCACTGCCGTTCCATCTGCGAAGAGCCAGGTTTCTTGTCGAGAAGGACGAAGGCAGAGCCTGAGAGAAGGGGAGGCTGTGGGAAGCTGGCCTGATGGTCCTGCTTGAAAGCGGTGGCCACGCACCCCGATGTCACTGACCCTCGAAGAGAAACAATTCTTACAGACCCTGAGCGTTCCTTGAGATTATCGTCACAATATCATCAAGACTCTTCCACCCGGAAAGCGTGGAGTAGATGGCTCATGCTTATCGCCTTTATGGAAGCAAACAACTAAGATAAATTTTTTAATTAAATGCAAAACAAAACGACATGGCAATTACAATTCAATTGAAGAACACTAATACGATAATGATATTGGTTTCCCTGCAGCCCGGCCGCGGCTTGCAACGTGATGATGCTCACGGCCATCCTGGGCCGGGGACGCGGCTCTGGGTGTGCTTGTCCCGCGGTGCTGTGTGCGCGCAGTGACCCCACCGTCCTGCAGTTTCTCGCTAATTGAACCCAACGAAGGCAGTAGCTGTAGAGGTGGCAAGAGGTTACCAGAGTATTATCTGGCACAAAAGTCATTTATGCCTCATTTCCAACTTCATCATTGTTGAATTAGTCTGAAGCCGTTAGAGAAATACTTCTTGGTAATGATTATACGACCTAATGTGGAACGTCATGCTGGAAATCCTGAGCTGGACGCAGGCCTGGGGTGGGCATCCCGGTGGCGGAGGATGGACTTAGGTTCTGGTCCGTCCTCAAAATGATCTTGAAACTGCAGTTTGGAACATACTGCCTCAGACGCATCTTCCCAAAATACAGGGATTTTTCTACAGGTGCCCTACAAAAAGCCCTAGAAGACCCTTCTGAACCCCTGTCACGCTTGCCCCAGTGCCCCACAGAATTAATGCTTGTTGTGTTCGTCTTTATGGACTTAAAGTTCCCAAAAGACAAACGCTGGGCCCTGTTGCCTGGTGGTTTGGGAATGTGAGCCCCGCGCCTGACACGCCTGGAATCCCATCCCAGCTCAGCTACCTGCTCTCCGCGTGACCTTCACCAGGGGAGCCTCCCGGTCCTCAAGTGTAAAATGGTGGTAATAAGTGGATGTACCCTACAGCGTTGTGGCAAGATTAAATAAGATAAGTCAAGAAGACCACTTATCCCAGAGCCCGGTGGGTCGAGTTTGGTTGTTCCTATTGGCGACTGTGAAGCATCATTTCCGTCCCCCTCCCTGCCTCTAAGCATAATCGCTATGTTAGTTTTCCTATTGTTGCATAGCAAATTCCCACCAGCGAGCAGTGAAATTTGGTGTTAAAAATAACACCTATTCAGGGGCGCCTGGGTGGCACAGCGGTTAAGCGTCTGCCTTCAGCTCAGGGTGTGATCCCGGCGTTATGGGATCGAGCCCCACATCAGGCTCCTCCGCTAGGAGCCTGCTTCTTCCTCTCCCACTCCCCCTGCTTGTGTTCCCTCTCTCGCTGGCTGTCTCTATCTCTGTCGAATAAATAAAAATAAAAATCTTTTAAAAAAAAATTAAAAAATAACACCTATTCATTCTCACAGAGTGCTGTAGGTCAGAAGTCCAAGCAGGCTCGCCTGGGTTCCACGCTCACGGAAGCAGAAGGCCACCATTAAGGCATCGGTCGGCTGGGCTCTTTTCTCCAGGCTCTGTGTCGGAATCTGCTTCCAATCACCTTTGCTCCTTGGCCAAAATCATACCCTTGTGGTGGTAGGACTGGGTCCCTGTTTCTCAGTGAGCTGTCAGCCAGGGGCCCTCTCCGCCTTCCCGCCAGCACTGGTGTGTCCAGCCCCCTCGTGCTGGCGGTCTCTGACTTCCTCTTCTGCTGTGTCTCTCCCAGGGGCAGAATAAACTCTGCTTCTAAAAGGCCCGTGTGGTTAGATTAGACCACCAGGGTCAACTTTCTTTTGCCATATAAGAGGCAACAGTAACAGGAGTGACATAGGAAAGACGTTAGGATTCCAAGTCGACAGCCAAGAAAGAGTTCTTGAGAAAAGAGTCTTTGGTGCAAAAAGGTGGTTTTACTAAAGGACCCATGGGCAGAAAGAACTGCACCGGGGTCACGAGGAGTGGTCATTGTATACTTTCAAGCTGGGAGGAGGTTAAGGGGAGTGTAAGTCTCTAAGGAATTTTGGACGCAAGTTTACAGGATCTTGAGGGCGCTAGCTATTTTTGGGAAAATGTCATTTATTATATCTAATAAAACCTGAGTCATGAGACCCTTCAGATATATATCGGTGGGCCATATGCTTGGGGGATGATTGCCAACACGTATCTTGGGGGGGTTAGAGATAAAGGAAGTTTCCAAAGGAATTTTTATATGTTAAAGTAGACTTACAGGATCCTGGTGGGGGGGCGGTCAGGCTAGGACTGCCTTTTGCCCTTAGCAAAGTATTAGCATTGAGACAGCTGAGTCCCTAGAGGAAGGTCACTCTGCCTGTTTCAAGGACTCGACAGTGGTAGTAAGGAAATGTAATTTTAACTTAATTTTTTTTTGCCTTTGTTTCTCATATCAATATCTCCCCAAATGATTTCACCCATGCTCTGAGGGGAGGGGAACATACAAGGGTGGGAGGGACCGAAATCATCCTTACATCTCCACCTGCCACCTCCCCCACACCATCGTCACAACACAGGCAGCTAATAATCCTATCAGTATGCTACTGCTGGATAACGAGTTTCCCCAGCACCACTCGTTATGTTAAAAATCCCTGCAGAACGTAACCCTTTTTGGGGTCGAACTTCCTGCCTCAAATGTCTGCACAGACCGGTTTGTTCCCCTCGGCCACTTTCTTCCCATAGAAAACACCTCCATCAAGGAGTCAGACAGCAGGATACCGGATTGTAGTTCACGATGTGAAACACTTATCAAAAAACACTTGTTTGTGGCATGATGAAGAGCTGGCTTCTTTTCTAACTCTGAAATGCATGACAGACCACAAGAGCACCCAGAATTCACCTCCAGAGGGAACAGGCTTGCCTTGGTGACATCATCACAGCAGAGGCAATCACTCATTAAGAACAGCAAAGTTGACTTATCCCACTAATCCTTGTGTTAATGAAAAAAAAAACACAGAAAAATATGGATGTACTTCTGTTAATAAAAAACAGTTGAATTGAGTAAAAAAATAAGTAAAATTAAAAAATTATAGAAGTGCACATAACAGATTAATATTATGAGAACTGATATTGTGGCTGGTTTAACCCATTGGGAGGCTTGGGGATATAAATTAGATCTGCGGTAAGTGATAATATTGATAAATAACAATATCCTTACCAAAAGCTAATATTGTAATGGTTAATGACTAAAATTTACCAGTGAAGGTTTTGGCCAAAAGCACACACACACACACACACACACACACACACACACCCCCCAGTCCATGAGGCTCCTTCTTGTCCTTTTAAACACTCAATACCTTCCACCAAGAGCCCCTCTCCTACGCCCACCGCCGTTGTTCAATTGTACCTGTTCTTAAACCTCTTATAAATAGAATAACATGGAATCTGGGATTCTGGTCTTCACACTGGCTTCTTTGGTCCAACCTTATTTCTGTGAGATTCAAGCTGCTGTCTGTGTAGTGAGCATTCTTTCTTTTTTCTTTTTTAATTCCAGCATAATATTCTCGTGTATAAATATATGCTACACTATTTTTATCCATTCAGTTGTTAATAATCATTTAGATTATTTCTGGATTTTAGATATTATGAACAAAGTGGCTAGATGCATTTTTGTACACTTGCTTTTTTTTTTAAAGATTTTATTTATTTATTTGACAGAGAGAGAGTGAGCACAAGTGGGGGGTGGGCAGAGGGAGAAGAAGACTCCCTGATGAGCAGAGAGCCTGATGTGGGACTCGATCCCAGGACCCTGAGATCATGACCTGAGCTGAAGGCGGATGCTTCACCGGCTGAGCCAGCCAGGTACACCTACACCTGCTTTTTTTAAGATTTTATTTTAAGTAACCTCTACCCCCAAGGTGGGGTCGAACTCACAACCCTAAGATCGAGAGTCACACGCTCCACTGACTGAGCCGGCCAGGCGCCCCCGTACACCTGTTTCGAAGGACACATGAACCCCTTCCCTCGGGTAGATAATGAGGAATTGCTATTTCTGGGTAATAGTTGCAGGCAGCGCTCTAGCATCAGCTCATGGGTCAGCTCCCTAGTTAACAGCGCCAAACAGTTCGCGAATAGTGCCCCATCCTTAACTAGTTAAGGGGGCCATGCAGTCAGTTAGTCAGTAGTGCCAAGGTGGTGAAGCCTCAACCATGGACCGGCTCACACCAGAGTGTTTGTCACCGAGCTCATGATCCCAACTTTAAATTGCAGAGACCATGATACCTGGGCTATTATTGCCTCTCTCAGCTCTTCACCGACCTCCCTCACTGCGAAGGACCGCCTGGACTCTGCCCATCTCTGACAGGGGTCCGAGGGGGAGCCGGTCCCATCCATCTCCCATCCACCTGCCGGCCCGGCTTTGTCTCGCTGAGAATCCTGGCGCCGGGCTGCAGAAATCCGTCCTTTCCCCAGGACTGCCCTCGGAGCTTCTCCGTCACTGCCGCATGGCCCTGATGGCCACAGTCTGGTCTCCTCGGCTTTGCTCCAGAGCTCTCAGTCCAAACAAATCTGAGCAAAGGAAGCGTCCGGGAAGCCGGCATGTCCCTAGTTGCAAATATTCTGCTCTGGTCGTTTCTCCACCTTGACCATTTTCTTCCTGAGAACCCGAAAGACCCTTAGTTGGATCATTCCGAGGCTACTGCGCTGGGAGCACTCCCACCCCCCGGGCGGGGTGGCGGGCGATTTGCCCTGGTCAGTGGCCACTGCGGGCACTGCAGTCTCCATGGCTGAGTGCAAAGCAAAGCAGGCGGCCTGATACAGCAGGGGCAAGCTCACCGCCGGTGCTGAGACCATGCCCTCAGCTTGCTCTGAGACAGTCAAGTTCAGGGCCCCCCAGGCCTTCCTCTCAGAGGCCAGTCTGAGCACTGACACAGGAACACGGACGGGCACGCGGGGTGAGCGTGAGAGACACGTCACCAGAAAGGAAAAGTGCACATTCCAGGAGCGCGTCACTGCCTTTGTGCCTAATGCTCCGAACAGGGAAAGGACGCAGGGTTTCGCAGAGGCGGACACGGGTGCGCACATGCCCTTAACGGAACTCAGGCAGAAAGAATAGAAAACGGAGCTAGCAGTGGCCTCCTGCAGCCATGTGCTCTCAAACTGAACATCTCTAATTGGATATATTCGTTTTCTGCTGCTGCTGGTATAATAAGGTGCATTCGTGGCTGAAAGCAACACAAATGTTTTATCTTACAGGTCTGGAGGGCAGGAGTCCGAGATGGACCTCACGGGGCTCAAACCAGATGTCTGCGGGGATGCATTCCTCTCTGGAGGATCTAGCAGAAAATACCATTCTGCGTACCTTCCAGCTTCTAGAGGCTGCCTGGATACCTCGGCTCTTGGGTCCTTCCTCCATCTTCAAAGCCAGCCATGGCCAGTCGAGTCTTTCTCACATTGCACCACTGTGACAAGGACTCCTCCGCCTGCCTTTTCCCCATTGCAGGACCTTTTGGCGACACTGGACCCACCCTGTTAATGCAAGACAGTCTTCCCTTTACTCTCGCTGGCTAGGCACATGGTGTCGCATAGTCGCAGGCTCTGGGCATGAGGACAGGCGTCCCTTTGCTGTTCTGCCTACCGCAGCGGGCGCTCTCAAGGTTGATCTGGAAGGAGCTAGCAGGAAGTTCTCCCCTCCTCTCACTCTGCCTTCCTGGCACATTACCTGTTTTCCAAGGGCTCACTCCCCCACCCCAGACCCCAACATGTCTGCCGCAGGCCCAGTGTCAAGTCCTCTGAAACGGCCTACAGAGCAGGAAGGAAGCATGAGGACAGCAAAAAAGATCTTTACCTTGTGTGATGATTTTCTGTTTCTTTCTTTCTTTTTTTTTTTAAGTTTTATTTATCTATTTAAGCAAGCTCTACACCCAACCTAAGGCTCACATTCACCACCTCGAGATCCAGAGCCCAGTGCTCCTCCCACTGAGCCAGCCAGGCTCCCTGATTTTCTATTTATTAAGGAGGAAAGTATTTCCCAGGTCCCCACGAGCTCATGCCTCCCCTCCGGTCTCATTGGCCGTGAGTGGGTCACGGGCTGGTATCTAGACCAATCACAGACCAAGGAGCTCCGGGGGGGGGGGCAGGGTCTTCATTCATTTCCCAGGTGGGATGGGGTGGCCAGACCAGATCAGGACCCCCGCCGCTAAAAGACAGGAGGGGGTAGCAGCTAAGGAGGCGGTAAACAGAGGCAGCAGAGCAGGCTAACAGGTCTGAGGTCTTTTCAGCTCTAGAGGGACAGAGGAAGGTATAGGAACATCACTCTCATTTCTTGGGTTTTGTTATATTTTTTATTGCATCTTTTTAAAACATAAGTATCCATTACATTCAAAATTGACCTTGCTCTCAAGGAGAAAGAAATTAGGAAGAACTGCTTTTTAATTCTTGTTTTTTTTGAAACTGTACCCTATTTTCCCCAGAGGTTGATCTTCTGCGTTTTATCCAACCAGAAGGACTGAGCTNATGTCTGCCGCAGGCCCAGTGTCAAGTCCTCTGAAACGGCCTACAGAGCAGGAAGGAAGCATGAGGACAGCAAAAAAGATCTTTACCTTGTGTGATGATTTTCTGTTTCTTTCTTTCTTTTTTTTTTTAAGTTTTATTTATCTATTTAAGCAAGCTCTACACCCAACCTAAGGCTCACATTCACCACCTCGAGATCCAGAGCCCAGTGCTCCTCCCACTGAGCCAGCCAGGCTCCCTGATTTTCTATTTATTAAGGAGGAAAGTATTTCCCAGGTCCCCACGAGCTCATGCCTCCCCTCCGGTCTCATTGGCCGTGAGTGGGTCACGGGCTGGTATCTAGACCAATCACAGACCAAGGAGCTCGGGGGGGGGGGTTGTCGCCCTGGCTGCGGAGCCCTGGGCACCTGCCCGGGGACGGGGGCTGGGTGGTGGGGGTCCTGAGGGCCCAGCTGAGCCTGGCAGAGGCGGGAGCAGGGGGTGCTCGGCTGCAGCCCTCAGGCTGGATGTGTCTCGTACTGTGTGTCCCCAGAGGGCCTGGTGTGGGGCTGCCCTGGACC
>NC_048229.1:3796291-3884615 GCF_002007445.2 Ailuropoda melanoleuca
TTTTTTTTGAAACTGTACCCTATTTTCCCCAGAGGTTGATCTTCTGCGTTTTATCCAACCAGAAGGACTGAGCTCTCTGTCTCCATTAGCCATGACCTCCCAAAGGCACACCGATTCATTAGAAGAAGAGGCAGGTTTTGAAGAGTCGAGTGATGGGAACAGATTTCGGTAAAGTTTGATTCCAAAGTGCAGAGACCGAATTCTTTCAAGGTCAGCTAGGAAATCTGAGACCCTTCCAAGTGGTTGCGGAGAAAATCACTCTACAACAAAAATGCTTATTTCGAAGTCTCCTCTTTTGAGTATTCTGTGTCTTCTTAAATCTGAACTTTCATTGACAAGTCTTGTTGCAGTCATTAGAGAAGTTTCAGGCATTCATTTCAAACTAGCAAAACGGCCTCAATGATACATTTGGCAGTTTAACAGCCATATACTAAAAAACAGAACTGAAGGTGTATGTCCCGTGGCCGTAGTAACATTGTAACCAACACGGCGTATCACGCATGCGCGCAGCAAGGTGACACTCCCTGCAATTCATTCCTCATGGATGTGAATCAAGCCCCTGTGAATTCATCCTGGGCAGATTTACGGCTGAATCCCTGACTAGGTTCATCAGTAAATGGCCATCATACTCATTCATGCATTGCTGCCACAAACATGCCCTGAATCATGGAGGCACTCAGCAATCATTCATGCATTCGGGGCTTTTAAGGGAAAAAAAACGTGTCTCTGTGAGTCATGAGTCTGAGCGAGGATGGATATAAATTAACACGGCTTAATCACAGCAGTGAAGAGCACCATTTCTCCATGAGACTGAATTACAGTAACAAACAGGCAGATAAGAGNGGAGGCACTCAGCAATCATTCATGCATTCGGGGCTTTTAAGGGAAAAAAACGTGTCTCTGTGAGTCATGAGTCTGAGCGAGGATGGATATAAATTAACACAGCTTAATCACAGCAGTGAAGAGCACCATTTCTCCATGAGACTGAATTACAGTAACAAACAGGCAGATAAGAGAATACGTCCCCACAGGAAGACTGGCCCACAGTCTCATTTTCAGACTAATAATATTTGCCTTTTAAAATCACTGTTCCGGTTTTCTTCTAAATACACTGAATTACATGAAATGCAATCATTTTAGAATAATCAGAACATGCAGGTTATTTTCAAAAGAAATAAAATTTAAAGTCACCCACCCAAAAACCAAGAGGCTAAAACAAGAAGATGTTTGGTAATTTTTCTCAAACAAATATAAAACTAAATATAGGGCATTATATTTCGGTTTATTTTTTCCCCCAATAACAATGCCTTCTATTTCTAAGTAAATTCAATTTCAAATAACATATCCAAGATCCAGAAATATGAGATCTCGACCCAAATATAACATGGAAAAGCCACAAGTTAGACAATGTTTCTCTGATGGAGTGTACGCGTTCCCAAGGCTCGCCTCTGCAAAGACCTGTTTCAACCTCTGTGTCTGAGCTCAGCCGCATCCCCATCGAAGCAGGCTTAAGCTTGTGCCTCTTCTCTCAGACACAGCTATACAAACCACTTTAAAATCTTCCATAAGCCAAACCTATAGCTTCTAAATGTGTCTCCTTCATTGGGATCAATAATCCATTAGCCCATGGAATGGCCAGCAGCTTTCCATCTGGACAGTGCACTGCCGTTTTAAGGCTGGATGCATTCCGATTCCCAGCGATGGCCGATCTGGGACGGCCCCGTGCTGATTAGATGGGCATGGGGGGCAGGCAGGCTGGCGTTAGGAGGCATCGGTGAAATCTTAAACAATTGAGAATGCAAAGCAATGCCCCCCACCAAAAAAAGAAATTGCCTTGTAGACCTTTAAATCTCTCTCCCTCTCTTTTGGGGGTGGGGGGACAAGGGCCTTGGGTAAGAAGTTGGCTGCCAATTTTATCAGTTGCATTGTGAGTTTTTTGTCTATGTTACTTATTTCCGCCTTGAAATTATGATAGTTTTAAGCCAACCTGATTACGTATGGCTATTTATAAAGTTTTTTCTTTGTCCGTCTTCCTTTTGTCTTTATTATAAGAATCTAAAATGAGAAACGTAAACTGCACTATAAATATTTTAAATTTTCTGCATATTATGACACTTTGCGTCTTCCAAAACTTTTTGGGCTGGCAGAAGACCACCCCTCCCGGAGCTAGCCAAGTCTTGAGATAGCAAAATGCCCAGCCAGGAGCATGCCTTTGACAGGCAAACTAACCTAGCCTGGAGTCCCCTCCCCTCCAGGGCCCCATCCCCCAGGAGACCTTATCCTCTGCCTTAATCATCCCAGGGTTGAGCCAAGCAAGCCACGGGCTCCTGCAGCACAAAACCCACCCAAATTATCCTGTTTACCCTGCTTGTCTTGTCGTTCCCCAGGAAACCCCAGTAAAGGTCAGGGCCTGAGTACACCCCCCCCACCGCTGCCTTCAGCCCCCCGGTTGCCCTGCTGTCTTTGCACATGGCCCTACGTCTCGTGCCTCTAGGACCTTCGAGCATCATGAGCTCTGGCTTTGGTCAGCCTCTCCTGTGTCTCCTCCCGTGGCTGCACCTGACTGACCATCTCATCACATTTACAAAATGTAAACATTACCAGAACCTAATGAGCAGGTGGAAAAACTTGTTTGGCTCTTTGTTTTTTTTAATGCACAAAACCAAAAAGTTTTAATGAACTTTCACTAGTAAAGCGTTACTAAAATCTATGCATTGGGGCGAATCATGATTTTATATTCTAGGCTTGTGTGATTTCCTTCTTTCAGGACACCAGTTATCAGAATTCTTTCTCCTGAAAAACAGAGACAAAAAATAAAGCTTCCAGAGAGAAGGACAGGCAAGAAGCTAGCAGACCTAATGACCTGAGGCCACTAAGATCCTACCAAAAACGTAAGGAATCCGGTGTTTCAGTAAGCATTTGTTTCCTCCTTCTCACAGTTTCTCCCTCTTCCAGTGATCCGGGGACACCTACACCTTTTCAACAGGTGGACGTTTGTAGACGTTACGAAAACAGAGGAATGGGATGAGTAGTTTTGCCTGTGGTCCCGTGGGCATCAGGGACCCGTTTCCCGGCTTCTGGGCAGTGCAGTGTTCTGCACCTGAACCTTCCACGGGCTTCAAGCTAGAGCACGAATACGCACGCCACCGTCCCCACCACCCACCCCTGTTCTTCGAGTCTCCCCCACGGCAGGCGCTGGGCTCTCAGGCCTTCCAACATAGCATCTACGTGGCCGCAAACACCTCTCCCCACGTGGGGAGCTGCACTCCCTTGGCCGCCCATAGAACCCGGGGGGGGGTCACGCTGTTCCCCAACCCTTGNCTCTCAGGCCTTCCAACATAGCATCTACGTGGCCGCAAACACCTCTCCCCACGTGGGGAGCTGCACTCCCTTTGCCGCCCATAGAACCCGGGGGGGTCACGCTATTCCCCAACCCTTAGAGTCTCCTGACTGTGCGTCAGGCTCTGGATCTGAGACGGGGCTATTGCTGATGGTGCCACGACCTCACGTATGTCCCCGATCCTTTCTTGGACTCCGTTTCTTCACCTCTAAATTCTGGATCACACAGTCGGCAATATTTCACATTCCAGGGGGAAATCATCCATACTAGTAATTTCAGTAAGGCAATCGCGGTAGAAAACCGACCAGCAAACTGAGTGAGTGTTTTAACAATGTGATTGTTAATTCGATGTGTCTACATGACTGGACCATGGAGCCCCCAGATTAAGCATTATTCTGAGTGTGTCTGTACGGGGGTTTACCCACGAGATTAACATTGACTCAGCAGACGACCCTCCCCAGTGGCACGGTCCAGTCTGTTTCAGGCCTAATAGCTCAAAAGGCCCCAAGAAGGGAAGGTCATCCCCTTCCTGCCTGCCTGGTTCAGCAGGACACCTGTCTCCCACCCTTGGACTGGCATTCACACCATCAGCTCCCCTGTTCTCACACCTTCGGGCTCAGGCCCAATTACACCGGGGCTCTCCTGGGTCTCCAGCGTGCAGATCATGGGACTTCTCGGCCTCCGTAACCACAGAGCCAATTCTTCACAATGAATCTGTATGTGTTGGGGGGTGGGCTTGGGGTGTGTTTCTCTGGAGAAGTCTATTACAAATAGGAAGACTTGAACTTCCTTAATGTGCACCAGACGGAAATACATATGTATAATATCCACATTGTTTCATAGGTATAAAAATAAATATACAGACACAGATGTCTAGTCTGTTGTAAGTTCTGAGACCATTGCTCATTCGTTCTTTCTGCGATTTACTGGATAGGCCCATCAGTTTTTCCTGCATGACAGACTACCCACAACCAAAGAAGCTTTCAATAGAGCTGGAGTCGTCCCTCCTTATCCTTACGTTCTAAGACCCCGCCGCCGATGCCGGAACGTGTGACTAGTTCCAAACCCCATATACACTGTTTCTACCTATGTATCACACCTGTGACAGAGCTTAATTTATCAGTTATGCCCAGCAAGAGATTAACAGCAACACTGTTAATTGAGAGCAATTATAACAATATACTGTAATAAAAGTTACAGGAATGTGGCCTCTCTCTCCCAAAATATCTTATGATACTGTACTCCCCCTTCTTCCTGGGATGACATGAGGTGACAAATGCCCTCGCGATGATGGAGTGAGATGCGTGACGGCGGTGTTGTGACGCTGCATCAGGTTACCGTGGACCTTATGGTGGTAAGTCAGGAGGACCGTCTGCTTCCCAACCGCGCTTGGCTATGGATAAGGGGGCCTCGCTGTATTTGTTTACTTGTGATTCTCTAGACTGGAGATGTGGTCTGCCCTCAGCTGAGATGGGCTTCCAGGGCACGGGCAGTTGCCAGGGTCCAGGGCTGCACGATGCATCTGGAAGCTGGTGCTCGATCTCAGCAGAGGTGATGGGGGCCCCGGGCCGCATGCTGTCATCTTGCAGAGACTAGCCCAGGCTTTTCCACGGGGTGGCAGTCGCAGGACTTCCAGAGAAAGAGGGGATAAGGTCCAAAGGCAAGTACTGTTTAAGCAATATTTACTAATTTACCATCGACCAGAGCAATCCCCAAGAACACGTCCAGATACAGGATGTAAAGGAACAGTCCACTTTTGTTGGGAACCTTGGAAAAGTCATTTGCAAAGGAGTGTGAATAAGGGAAGGTAACATTTATGGCCACGTTTGCCACCAACTTCAGTGGACCCCTACTCTGTGCTCAGCATTGCACTATTTGATGACAGATGAGTCCAGCCCCCTAAGTGAAGAGGAAGGAAAAAGTAAAAAAAGGACACAGTAACCCCAGCCCCCACATCCTAGAGAGGCAGAGCTTAAACAAATAAACCCACAAATAAATAGGTAGGGTGTGCAGGAAAAAGAGCTATAAGGGCCCCTATGGCGCTGGGAGAAAGACTGGACCCCCATCCGGGGTCCTCAGAGGCGTGTGGGGAAGCGGGGCTGGTGTGCCCTGTCTCGGTGCTGGTGCCCACAGCGGGGCACTGCCCGACCCTCGGAGCAGACAGAGCCAGCTCAGTGACACCGAGCTTCCTCTGGGGTTGCCTGCCAGAGGACTTGCTCTCCGGGAGGACTGGTCAAGGTGGAGAGCAGGGGGCTTCTCCGAGTGCAAAGCAGGTAGGAGCAGCCTTCTGCCTTGGAACTGGCTCGAGCTGTGATGCCGGGAGCTTGCTTTCTCGCAGTGGCAAAGCAGGTGGGAGACTTCCACACTGAATCCCCGACGGTATTCATTACCTGGCAGGTGGCATGCAGGTGGTGAGCAAATGACATGCCCCAGCTTTAAAGAACGAAATTATTCATTTTTGCTACTACTATTTATTTTCTTAAAAGGAAAGAAAGTTCTCGCGGTGAACACTGCTTCTTATAGATACGCGGCATGTTTCCAGGCACAGAGGGTGGTGCCTGGCCAGCCTGAGGCAGCCGGCTCTTCATCCCACCGGTGTGAACCCAGCACGCTGCCATCCCCAGCTTCCTCCACCCCTGCCCCCCAGCCACGTGCAGAGGGTCAGGGCGTCCCCCTCTCCCTCTCCTCAGCCGACAGGATTCTGAAAAGCATCTTAAATCAAATGATATATGAAAACACCAAGAAAGCAAAGGCCCTGAAAGAAGCTTATAATTAGGACGGTGAAATAATTTATTGCCTGCACCGGGACATTTCCGGGGGTGGAAAAGGGTGCTATAAATGATAAGCTGGGACAAGAGGCATAAATAGGGCAGCATCCCATGTGGTTGACAGGTGAGCAATTCAGTGACCTCGTTACCGATACTTTCATGAACAAGAATGATTTCATGCCGGTTTAAATAGTCATATTACTCTAGCTATTATCTCTTCTTTAAAAAAATCATTTATCTGAATTTAGAGAGCAACTACTAATAATAAGGAAAACAAATAGAATTTTGCATTAATGCACAAAATAAAAAGTACTGTGAATCATAGGAGGAGAATGGACTTATTTGCAGAAAACATACTTTCCCTCCCCCGTTGTCTGGTCATTTAAGAAAGCAGAGTTGATGGCAGAGTCGCAGGGAGGCCTGGGCTCAGAATGTTCCTTCTGTTCTGTTGTGCATTGTCCTCTTCGATAACTGGGCTGAGTAGTCTTGGCGAGTTCCCTAAACTGCGTTGCTTTGGAGTTGAAGGATAGGGCTCAGGGGTCGCCAGGTTGACAATGTGTGGAGGTGACTGGAGGCTGGGGAATACAGTGACAAACAACTGAGGGGGTCACTTTCTTCTGGGTCTCCATGTCCTGGTGGCACGGCACTCTTGGCTATGAAAGGTGGGTTGCTCACCTTTTTAAAGAGGGTGAGCAAAAGAGATTTCTGGAATGGCGAAGCTTGCCATCTTCCCAGGTGGTGAGTTGCTCGTGTGTCCAGTAGGATGAGCAATGAAAGAAAAGTCCACACACTGGCTGCAAACAAGCCTCTAAAGCTCTTTTGAGAGCTATTGAGATTTATTCTTTAAAACTGGCATTCTGGGAATTTGAAAAGATAATGAGGTACCTGGGATTTCTAATAGGATTTGATTATTTGGAGTAACGGGAGCTCTCCCCTGCAATCCCACAGGTATGGAAATATGTAGAATTGGTGAAAACGCGTGCATAGAATGATGCCCAGTGACCTTGCTAGGTGAGTTAATGGGAATCTAGATCAGTGTGTCCTTCATAAAAGGAATCCCCTGGGGGCGCCTGGGTGGCACAGCGGTTAAGCGTCTGCCTTCGGCTCAGGGCGTGATCCCGGCGTTATGGGAACACATCAGGCTCCTCAGCTATGAGCCTGCTTCTTCCTCTCCCACTCTCCCTGCTTGTGTTCCCTCTCTCGCTGCCTGTCTCTATCTCTGTCAAATAAATAAATAAATAAAATCTTTAAAAAAAAAAAAAAAAAAAGGAATCCCCTGACTATTTCTAGCCCGGCAATGAGTATCTAGGTGCAGGGCCAAAAGCCATCATGAACGTAGCTGTGAATGCCCAAAGCACTGTTTACTTTCAGGGAAAGAGGTGTCATATTTAAACACTTAGGCCTTGTCTCTTGGCTCTGAGGGGGGAAAAAAAGAATTTCTCGGCCAACTATTGCTAACCTGAGATACAAAAGACCAATGCAAACAGTATCAAACCCAAATTTGGGATCATTCAAATAGTTTGCAACACCATTTTTAGTAAAACTCTATCACTGGGGCTCCGTAGGGGATTCTGCTCTCAAGCCAGAAGATTCATTAAGGCAAAGACTCGGGGAATTATTATTTTCCTTTAATTAGGATTTTTCATGGATTAAATTACCGATTTCTTCCAGCAGTTTTTAACCTTTTGGTTCTAGATTTCATATATTCACGTTCTGCTAAATGACATGTGTCAAATAAGTTTTGCCCCCATAACTAATTATTTTGTCTCCCTTTATAAGTTACTCCCATGAATAAAATGTGATCTGCTTGGAAATGTAAAAGATATATCCCAGGAAACAGTGAAAACTTCCTCCCACGTGAACATTTGCATGATATCAATATGTATTTTCAGATATTTTATTGAAACTGTTCTATCCGTCACATTCCATTTCCTGCCATATTGTTAAAATGGATTGCAGAGAGATAGAAACTTAAACTTAGTATGTGACTGGAAACAAAACAAACGTTCATGATCTAACGAATGCATAAACAGACTGTGTTGTATTTGTGCCACGGAACATTACTCAGCCATTAAAAGGATGAACCGTGAAGACATGCCACGTTTTTTGAGCCAGGCACAAAAGACAACATATCACGTAGTCCCACTTTACGAGATATCCCAAATGGTCAAATCCATAAAAACAGAAAGCAGTGGTTGCCCAGGGTTTGAGGGTAAGGGAAGGATGGCTAATGGGTACATAGTCTCTTTCTGGAGTGACGAAAGTGTTCTATAATTAGGTGTTGGTGATGGCTGTCCAACTCTGTGAATATACTAATACCCATTGAATTGGGGTGTATATTTTATTTTTTATAAAGATTTTAATTTTAATCCCAGTGTCGTTACCACACAGCGTTCTATTAGTTTCAGGTGTACAATATCGTGATTCAGCCCTTCCATACATCAGCAGGTGCTCATTCTGACAAGTGTAGTCCTTAATCTCCAGCACCCATTCTACCCCCCCCCACACACACACACTCCGGTGACCATCAGTGTGTTCTCTAGAGTTAAGAGTCTGTTTCTTGGTTTTCCTCTCAGAGTTGTGTATTTTAAAAGGGTGAATTTAATGGGATGTGAATGACATCACAGTAAAGACTTGGTTTAGTCCATGGGAGGGGCCGATGGATGGAGGGTAGACTGGGAGAGGGGAGGAAGACAGAGTCGGGGTGTGTCGGGGTGTGTCCTGCTTTGCTCCCTTGGTCAGGTCTGGTTTCCAGCAAGTGGCTGACTCTGCCCCAAGCTCCATCTCCCACTGGACCGACCTTTTGTGGTTCTAGTTCCACTGGGTAATCCTGGACTTAGCAACATCACTCCCTTGCCGTGGGCCTCCATCCGGGGAATGTGCTGGAAACCAGCAATCTAACAGTGGAAACGCAGACATTGCCCTACCCACGTGGGACTTACAGTCTTTTGGATCCATGTCATTACATTAAACTAAAATCCTAGCGGATGTGCAATTCATGTGGTGTCTGTGGTCATGCCGCCCTTTGCCGTGAAAAGAAGACACTCCTTCCTCCACGGTCTCTGGGACGACCAGTGGCCTCCCTGAGGTGTTTGCAAAATTCCCGTGAGTTCGTGCCTGTCTGGCTTCTTCAGTAGTCATGTTCTAGAAGCTGGGCTCTCCACCATCTCACGAATCTGAGCCCCCAGGTTGTCTTCTGACTTGTGCCGCTCTAGGTTGGGATCCAGCAACATTTCCATCATCCCCAGCCCTGCGCGCCAAATTCACCTGAGTCATGCCCACATTGAGCAGACTTGAGAAGCGCTGAGAGGAGCAGAGCCCGCGCCTTCAGCTCACAGAAAACTCTCTCCAGAGCAGCATCCTCTCCTGCCTAAAGCTCAGAGCCCTCGGCCTTGCTGCTGTCAGATCCTCAGATGTGCTCCCACACGGGCGGCAACACCTCACTCTGGCAAGTGGGGGCACTTGGCTTCCCACTGTTTCTCCATCCAGAAAGCACCCCCACAGAACAGTGGGACAGAACAAGGAACGATGCAGCCAATGCACCGCTCCACACAGCACAATTTCGCTAAAACCTGGGGATCCTGGGGCTCCTGGTGGCTCGGTCGGTTAAGCATCTGCCTTCAGCTCAGGTCATGATCTCAGGGTCTTGGGATTGAGTCCCCACGGGCTCCCTGCTCAGCAGGGAGTCTGCTTCTCCCCCTTCCTTCCTCCTCTTCCCCACTCATGCTTGCACATGCACTCTCTCCCTCTCTGTCTCAAATAAATAAATAAAATCTTTTAAAATAATAAAATAAAACACTAGGAACCCTGCTGAAGCCACCTGGGGGCTCTCCTCCAATTTTATTCTCCCTTTCCTTCTCTCAGTGTAACTACGGTCATCACCGTGGCGGTAATCATCCTCAGGGGCTCCTGGGATGAGGCGTCCGGGGTGCTCCCCGGCTCGAGCACAGGAACACACCGTCCACACCACCGTGTGAGATTTTTCATAAAGGAGAGATTCCACGTGTGGACATGGGGTTCTCAGACCCAATGGATCCTCCTATTTCAAGAACAATCTTTCTCATTACCTTTCACATTACTTGGGCTAATAAATCCTTTGACACCAGCAGCACTGACATATGAAGATACTCCAAAAAAAGGGTCACTATCACATCTGTCGTGAACTCACTCTAACCAGACAGAAGTCCAGAATCTACTCTTGTGTGGTTTTCTTGCAAATAATCCATCATTCATAAGTGACCCTGACTTAAAGTGTGTCGGGGTGCTTGTGTCTGTCAAGTGGAATGGTTTGGAATACAAAGTAAGTATATATATATATAGATATATATTTTTTCCCCCTCTCTAATTATGGGTTTTGGTCCTGCTAATTCCTGGGCGCTGTTTTTCACAGCGGCAGAATTACTGGCAGCACATTGGATACGGGAAAAAGAATTAAAAATACCCCACGTATTTAGTTAGAGAAGTAACTAAAATGCATGATGGGGCCCCAGAAAGCTGCAGGGAGAATTCACATTGCTTAATTCAGCAGAAAATATTAGCTCGTGTTCTGAGGTGGTTGGTGGCAATGTAAATATAAGAAATATAAGAAACACATTTATTTTGTGCATACCAGCAGGTTAACTGGAAGCTCTGGGAAATACATAAGTTCCTCAGTTTTTTGTGGCCGTCTTGAGTATAAACGGGATGCATTGCTGTCCACCCCTCCCTTCTGACACATTGGCCGCTGGGTGATGGGCAGGGACACGGTGGCAGGTGCCATGCTGCTGGGGGGAGGGACCCAACATGCCACTCGGGGAGGGGACACTTCACGTCCTTAAAGAGAAGTGGGAACATCTCCCAAGTACTTGACTGTCCAAGGCAGACGTGTATTTAAGCCTCGGAGAAGGTAAAAAGCATTGCGTTAGGAAGCAGTTGACCTTGAAACTAGTATTCCATTTTAGAAAACAGAATATTGACTTCTAACATTTTGTTTAAAGAAACACAAGTTATTCAGGAGTTGAGATCTAGAGAATTTCAGGAGAAAATGCTTTTACTTTTCAATAACTACATCTAACACTGTTTCCTGTTTAGAAGCCGTGTGACGCTCCCGGCCAATTAATTCTTTAGACCTGGGAAATAATACAATGTTAAAACACATAAAAGTGATATCACCACTCCACAGTCCATTTTCGAGCCATCTGTGAAAGTTACTGTGGTCAATATTTCATGTCTTTAAAAATGCCACCAAAACAAGAGACCCAGCCCTCTCTGTCTAATGAAAATGTATGAGTTCTTGAAGGGAGATAGAGCGCTCCCTGGAATAAACGTGAGGCTAAGATCAGCTTTGATGTCCAGGGTCAGCGGTTACTGTGAGCTGTGGTTGCAGGCGGGTATCCGGCACGTGTCTTCGGCACCTTCCCTGCACAGCTGAGTTTCCACCTGCGTGCCTGCTACGTCCCTAACATCGGGGCTGCAGCTCTGGGGACAAAGGCTGAGGCCATGTGCTTGCCCGCTGGCCCGCGGCCGAGCTCTGAGCTGCTCACTCCCCTCACAGACAGGGCAGCACCTTCCTCTGCACCATCCTGTCTACCTGGTACCCTGGTACCGGGCGAGGCTGTCCGTCCTCACTCCCTGATGGAGGAGGGAGGTGCTGCCCCAGAGGAGATGAGGCCGTGGGGACTCCAGGCTCTGGTCTGTGGCCCCAGACGCAAGAGTACATTTGCATGAGCAAACCCTGAACGTGACCAACTTCATCCCATTTCCTGGCCCTGAACTCCGCCCTCCTCCGTCATCCCATCCCATCCTCAGCAGCTTTCTTAGGGAATCAGGCCAGCAACGTTTGAGGGAGGCCCAAATCATGCTATCTTTTTTTTTTTTTTACCCGACAGGCCAATTTTTGATTTAATGGGGAAATGCTAATATAAGAGATAGAAACGGGGGTGTATTTCAAAAGCTTACATTCTTTTAATGCGTGACACTGATCTGTAAGTGCTCGAGCCCGCTGCATAGAATTACACCACGGTGCTGTTGGTCCGAGGTGCACTGTGCAAGGTGGACACCACCGCGGAATTTACTGCTCATGCCTCGCTGCTGACAGTTCCTGTAGAGCAGTCTTAAAAATCCATCTAAAAAATGGAAAACATAAGCCAGACATCCAGATGGCTCTCCCAAGGTACCATCCCAGGGTGAGGATACTTGAGAATACCCGGATGTTCGCGCACCGCCAAAGCCTTTCGTGCCAGGCACCCCCCGTGGTGTGCATCGCTCCCCGCACACCTTCCCCAAGTCGTCCAGACAGCTGCAGCTCATCTCTGCTTGAGATTTCATCAGCACGGTCATTGGTGTTTCACCTAACTGCTTTTTTTTCTTTACCTTTCCTTCTTTTTTTTTTTTCCGGAAACGAGATAGCAATCACGGTAGAATTAAGATAAAAATTGAGTTTCTAAGAAAGTATAAAGGGCAACTTCTGGGAAAATAAAAGTAAGATCATAGCTTTAGAAAAAGGATAAAGTCGATGGAGTGAAACAATAGGAGACTTTAGAAAGTGCAAATAGTGGATGTAAAATTAAAGATGGCTGGCTTATTCACAAGGGTAAGTCAGTCTTATTTAAAGTGCAATGGTCCCTTCTTATTCCTTTCTTCTTCTCCTTCTCATAGACCAAACACTGAAACAAAGGGGGCTGGGTGGAGAGAGAGAAGGAGGGAGGGAGGGGGGAAGAAGGAAGGAGGGAGGGAAGGGGGAAGGAAGGAAGGAGGGAGGGGAGAAGGAAGGAGGGAGGCAGGGGGGAAGGAAGGAAGGAGGGAGGAGAGAAGAAAGGAAGGAGGGGAGAAGGAAGGAAGGAGGGAGGGGAGAAGGAGGGAGGGAGGGGAAGGAATGAAGGAGGGGAGGAGGAGCGAAATCTTTCCTCTAACCTCTCAGTTTTCCAGTAACTTACTAACTCCTTTATAGTAAAACATATCAAAAATCCACCATCTTGCAGATGTGTCTATCTGCCATGAGGTGAGGACTGGGTGTGCACTTAAAACAGTTACTAAGAGAAAGACCGAGGGGGTCATAGGATGCAGGAGTCATTTGAATTGTGGAGGTGACAGGATCCAAGGGATCGCTGGCCAAGGCTCTTTCTGTTAGGTTAATCCTGTTTAGGAAAATGAAAATGTTTCTTAACTTGCCTTGAATAATTAATCAGCATGTGGAATTAGTGTGCTTAAACCTTAAGATGAATTATTATTTGGCATAAGAAATCCATTTGATGACCATATGGTTTAGAGGGAAATGCTTGTTATGAGGGGTCCTTCACCTCAGTGTCAAGAGACTGCAGGAACCAGGTTGTGTCTGCCCCTTGATTGACATTAATTTTTATTTTTGCCAGAATAAAGGTCACAAGGCAACTTATAGCTAGCAAGTCAGGGGAAAAAATTATATCTATGCATAAACATATATGTAATCTTTGCTTTAATGCTTGGTCTTTGTTTTTTTCTTTTTCCTTAGAAACCTTGGCTTACATTCAACTTTGACCTACTTAAAAAAAATAAGCAAAGAACAAATGGTATTAAATATTTATGTCTTTTTTTCTCCTGATTGAAAGGCACTGAGAACAGGACATCATGAACGGTTGAAATTAACAACCATTGCTGAAAATGACTTTGAACTGAATGAATTCACATGAAAAGTTTGCGATTTACCCTGTGAAGATTGCTGTTGACAACAAGTTCATTCGTTCAGACAGAATCTTTTACAGAATCAGCAAACAGTATGTGAAAAAGGTGGAAGGTTGACAGAGAGAGTTCCTTTCACTCCCTACCAAATCCCTGCTCCAATCACTGCAGATCGATTTCACCTTTAAGGCATAAATCACCACAGACAAAGAGAAAGAGAGGAGGTACAGAAACACAAAATTTTGGAAGGTAAGCTAAGTCATACTCCAACAGGGAAAAAGCTGAGCAGCAAACCCCGTTTATTCCAAAGAAGCCCCCAAAGGTTCAGGAATCTGAGGCACCAGGGGCCTCTGGGAGCAGCGGCACACAGAGGGGTCAACGACAGAGGTCTGTTCCAGAAGTTGGGTTCCCTCTAGCTCGTACAACTGGGATGTGCCATCCCCATTATGCCGGGAGAACACGTGATTTCTTCCTGCAGAGACCGAAACAGAAGAAACTCGGGTATACCTGAAGGGGAGAATCACACTCAACACCAACAGGGGCATTCCAAATCCTGATGAGACCAGGCCCACCTCCCTGTTGGGTTCCAGAGTCATGGTGGCCAGGCCACGCCTTCCCGGCCAGTGCTCACGGGCTCCACCTGTGAGGAATTTGACAAGCTAAGGGGGAAAGACACAGAAGTATGGACATGAGGGTTCTTCAGTGAAATAGCCCAGCCAGATCACTCCAGCCCAGGCTGCCCTGGATAATCTCCAAGGTGTACTCTGTGCCACTGTCCCTTCACCCTGGATGGGAGCGAACTAGAAATCTTCCAGCCAAGAGAGAGACACCAGCAAATAAGAGAAAGAAAAGTCATGCTATACAAAAGAAAAAGTCATGCTCAAGGCATAGGGATATGAGCAAAAGATATCAAGATGTAGAAATTATTTTAATAAAAGGAAGACCTGAAAAATAGATAAAAGTCCCATTGGAAAGCACTATGCCCTCAATTTCGATTATGTTTTTTTGTTTTGTTTTGTTTAAGTAGGCTCCGTGCCTAGTGTGGAACCCAACCTGGGCTCAAACTCATGACCCTGAGATCAAGACCCAAGCTGAGATCAAGGGGCTGACACTTAACCAACTGAGCCACCCAGGTGGCCCATCTTCAATTTTGAATTAAAGCTCCATCTCTAAAATGTCCAGGCACCTTTAAAATAATAATTCCCATCATCCCAATTAGTTATATGGGTTGAACACTATTGGTGTTCACTCTTTACCCCAACACACACCACATGTTTATGGAGACATCAATGCTGTGCAGTATGAACCATCCAATAAACAGGTTTCCAGATACACTAGGATAAAATATTGAACACTGTACATCAACCAAAACCCTTATAAAACCTTGTAAAACCTCTGTCAAGAAAATGCACCAAACTCACTTTATGACCTGCTCTATTAGGTATCAAAATGTTTGCATATTTAAAGGCTTCCATGGTGGAGAAAATCATTTCTTTTTCTTTATGGGTGATTGACTTTTCTGCATGTTAAGTTAAAGGAAAAAAAAGAAGCTGAGATTTACTCTAATATGTTACTTGGTATAAATATGTATGAGTCTTAAATACATTCCTCCCAGGAATTCAGGGTGTGTGAACTCAGAATGTTTGTTCCCTACAGGCACCAGGAAAGGTTGTTGTAATATCTTCATAATTGACCCTTTCCCCAAAGGTCAACCCGAAAGCCCCTGCGGATACAGTTTCTAGTCCAACTGTTCTCTTTCAGGTTAGCCAGTTCCTAATCTCTTACCACATTTTTAGGAACCAAAGGAATATCTTAAACAGTTGAAAAAAAATGTGAAAAGGTCACATGTGTAACTGTTAATGTCATTTTTTAAAAAAATATCTTATTTATTTATTTGACAGAGAGAGACAGCCAGCGAGCGAGGGAACACAAGCAGGGGGAGTGGGAGAGGAAGAAGCAGGCTCCTAGTGGAGAAGCCTGATGTGGGGCTTGATCCCAGAATGCCGGGATCACACCCTGAGCCGAAGGCAGACGCTTAACGACTGTGCCACCCAGGCGACCCTGTTAATGCCATTTTTTAAGACTGGGATCTTTTACAACCCAGAAAACCACTGATGCTACTCTCTGATCTTTTGTACTTGTGCTAGAAAGGGAAGTGATAGCATTTTGAACTTCCTCTCTGTGATGGTAGTCAGCCCCAAGACAAGCTCATGATTAAGATTTTGGATTCTGGATTTGGAAGCTTGGTTATAAATCCTGGCTTCACCACTAACTCTCTCTGTGACCCAGGGAGACTTAGTTATACCTATACCTATATGTCCACACTTTCTGTCTTCAGACCAAGGGACCCAGTATGGCCTCCAGTCCTGCGAGAGGCCAGGGTGTTTCCAGGTTTGCCCGAGCATAGACTTGAGGGAACAGACACTGTGTTCCCTTTTTACGTGTTTACGTTGAGGTCAATTTTGGACGTTCTCTGCCCTTTCTGCTCCCCTAAGCTTAGATGAGCCAAATAGAGTGTTATCTTGGGATAACTGTATCTGAATAAACTATTAAAATGTCTCTTAGTCCCAGGACAAATTAAAAATGGCAGCCATTAGCCTTAGGGAGGGTCTGGCCAAACTGGTGTTTGTTCTCTCTCAATCGGCACATCTCCAGTGTTCAGAACATGGAAAAAATGTAATTTGGAGGCTGATGTCTGAATTTGTTGATAAGCATTCAACAGGAAAATAAAATTAGAACTAGAAGAAAGATTAAATCTATATTGTGCTCATGAACACTGTCTATTCCGTCTTCAGGACGCATTATTCTCAATAGGCACGCTTTGAAACAAATTACAGATAAAAGCAAAAAGAAACAAACCCACACAAGGCTGCATTGCCCCTGGGAAATTGTCAAGCCCATGGCCATCTTTAGTTGAACCGCTGTATATGGAAGGCCAGGCTGTTCCCTGGCTGCTCCTGATTGACAGAGCGCCTCACCGGCCGTCACGTGGTTTAGAAATTCAGCCCCTCCTACTCCCTGAAAGGAGTCTCCCCACTCTTCTCGCGTGGTGACCTCATCTCCCAGTCACAGATGATTGGTCCAAAAGTAAACACCTGACCTCGGCCAGGCCAATCAGATTCTTTCTCCTTGCAATTGCATCCATCAGTGTCCCGGGCTTAATTTGTACCAAGGAAGCCCAAAGCGGGTGGTAGCAGGGAAACCACAACAGACTAAAGGGAATAACAGCATAGAAAAGTTGGAGAACAGTAATAGCAATGGCACAGACTCCTTAACCATATACCACGTCGCAGACCCTGTTCTAAGCACTTGATATATGGGTCTATTCCATCTTCTCAACGACCTGCGAAGGAGGTATTATTATAACCATTTTACACATGAGGGAACTGAGGCACCGTTTGGAAAGGAGAAATCAGAGAAAGAACAAATAACAGGATGTCATTTGGCCCCAGAGAAAGAGGACGATTGATCAGCTGCTAACGACCCAAGGCCTCGGCGGGATGAAATCGATAAAATCGTGCTTGGCATCCAGACGGTGTTTCACGTGGCTCAGAGGCAGCTGCTCACCCCGTCCCCACAGGCTAGGAAGGGGTGTGCTGGGGGCTCCAAGCCCGCTGACCCCGGGGCTCTGGGAAACGACAGCTGAGGGTGGCTTCTCACTTCCCACTCCTGGAGGTCCCGAGGAAGATGCGGCCAGCTCCCTCACACCCTCACCCTCCGCCTGCCCCCAGCGGCAAGCCCTTCCCACTCCCCAGCGGGGCCCAGGGCAGTGTATTCCGAGCGGCCCTTTCCGTGCATCTGACCCACATACGCCAAGCCTCATCGCATCTGGGAGGTCACCCTTTGGGCCTTCCACGCACATTCTGTGTATCTCACTAGGGTCTTAGCATCATCCCCTTGCTTCCTGGAAACGGACGTAATGCCATCCAGACGAAATGTCAAGAAGTTGTCACCTGAATTAACTGTGATCCCGGAGCTCTAAAGGTTGAGCAGTCTTGCTGCTGGAGGCATTTTCCTTGAACAGCTCCATAAAATGGACAGCACGATGAATAGCCGTTGTAAAATGGTCAACCCGGAGGTGCTGGATGCAGCAAAATGATGCCTGATGGTGGCCTGGGATCTTATGCCATGAGCAAGGAGGGATTTCTGGAGGCCCCAGTGGCCCCCCTAAAGTCATCTTGCTGAAGAAGGATGTCTCGGCCAAAGCCCGATGAGGGGCACACTTCTGAGGGTGGCGGGGGCAACGCTGACCAAGCTCCCAGTGTTGCATCCAATGTGTCCCCCAGCTGTTTACTGAGCACCCTCTCTGCACGAGGCACTGGTCTGCACACGCAGAGGGAGCAGGGAGCCAAACAGATGGACAGTCCTGTCTCCACGGAGCTTACGTGTGAGAGAAGACAGAAAAGCCCATAAAGCAGTAAAAGACATCGTACATCATATGAGCACAAATATGGACAAATACAGCCAGAAGGGGGATAAGGATTTTTGTGGGCGAGGGTTGAAATTTGAAATGAAGTCGCTGGGAAATGCTTCTCTGAGAAGGCGATCTTTGAACAATGTGGGAGTAGAAACACAGAGGGGCCAAGTAATAAAGATGATAATGAAAAAACAATAATAAGGAATAGGGTAATGAAAATAAAAATAGCAGTAACACCCATGAACACCTGCATGGTGCTTCCTATGCACCAGGCACTGTCCTCACAGCTTATGTCAGGGGTTCTTTACAGCTGGATAAACTGAGGGGCAGAGAGTTCGGAAACTCGTCCAAGGTTATTCGGGCAAGGAGCTGTACAGACAGGTGTTGCCCCAGCCAGTCTGGCTCCCAGCACAGCGGCGGGTGGTGTGCCTGGCCACGTGTGACGGGGTTTCTGAGTCCTGCTCCTGTGGCCCATTGTTGCAGGGACTTCGAAAGTCCTTTCCTTCTTGCCCTGCCGCAGTGGGCAGGTGATGGGGACAGGCCCAGCTTCTCAGGGTTTGGGGGGCGGGGGGCAGGGTTATGGCAAATATGAATGGCAAATCCAAAGCTCCCTTGAAGGAATTCCTGGCACTGGCACGTGCGAACTGCTCGGTAAAGAACATCAGTGTCACCACGATCGTTACCCTTAAAGTCATGGGCAGGATGGGGGGAGGGAATCAAAGTCATCCCTGGAAACACGTCACCTCTGCGGAGCCTTCACAAGGACTTCCCACATTTCTCATACTTTCAGCTGAAGACGTGTCCAGAGACACTGGCCCTTCTGTTGCCCATCACAACGGGGGGCTGATGGAGTGTGCAAGCGGGAGGAAAAGTAAAGGGGCATGACATCAGGGGCCACCCTGCGGGTCCCATGGGAGAAGCAGGTGTCCTTGCCTCACCGTCCCACCGACAGGAGACAATGGGGGTCCTGGTCTTTAATAGGAGGGACAGCATTCATGTTCTTCCAGCTCTCTCCAGCAGGGAGGACTCTGCCTTCCCCTCCGGCTTTAAAGTCTAGCAAGATGATACTCTGGTTTCTCTTCAGATCGTATAAAATCTAGCAAGATGAATAATTTGGTAAACACCCACAGAAAGAAAATGTTCCCCTAAAACAGGGCTGGTGGGGCAACAGAGAAAACCTGCAAGACTCACTTTGAGCATTACAGGGCCATGAGGACATCCATTATGTTCTCCACCTTTCTATATATCCTCTTGAGGAGCCCTGATCTCCCCAACAGCAGTCTCTGCAAAGGCAGTGCACTTCATTGGCTGAGAATCTCAGCCTGTAGCCACTGACGGGCACAGCGGAGGGAAGGAGAGTGTCTCGTGAGTGGAGGGGCTGGTGCGGCTGGGCTGAATGAAGCAGGCTCTCTGGGGAGCCTAGGTGGGGTTTGTGTGCACTGCTCCCTGGTTTTCTCTAATTTACACTGTCCAATTACCATTCTTTGTGACTTCTGGAAACAGGAGACGTTATGTGAGCCAATTACCTATGTGCATTTTCCTCTTGATCTCTCTCTTGGGCAAAATTCCGGTTTAATTGCAACCCACCGGCCAGGTGGGCCCCTCCCATCCGATTGCGCGTGGCTCCATCTCAGAGCCTCCTCCGCGTGCCGTTGTGGACTTGGAGAGAAACGGGATCAGTTGTACTTTTAATGTTCAGCAAATGGCCTCCAAATGGCCCCAGGCACACATACGGATTCAAGACCTGGCATTCTGACCTTCCAGCCTATGTGAAGTTCCAACTCGGGGGCTTTGGAACTGTCCCACGGTACCCCTGAGCTATCTGAGTCAATCCATCAACATCCACACATAAATCTGCGACAATCAGCACGCACAGAGTCAGGGATTTGGGACATCTGGTTTACCAGCCGCCCTCCCACTAGCTCTGCTGTGGCTCCCGCTCCCGTTTGCTGCTGGCAGTCACGGTTAGTTCACACTGATGGGGTGTCTCGCTGTCGGAGTGAAACCCATTTGACTCAATCAATACAGTTATTGTTTGGGGGCCAAGATACCTCCGACTCATAAGCCTGCTTTCATCTCCCATATTAAATGAGGGTGGTAGTTTGCAGCCCTGCCCCAGGCAAATCCTCCCAACACTGTAGGGAGTCGGAGGGAATGAGAACAACGTCCTCGGAGCACTCCCCTGACGTACCTTTCCACCTTGCCAGACAGACCACCGCCGCGGAACCCATATTACAGCTTCTGCGGAGTTCTAGAGCTAATCCAATACATGGCAGGGGCCTCCCATCCTCAGTCATTCTCACTCAGGATGTCTCTCTCCCAATTCTGTGTGCTGTGAATCCACTAAAATAAAAACCTTTAAGAATCTGAAATTCACTGGGAGCCATCCTTCATTTATGGCCTAGAAAGTACCGGCTCTGCTGGCTTCCAGTCTGTCCGTTTAAACTGGACATAAATACAGGTATTTGCCACAACAGCCACTAAAGTAAAACAGTAAAACCGTCCAAACAAACTTGGAAACGCTGCCTGTGAATTGCGTTCACAGCCCTGAGTCAGCGCCCTTGTTCCCCGGCGAGCCCCGTGCAGAGGAGGCGGCAAGGCCGCTCACCACCTTTCTTCTGAAAGGACCTTCTGCCACAGTCCTCTAGAACCCACACCCTGACTGGGGGCATGTGCTCCCAGCTAATAATGATCAAATCACAAGACCTGGGCAGTCTTACCATGGCTGCTTGCCGGCAGTGAAAACAGACCCCTGATCAGAATAAAGGGAAATCTTCAGAAGTGAGAACCAGTCCGCTGGGTTAAACACTGAAGGGGAGCTAGCCACCTGGCCCCTCCAGTCCCATGAGCAAAGCACTTCGGGGTTTGGGACGAGACTGGTGTCGCCGTCGCCTGCGCTCTGGGGGAGGAGGGAAAGGCCGTATGTGCAGCCAACAGGGAATGAGAAGGCGCGGTTGTTGCTTTCTTTTCTTTTTTCTTATTTTTAAGGTTTTTATTTCCACCCCTTTCCAATATCCCACTTAGCCCGAGGTCAGACAGAATTCTGCACGTCAACTGAGCAAAACAGGCTTTCCATGGGGCAAATGATGGTCAGAAGATCGTGCTCGTGCTTTTACAGAAGGCAAAGGTGAGGGGTGCCTGGGGGGCTCAGTCGGTGAAGCGTTTGCCTTCGGTCAGGTCATGATCCCGGGGTCCTGGGATCAGGCTTTGCATCGGGCTCCCCATGGGTTCCTCATCGTACCAGCTCCCAGCTCAGCAGGGAGTCTGCTTCTCCCTCTGCCCCTTCCTCCACTCATGCTCTCTCTTCTCTCTTTCTCAAAAACTAAGTAAGTAAAATCTTGAAACAAAATTAGAAGGGGAAGGTGCCCTCAAGTCTGCAGCAAGAGCAGGGAGACACAGCGGTGACCCCAGCAGGAGCAAGGAAGGTGTCCTTCTTGCGCACTTACAGCCCAGGACCAGACAGGGACTGTTGCAAAGCAGGTGCTCATGAAATATTTTATGAATGAACGAATAAGTGAATGAACAAATGAAGTGTACTTCCGCATTTATTTATTGCTTCCTTCCCTTGGCACATACATGTCTGTGCTCCTTTTCCTCCAGCCGGGGCACTGTGTTCCTGCATCCACTCCCGTCCCGGGCTACCATCTGGGGTGTGACGTCAGGGGGACCCGAGGGAGATTCGGTCTGCAGGAGGACAGCAGGATGCTTTGTCGCTGGGACCCCTGCTGGGCAGAGGCGGAGGCTCCACAGTTTTCTCCAGGAGCTGCAACCTTGAGCTCACAGCCGCGTGCGTGCTGGATTTTCCGACACCCGCCTCTCCTGCCTCAGGAGAAGCCGTGCGAGTCAGTGACTTCTGGGATCCTCCCCCACATCCTCCACGAGCTTCCCACCCCCCCGTCAGCGCAGCCGATGCTTGTCTAAGATCTGTCCCTACAGTAAGTTTCTCACTCCCGTAAAGCTTGTGGCTGATTCTATCTCCTCCACAAGTCCAAACCCCAACTAATGCAACATGCTAGATGAAACCTGTAATACGGATACTTACAGATATTCTCATTGACACAATTTATATACTATATATATTTATAATAGATGTAATTACTAATATGTGTTTATAACATATATTATATATAAAGACATATTACATATAAACATATTATGTATATAATTAAATATATAATAAAATTTATAAATATATAAATTCATATGACAAAATGTATTTACAGATATAATCTTTTAACATTTGTATTTTAATTTTTATATTTATCACATATTTATTATCTCATACTTATGTATTTAAAATATAGATATGTAAAATAAATATAATCATTTTATCAGAATCACCTCCCCCCAAATTCTAATCCATAGAATTCTTCCCTAGATTCTGCTTCTTAGAGTGAAATCTTGAGCAGATCCTAGAAGGAGAGGTGGAATTTGTATTGATTAAGGGAAGAAACCCAGGCTGGTGGTATGCACCACGGATGATCACTGGGGATATCCATGACTAAGAGGCTAAATGTGTTTACCCGCAAGTAACCAACCAACCATTCAGCAACAGGTCCCTGAGACATAGGGATACTAGGTAATTTTTCCATAAGATGTCTGGAGGTGAACTCAGTATTGGTTCAGCACCCTGGAGATGCCAGCAAGGTCCAAGGTTCTTTCTGTACTCCAGCTTTTCATCACGGGCATATTGGCTTACTCAGAAGATGTGTGCCTCATAGGAGCAGGACAGCTGCAAGAGCTCCAGGCATCAAGTCCCCATGGCTCAGTCTTAGGCATCGAGTTCCACATGCATACTGCGTACTGGGAGAGGAGCGACAACCCCCACCCCCGCAAAGAATAATCTTCTTATGTTACACTTTCTTATATTAACGAAAAGTATTTCTCAGAGGACCTTTGTGTATCTCTCAGGGACCAAAGCTGGAATAAATGCCCCATCCTAGACCAGTGAAGCAGATCACGTGATTGTTTAGAACAATGAGGAGAGACCCACTGTAGACATCCCACAGTCTTAGAAATAAAGTGGGGGGGAACATATTTTGGGGTCTTACATGATGAGCTAGATGGCTTTCACTGTGATAACCCCAAGCTTAAATGACACTTAATGGCACAGTAACAACCTAGTTCCCTTCTGGTACTTACTGGATCATTCTAGTCATGTCAGAGTCTCTGTTTGCTGCCCCCGCGTCTCTAACATCAATCTGACACGTATTACCCTCCCTCACAACCAAGAGGAAGCAGGACTCAGACCCCAGGTCTTAAGCAAACATTATTAGCATCTAAACACGACCTCACACCTGTGTTCTATTTAACGTACAACTAACTGCTACTTACAGCAAGTGATAATGGTTTCCTGTTTGTAACACAGATGTCATTTCCTTTGGAAATATATGTATTTAAGGTAAATACAAAAAAATTACATATAATACAAATATAAATACAAAAAACCTGCTAGAGGATAGTTTTTTAAAAAAGATTTTATTTATTTCTTTGACAGAGAGAGAGAGAGACAGAGAGAGAGCACAAGGGCGGGGGGGACATTGGGGGCAGAGGGAGAGGGAGAAGCAGGCTCCCAGCGGAGCAGGGAGCCCGATGCGGGGCTCGATCCCAGGACCCTGGGATCATGACCTGAGCTGAAGGCAGAAGCTTAATGACTGAGCCACCCAGGCACCCCTCAAGGGTAATGTTAAGTAACATTATTATATGTCGTATTATGGCAAATATTATATTCCAGTAAATAACGCAAAGTCATCCATGTGGCATAAAATGTTGAAGGTCAGGAAATGCCATCTTGAGGGAGGCTGGGAGAGGAATTCGAGCAGCGGGAGTCTCGGGACTGCCACAGGACCTGCAAGAGAAGACTGAACGCCAGCGGCATCCAGCCTAACTTCTCAGGCAAAATCAGTGGAAACCTGAGCTCTTTGTCAGGACTGTGTTTCCCCCCACAGCACCCTGTGAACTCAAAAAGCACCCACAACAAAATCTCCTGCCGCGATGAGTTTGCTCATCAGCTAACATTTATTATTTCATTATGTGTTGATGCCGTGCTGGCATTTCTGGCTGATTGTAGCTGATTGTTGCCACAATTACTTCTGTTTTTGAAAACAAGCTGAAGGCCAACAATATATTGATTCCTTGGCTAGAAATTTGGCTCTAAAATACCAGACGAGTCCGCGAGCTTGTGCGTGAGCCTGTTTCGTAATTACTAGAACTGAAATTTACTAAAGTCACGGTCAGTAAAGCAATAGTTCATATCCTCAGAACTTTCTGTTTTGACCTAAATGTTTCATGCGCCCTTGGGATTATAAAAAATATTAATTCTGTTCACTATGTATTACAACAGCGTTTCCTAAAGTGTGGACACTCCCTGTGGGTGATGTGCCGTGTGATTTCAGATGGTCCCCACATCGAACATCAGACCTGAGAATCACGTAGGGAGGAATTTGATTTCCTTTTCAATTCCCTTTCAAGCCCTTCCATTATAACAAGGGGGAAAATGTCATTCTGAGATCAGAAATCTTTAACAACTTTAATATTTGCTAATACCCATTTTAACCTGCAGAGACCTGGCCTTGAGCCCAGAGCCTTTGCAGGAATCAGAATCTAACTAGAAAAGTGCATGTTTACAGCAGTTCCATTTTGTTTTATTACAGCTATCTGAGTCCCCACCGATAGCGCTGTCATATCGGAGATTGTAGTTCCTCCTGTGGGGGGGGGGAGGGCTCCAGGCTTTTTCAGCAGCTAGACAATGTCAGCGATCTTGGGCTGTGTGTCTCTGTGCTTCGGTTGGCCTTTCCTGAGTGGCTGCGTAAAGAGTGACTTCAAGCACGAAACCCTCGGACATTAGCCCCGTGAGCAGGAGTCAGGTGGGTAGGGTCACCCCTGGAAAGACGTGTTGATGTGGGAGCTCTCTTCGCTGGCTCTGAGCGCCCTCTGTCTCAGGGGCCAGGACTGTATCTCATGCTGACTTTGGTCCAATCACAGACGAAGAGGGGAGTGGAGTCAGTGTGGCTCGGAACGACCATGAGCCACCACCCTCTGTGATCCGGGCAGGGTCCAGGCTTGGTCCCTCACGACCCCCGGGCCAACACAGATGTATTTATCTTGCACATTGTTCTGTTCTCACCAAAAATGCACTGAGTCCCTCTCAGAGAGCAAAGAACCTCTTCCGTCCCTGGAGCCCTCCTGGGCACCACACTTGGACCTGCCACCGTCTTTAATATGGGAAGTGCAGCAAAAATTATGGCCGGGACAAAACACCCGGCTCTTTCCCGTACCAGGCCAGGCCAGGCACGGCTTCCACTCTAGGACGATTTCTCAGTGCCCCTTTACTGCTCGTGAGCCTAACATTCCTGGAAAAGAGGAGTCTTACTGAAGAACTGACCGGTGTGGGGGTGGGTGTGAGTGTGAGTGAGTGTAGATGGCCCTTGGCACGGAGTCCCGAGTCTCCTTCTCAAAGAGAACACCAGTAAAGATTCTCAAGTCCAGCTAACCCTCTTCAGTGCTAGCTCATTTAGGGGAATTTAAGACTGTTAAAGTTTGAATCGTGAAATTTAAAAACAAATATAATTTTACTGTCTATCACACTAGGTAGGGTCACTCAAGTGGGGCTGAGCAATACTGGAAACCAGCCCTTTTACTGAATAGGTAATCATAGTGGATCCTCATTATCCTTTTGGGTAAGTAGAAGTGGGGGCTTCTGGGGCGCCTGGGTGGCATAGCGGTTAAGCGTCTGCCTTCAGCTCAGGGCGTGATCCCAGTGTTATGGGATCGAGCCCCACATCAGGCTCTTCCGCTATGAGCCTGCTTCTTCCTCTCCCACTCCCCCTGCTTGTGCTCCCTCTCTCACTGGCTGTCTCTATCTCTATCGAATAAATAAATAAAATCTTTAAAAAAAAAAAGAAGTGGGGGCTTGTTTTCAGGTTTATTTTCCCTTAAGATGTTTAATATTCCCACTTTTTACTCTGTTGATACTATTAATTTAGATTTGCTTACCGGGAGCTTTGTTGAACTTACGGCATGACTGTGAACTCTCATGAATTTGATATTGGAGGCACCTTAACTGAAAGGCTGATGACATCCTGAGCAACAGAAAGGCAATTATATTTTAAGAGAAATGTAGCCAGCTCACGGACTGCCATTAGGGAGCTCCAACCATGCCCCAAGCTTTGTGCTGTTGGTCATCACAACAGCAATGGGAAGGGAACTACTATGACACCACTTAACAGATGGGACCTGAAAAGACACTGATGGGGGCTTCTGTGAAGCTTTTCCTCCTTTAAAGAAAAAAAAAAAAGAATAGAAGAGGAAGCAAGAAGAAAGGAAGAAAGAAAGAAAGAAAGAAAGAAAGAAAGAAAGAAAGAAAGAAAAGTATCTTCTTGCCTTTGAATGTAAACAAGTGAGGATGTGATTGATGTGAGGTGCTCTGGCAGCCACCTTGTGACCATGAGGAGACGAGACTAAGGATTAACCAATATGCACTGTGTGCAGTAGGAAGACAGGGTGAGCCTTGGTCCTTGGAGACTAGGGAGAACTGCTGATCCAAACCTGAAACTGCCCAGCATTACGCTTTTGGGTGTTTTAAACCTTTTTCATTTAAAACTTGATTGAATAATCTGTTATTGTTACAAGGCAGCATCAGAGGATTCACAAAGGAGGTGAGCTAAGTGTGAAATTGCAAAATCTTTGATTTATGTGAGGAAGATACTCAAAGGTTGGATGCAACCTTTTCTGAAACCCTAAAAATGCAAAACGTAGAACACTGTCTGTGTAGGGTAAGCATGTAACTGGCCCAAAGCAACAATATTGTCTTCCCCAGAGCAGTTTCCAAATACTGTCTCCTCCTTGTGTGAGTGCTAGTGTGTGTTCTCATGACACACTTATGGGAGTGAATGGACATCTTGGATGCTTTTATTCACATTTCAGAACTCTGACCTGGATCTGTAGAATGGGTCATTTCAATGAAGAAAGGCTGCCACATGCAGACAAACCCAGAGATGTGAGGAACTAAATGGGTGCGGGATGCTGGCCGAATTCTTCCCATCCCATCTGGCAGGTGCAATCACCCCATACCACCAACGTTGGAAGTTCATATAGAAAATGTGCACATGGGCACAAATAAATGGGAAAATAGCCCATGGTCACAGATGGAGTCTACAGAAGAGCTCATATTGTTAAAATGCCCACATTATTCAAAGCCATCTATGGATTCAATGCAATCCCTGTCATAATTCCAATGACGTTTTGCACAAAAATAGTAAAAACAATCTTACAGTTTGTGTGGAACCACAGAAGGCCTTGAATGGGCAAAGTACTCTTGTGAAAGAACAAAGCTGGAGGCATCACACTCCTTGACTTCAAACTATATTACAAAACTATAGTAATCAAAACAGTATGCTACTGACATAAAAACCGACATACAGACCAATAGAACAGAATCGAGAGCCCCAGAAAGAAACCTATGCATATATGGTCCAATGAATACTTGACAGGGGAGCCAAGAATACTAAGGGTGAAAAGATAGCCTTCAATCAATGGTATTGGACAACCAGACATTCATACAGAAAAGAATGAAACTGGAACTCTTACACACTCACAAAAGTTAACTCAAAATGGATTAAAGACTTAAATATAAGACTTGAAACCATAAAAGCCCTAGAAGACAACATAGGAAAAAAGCTTCTGGATTTTGGATATAACACAAAAAGCATAAACAACAGAAGCAAAAATCAACAATTCGGGCCATATCAAAATAAAAACTTCTGCACAGCAAAAGAAACAATCAACAACATTAAAGGCAATCTAAGAAATGGGAGAATATATTGGCAAACCATATATTATGGGAGAATATATTACCGTGTTTATGGGGGAAGGATTAATATCCAACATATATAAGGAACACTTACAACTCAATAGTAAAATAATAATAGTAATCCAATTTAAAAATGGCCAAAGGACTTGAGTAGACATGCTTCAAGGAAGACATACAAATGGCCAAGTACGTGAAAAGATGCTCCACATCCCTCATCACCAGGGAAACGCAAATCAAAAGCACATGAGATTATCACCTCGCACCTACTGGAATGACTATTATCAAAAAGACAAGAGATAACAAATGCTGGCAAGGAAGTGGAAAAGGGGGAGCCTCTGCTGGTGGGAATATAAATCATTATTAGACACTCTGGAAAACAGTGTGAAGGTTCCTCAAAAAATTAAAAACAGTGCTACCCTACGACCCGGCAATCTACCTCTGCATATTTATGTAAAGAAAATGAAATCACTATCAAAGAGATATCTGCTCTCTGATGTTCACTGCAGCATTATTCACAACAGTCAAGACATGGAAGGAATATAAGCGTCGACCAACAAATGAAAGGATAAAGAAAATATGGCATGTATATACAATGGCATATTACTCGTCTGTAAAGAGAAAGAAATCTTGTCATTTGCAGCAGCATGGATGGAGCTGGACAGCATTATGCTAAGTATAACAAGTCAGACAGAGAAAGATAAATACTGCATGATCTCATTTATATCCAAAATCTTAAAAAGAAAGAAAAAAAACAGTCATAGGAACAGATAGTAGACTGCTGGTAGCCAGGGGCTGGGAGAGCTGAGGGGATGCCGGTCGGAGGGTGCAAACTTCCAGTGAAAGTTCTAGGAATCTCATGTACAGCATGGTGACTATAATTAACAATTCTGTATTTTATACTTGAAAGGTGCTAAGAGAGTTGCTCTTAAGTGTTCTTCCATTACAACAACAACAAAATGATAATTACGGGATGTGAAGGATGTGTTAATTAACTTTATTGTGGTAATCATTCCACAATGCATACATGTATCAAATAATCCCATTGTACACCTTAAACTCCCACAATATCTTATGTCAATTATCTCTCACTAAAGCAGAGGGGGAAAAGAACACATACATAGAAAACTTCCTTTGGTCAACCTGGTAAATGAACCTGTAAAAAAATCCAAGCCCCCTTAGCTAACTGTAAATACAAATATATATTTTTTCTGGTTCAGAAATAGCCCTCCTTTCTCAGAACCAGGCTGACATTAAGCCCGGTCTCTGAGTTAGAGCCCCCCGCCAGCTGAGCCCCCCGCCACAGCCACGGTGGGCTGAAGCCCCCATCAGAATGCCATCTGCCTCGGTTTCACTGCCCAATAAAAGTAAATTTCACTGAACAATTGCTCCAGGACAGACTGTGAGGAGATGATTTAGGGAGCCGAAATGGGCTGGCTCTTAGATGCCTGTCGTGTCTACAGCAATGACCACCAGTACCAAAATAGTTGGAAAATGAGGCACGGCGACCCCAGGCCACTTCTCAGCTGAGCAGCTAAGAGTCACCCCCACCGCATCTCAGAAGTGTGTGTTCCCTCCAGGAACGGTGAGTTAAAAATAACCCGTCTTCCTCGGGTGATGATCCGCCAGCCAGCCCACCGCCGCCAGGCATTCCACAGGAGGGAGCCTTGTTGCTTATCTGGGGAAGCACAACCGTAAAATAAATAGCGTGTGCACATTATGCAAATGAGATGCTAATCAATTCAGGACATGTTCCCAAACTTTCCGAGCCGGGGCTGGAGCCCACAACCCATAGCAAACTCTCTGAGCCCTTCTTCCTCCAGCTCCTGATGTCACGCTAACCGCGCCACGTCCCACGGTGCTGATGAGCTGGACCGTGGTTTGACTCTGCGGTTTCAGGACCCCATGGAAGACCATCATCCCCCTCCCGACCCCAGGGCGTCTTCCCCTCCTCCTGGCTGGGGTGGAACTGATGGGTTCTGCACAGGCTTTCGGGCAGGGCTGCACGGGAAGAGTCTGAACTCACGGGAGCTTGAGGTTTCCTCTGATTTGCATCCTTGCCAACAGCCCAGCCTTCCCCCAGCCAGAGCACGTCATGAATGGCTCCGGGGTGGCACTGGGTCATCCACTGCCCTTCGTGGCACAGCCCGGCAGCCTCGCTCTCCATTTGGTGTCATTCTGGTGTCATGTTGGGCTCAGGAATGATCAGTAACAACCTGGGAGTCTGAGGACTTCGGTTCTGACCAGGCATCTTCCGTCAGTTCTCAGAAAGGATGGGCAAGTTACAGGAGCTTGGTCTCCCCACTCACAGCATAAATGCCAACTCCAGTCTGACCTTCCCCGAAGGTCCCGGAAAAGTCATATGAAATGAGTGTGCGAAGCACTTTTAAAATGCTAAGTAGGCGTAAGATTTGAACTGACACGTCCTATGGCCCTGGGGTTTCGAGGTCACACAAGGAAAGCAGCGGCCAGTCTCAGCCATGCTGTGACCTCCCTGCACCCTGGACAGCCTGGGACAGCACGGACCCGAGAAGGAAAAACAGCTCGTGATTTTGACATCATGATGCTGTTCATAACACAGATCTCTTCACATATCCTCCCAAATCCATGAGCATCTAACATACTGAACATAAATGTGTACTATGTGACCAAACAGTTCTTCTCCTTGGCTCCTTTGAAATGTGTTAACCAGGGCTAATTTTTCCCCTGATCCTGCAGGAAAAGCCCAACAGACTTCATAGCTTTTATGTTCACAATTACAGAGGAGACCAAACTTTGGTTAATTTAGGTCCTGACCGTTGTTTCTATTCATAATTAAGACTTCAGGGGAAGAAGGAGTAAGCCCATTGCGGCTTCCTTTCCCATAGATTACACTAACCGCAGGACAGAATACAAAAAGAACAAAAAACGAAACACCAGGGGTCTCTGGAGAGGGGCCCCTCTGCTACCAGGTCACCCTGCCACCTGCCCGGGCCTGACCAGCCCCTTGCCCTGGGAGTCCTAGCCTTCCCTGGATGGCATCTCAGAAACCCCTGTGGTTGCTGGCCCCTCCAGCCTTCTCTAGCCTACTCCAGCCTCCTCCAGCCCAGGGTAGGGGAGGGGGAGGGACACCTCCCTGCAATGAGGGGGCCTCACAGCCCAGGCAGATGCTGAAACCAGAAGTGTGGAAAGTTCAGTCCAAGGGAATATGGGAGATGGGAAGAACCTGGAGGATAAATCCCCCTCCCACCTCTCACCCACAGACCACTCAGAGCCACGGTTTCTCCTGGCAACCCCTCCAGGAAACCCTGCATGCCAAGGGAGCACAGCAGAGCAGCCCGCTGTGGCTTTCTCTGCTCGTGGGGCGTTGTGTGGTATTAGGAAGCAGGACCGGTGTGTATACACCCGCACATAACATAGTACCTGGCACTCAGGCCGGGACCGGGGCGAGGAGCGTACGGCAAGCTGCAAAATCTAAGGGGAACCAAAAAAAAAAAAAAATCCCTTGGTAATCTAGATAAATAATATCTTGAGGCAGTATTTGTTTAATAATCAAAATTAGTCCAACTACATCTATGAGGGACAAAGCATCAAAATGTACATAAAGGCAGAAAGGAGCCCTGTCCTTGCCCGGTCCTGCCCCACCCACTTCATCCTCCCCCAGGCCATCTTCGCCGCACACAAGCCCAAACACACACAGTTGGGGCTGAGCTGGAGTCCATAGGACACACACACACACATACACCCACACACACACGCGGCACACACCCCCCATGCAAACCCATCCATGAGTCAGATTCTGCTCGTGAAGAGGAATGTGAACTTTCCATTAGAGCAAATAATGGGTTTGCACAGTTAATCAGCCTGAATATTATTCCATTATCCGTTCATAATTAGACCTGGCTGTTGATCTAATTATCCAGGTCTCTGGATCTCACACTGAGCTCTGGAAGCCATTCTGCCATTCCCAGCCTGCTGGGACATTCTTCCTGGCAGTAATGAGAAAGCCACTAGAGCTGGAAGACGTGAGGGGGATCGACGGTAAGCAGGGGAAATGTCCCCTTCTATCCACCCCTAAATAATTACAGTATGTCGTCACGTGCTCAGCACGAGCCAGACAAAGTGAAACATCGAGTTGATTACTTGAACAAAGGAAAAGCTTGTCATTTAAATACAGAGTTATTTACAATACGAAATTCATCATCTTTTTGAATCCTGTGGTTATCAATCCGATATATCATTCAAAACACATTTGGATGTGAAATGGGTGCATCAGCATTGTCACTGTGTGGCCAAAGGAGCCACCGATTTGTTTTCTGATCCTGAACATCGAGAGAGCCCGTGGCGGGGTGGATGAATGAGGTGTTTCTGCTCAGTGCCTGAGCTGTAATAAATAAGGGAAATTGAAAGGGAAGCAGCAGAGAGCGGGGATATTTATAGCATCGAACGTGATGCATTTTCTAAATTTACATTCAGTGAAATTTACCCCTTTCGGTGAATAGTTCTACGAAGTGTGACAAATGCATAGTCTTAGGTGACCACGACCCACAATCAGGAATGAAAACATCTTTCCCCCCAAGTATTGGTGCACAAATGTTCATTTAATATCCCGAAAGTGGAAACAACCCAAACAGGGGAATGGATAAAAATGGTGGTATATTCATGCAATGGACGACTACACAGTAATTAATAGGAGTGCATTGGTGAAATACACAAGATGTATGAATCTCAGATTCATTACGCTGGATGAGAACACGGGAAATTTTTTAAATATTTTATTCTAACCATGCAGTTTATATAAAAATTCCAGAAAACTCAAAGTTATCTATAGTGCAAGAAAGCGTATCAGTGTTTGCCTGGGGATGGTGTATGAGAAGGATCCAGATGGGTGACAAAACTTTTGAGGGTGTTGGGATGGATATGTTAATTTTTGTCCATTGTACTGAAGGTTTTATGGATGTATATACACATCAAAACATCAGATTTTCCATTTAAAAACATGCCACTTAGTGTGTGGCAATCATACCCCTGTAAGGGAGGGGGAACACCTGGTAGGAAGGTCGCAGGTGTAACCGTTGATGCCATGTCGCTACCACCATCATCCAATTTCCCACGGGTTGCATCTCCCACAACCCGCCCCCTTGGGATCACATGGACCTCTTGCTCTGTTAATAAAGCAGCCATGCTCCCCACTTAGGACCTCTGAAATCCTTCTTCCTCGTCTCCAGAGCACTCCTTTCCTCCAGACATCCCATGGCTTATCAGTTTATTTCTTCGAGGTCCATCCTCACACGTCAGCTTATCCGTGAGGCTTTCCTCATGTTTCTCCACAGCTAGGCACTTTCCATGTACTGTCCACTCCTTTCTTTTCCTTCATACTTAGTCACACCTGACCTTTAACATTTACTTATTAATTGTTCAAGTGGTTTTTCTCCCTCACACATAGGGACACACATAACTATATAAACTCCCAAGAGAAGGATCTTTGTGTAATGGTTTCACAACACATCCTGATTCCTGGGAAAATGACCATCACGTGGTAGGGACTCAATACGTGGTTGTTGTAAGAAGGAAGGAGAGAATAAATTAGTGAACATTTAATACAGAAACTCAACACTCGCCCCAGGGACTGAGCTGGCCTCCCTTCCCCTCCCTCTGCTGCCTCCAGAGAAGACATTAATACGGTATTTTGTCCTTTCCTTTGACTATCAGTTGCCTTTTCTAAGAGCACTTCTCCCCTGAAGGCTGACTGTAAGTAAGGGGGCTGAGCCTCCATGAAAAGCTGGATGTGTGGCAGCTGCCACAGGAATTGATTCCCTACAAGCAATTTCAAAAGCAAAGTTTCTATTCTGCCTGCCATCTTCTGTTAGCCTGAAGTGTCTTGACCCATTTTATACATTTAAATACTGTCCTTGTTGATGTCAGTTCAGGGCTCTTGCTCTGATGCTCAAGCAAAGTGTGAGTTGTGCCCAAGACCACCTTTTTGACAGACTCAATAATAGTTCTGGTTGTGCTTTTGCCAAATTGTGAATGGACTGGGGTTATGAATAAAACCACCTTGAAATATATATATATATATTCCAGTAAACCAATGTTTAGACATAGATATAAATGATATATATAGAGAGATACAGACATGTATTATAGATATAGATGCAACACATATGTAAATACCTTGGGTTCATTCTCTCAACAGCATTTGATTTTGTTAGATTCGATAGAGAATAATTTATTAAGAATATTTATTTCTTTATCAAAGGTTACCGTAAGGAACAGAACTGCATGGACAGAAGTCCCCAGATCTAACTATGTGTGCCCTCCCCAGCTCTACCCCTCATAAAATCAGTCAGGACTTGGGGTGGCCCCAGGGCACTTGTCTCTTTCCAAAAATGAGGCGGATCTCCCAGTGGAAAGGAATATGGCGGACATTGGCTGTGGTCTACTGGCTGCAGTAAAAGGTATCAAGACTCAGACTCCCATCACTGCTCTGTCTTCAGATTCTGGTCCACCAGAGGTGAGTGTGAGATGGAAGGACACTTTGAGCTCTGTTTCTTGGAAGGAAGTAGGTATGTGATCAAGTCCCCACCTACGGCTTGGAAAGACAGCTCTCTTCCCTTGATTGTTTTATCACTCACTACGTACCCCTGTTCAAAGCAGTTTAGTCTTGCCTTCCTTTAACAAATTAGATTTCCTTCAAACCTCTTTTAATCTATAGGATTATCCTCCATCCCTCAAATTTCCTTAAATTCATCTGTTGAAGAATCAGAGCTCTGTGACCTGTGATATTTCCCAGACCTGTAGTTTGCTTCTTCTCTTTTTTTTTTATAATTCCCTGAAAAGTGGCAATTGGGTAAGACTCAGGTTTAATGGATTTGGAATAATTATAGTTAGTGTTTAGAAGCATTCAAGGTGTCGCTTTACTTATTTATTAATCTTAACAACCAATGATGCTTAATGGCCACATTTACTCACTCATTGGGAGCTATGGGATGCATATGTAATAGGTATGTGTAAATATATAATAATAAACATGGTATAAGAACATATTTAATGTTTGCAAATACAATATAGAGTATCTAAGCAGTATATTTAAGCATAACTATAATTGACATATGATCTGAATTATCTTCTATAAATACGTTACCTGTTCTATTTTATTTTAAAATTAACAAGGTTATCTCAGCAAGTGTCACATGATGAGAAGAAACCAAAGCCAGATACCAGAATACTGGGGCCAGCAGTAGCTGGCGAGGCTACCTGGGAGGGCCTGACGACCCGTGGCCTTTGGGTTAAGAACTAAAGAACAATGTGGATGGAACCAGCTCTGCAAATCAGGGAGAAGTCGCTCTAGGGAAATAAGACAGCAAATAAAAAGATGTTACGTTTTGGTATGTTCCAAAATAAAGCACCGAAAACAGAAACTAAAGAATGTCGGTGTAGCTGAAAGAGAGTTAAGAGGGCCAGGACTGTAAGGTGGCATTTTGTCTTGCTGCAGGGGACTGCCTCGCAGGCCACATGCTGTCTTTCAAACACCGTAAAAGCCTCCAGCCACAGAGGCAGCCTGAAGCCTGCCCTATCAGCGCGCACTTTGATTTAAAGGAGCTCCTAGGGTGACATGCCTTGCAGCATTCCGGTATATTCCCTGCACTGCACACGAGACACGCTGCAATTTGTACCTTAGCATAACTTCCCACCATCCATTTAAAGTACGGCTCTTTTTTCGAAAATGTAGTGTGGACTACGTGATCTAGGGCTGATTTTATAGGAGAAGTAGGTCTGCTGAGTTTAAGAATCATGTATGCTAGGTCTACAAAGAGAATCAGGAGAATTATCATTTGAGGGGAGGAAACAAAAACTGTCTCGATTACGAGTCGATTCCAGATGAATTGACCCACACGTGTTTGCTGCTCTTGGAGCCTTCACGGTAGTCGTAGCATTCTGCACATAAAATGCCAAGATGCCTTTCACATTTTTGTGGATTGCTAAAGATGCTATTCATTTGCGAAAAAGAAAAACATCTAGTGTTTTCCATTCCTGCCTCTTCTCAAATGTTGTGTAGCTACGAGTTTAAACCCTGGTACTTTGTATGGCCATAGCTTCTCCATCTGAATATTCTGAATATATTTCCAAAGCTTCTCTTTCTACAGCAATATCTCTGGGCCACGGGATCTGAGCTGGTCCACATCCACCTTTTGGGTTGTGTGGTCTCCTGGTGGACTCTGTTCCTCCCACCGTGAGTCCTCACAAGGTCGCAGGCTTGCTGTCCTAGGTCCCAGCCAGTCCACCGAGTAGAAGAGGCAGGCGCTGGACCTACTGACCCCCAGAGAGCGGCAGGCAGCAACTATATTATGTTCCTTCTCCACCCCCCCCACCCCGTTTGCAGGTTGCAGGATACAGCACCTGCTTATTGTCAATGGACTTGTTAGGGAAGAAGAACAGGGTACAGACCCAGCTCTGGTGCCTAATTAAATTATACAGAACAATTAGAGCAGGTCAGCATCTAACGACTTTCTGTTTGACTGATGGCTTTCCATGCTCAATCGGAGCCCAGTTCCACGTCACCCTGGCTTCCCACCGACTTTTCATTAGCTCTCCAGCCCTGCGGTTCATTTCCTCCGGGTGGAGTTTTAGCAGTAAACGTGGCGGGGGTGCTGGGGCTGTGCAGCTCCTGGCAGCTCTGGTCCACAAGGTCCCCGTGGGGACAGTGGGGGCAGGCTCTGCGGAGTCGCTGGCACACCAGGCCTCACAGCGGGGAGCCCCAGGGGCGTGTGCCTGCACGCTGCGATCACACTCAGAGCTCACTAGTGCACGGCATCGGCCACGGGTCCCTCCCCAGCGGTCCTCACTCGGGGAGGCTGCCAGGCCCGCCCCGACTCAGCCCCTGCTTGGCTGAGGCCATTTGGTCACAGAAACGGCATCCAAGGACCCGCCTGCGGAGACCCTGAAGCCATCTTCTGGAAAGAGCAGGTGGCATAACCCTATTTCAATAAGCATGTATATTGTGGCCCATCCTGGCTGGCTAAGGGCTACCCCAGGTTTTGGAAAAGCACTCAGGTCTCTTGGATTCATTCTCTGCACCAGAGTTTCTCAACCTCACACGATTGACCTTTGGGGCCAGAAAACTGTATTTTAATTTTTTTTTTTAATTTTTGTTGGGAGGGGGGCAGGACACCGAAAGAAGCTGGCCTGTGCGTAGTAGGGCATCTAGCCACGGTCCTGGAATCTAAACACCGGCAGTCAGGGCCCGCTGCTCCCATGCCGGTCCTGACCATCTAAGATTTTTCCAGATAGTCCCAAGTGTCCCCCAGGAGACAGACCCTGCCCGAGTGACCAGCTCTAATCACTTCGTGAGGGTTTTGGCTTTACTGGTGCCCACTTCCATGGTGGCTGGAACACTTGCAGAGCCCACTGAACGCAGATGTCCGGGCCTCAGGACCAGTTCACCTGTGATTCTACCTGGTTCCAAAACAGATGGCGATCCGTGGACAAGAGGAAAAAGAGCTCCTTGCCTGTCAGTGTGATAAAACTCAGGCTGGTCTGCAGGGTTCCCACCCCTGAAAATCTATGATAAGTGGGCGGTGAGCTCCTCTGAATAACTACGTCACCAGCCATGTGGGGTCACATCTCGGACCCCAATGACGTCATGATGCCCCAGCCACACCTGCTCCTTAGTACCCTTCTGCTCAGAGATGCCAAGGGCTCCACAGAGCCCCCAGGAAGCCACGCTAGGCCAAGACCCTTCCAACAGCCAAGCCCCTCTTAAGCCATGGACGTTTTGTACCATACTCCTCATCCGGAATCCTTATTTTGCTTAGAATTATTTAAGCTATCCTTTCACAAATATTTTTTATTTAAAAATTTTGCACAGGTCTTGACCTTTCTTGTTCTCTTGCACTTTGAGTTTCTATCCTCTGTCTTCTCCGCAACAGCTGCTTCTTGGCTTTAGAAACAAAGAGACTGTCCATTTTGAAAACACCCCCTGCTTTTATCCCTCGGTGCACACACTGTGAGGTTTTATTTTTTCCAGAGTCATGACTGTGATCGTTTTACAGATGGATGTCTAAACGCAGGGAAATAGAACCATCATTCCTTTTTCCCTCCCCTGGTATATTGACAATTTTGACCAGAATTTATTTCCTAGGCAATATCTCTTTCATGCACATCAATGGTAATTTTCAAATTTTGTTTGGATAATAACATCTATTGATTATGAAGTGATTGCATAAATTCAGCCGGTTTAATTGGAATTTTATTCTTCTCCAGTGAGTATGCTTTGCGGTTTCCCCCATAATTTTCCAACTGTCAGAGGACAAAAATTAGCCTGCCGGAGATTTGCATCCTTCTCCCATGCAAAAAAAAAAAAAAAAAAGTTGCTAAAAAGTGATCCTCATTAACAATTACCAGTTAGATTAATTAGTGGTTTAAAAAGCCCCACTGAGATGTTAGAACCAGAGTCCCTAGAAAGCAATCTTCTGTTTACACACGGGAGTTCAACTGGGTGTGATTGTCTTGCCGTCACTCTACAAGCATCTTGGGATGGCATGAAAATCATACCAGTTAGTTATAAATGAGGACACTAAGAACTGACAAGCCAGCAGAATGTTTCTAAGAAACTGTACATGTTTCTGAGTTTTCCAGTTCAGTCTGTTTTGCATTAATTTTAGAATTTCTATAAGAGACATTGAAAATTACATCCTCCTTGAACTTAAAGTTGCATCGATGTGTTTAAAGAACCGTCTGTGCTTCTGGGTTTGACACAGGGACAGATTTTAGACAGAATCTGTGTAGTTAGCCCCGGGCAACTATTGTGAAATCTGTGTAGTTTAGCCCCGGGCAACTATGTATTCTTTTCTCAGATCATCGATTCTGGGTGAGCCTGGCTGACTCAGTCGGGTGAGCCCATGACTCTTGATCTCGGGGGTCATGAGTTCGAGCCCCACGTTGGGTGTAGAGATGACTTAAAAATAATAAAATCTTAAAAAAAAAAGAACATCGATTCTGTTCTTTTTTGAGGGCCAATCATGTTTATAATATAAGGATGAATTGTTCAAAATACTGTTGTCCAACGATAAGAGACTTTAAAGAGGAAAAGGAGGCAAGTCAGGTTGAAGATAAGCTTTGTGGATACTTCCTCAAAACACTGGAGTGTAAAAAAGGAGAGCAAACTAGATGAAAATGGGCACCTTATATGGTAGATTCCACCGAACAAAGGATGTATGTAAATCAAACAGAGCTCTACAAAAAGTCTGAACATTTCTACCTTTTTGTTTGAAAAAGAGCGCCAAAGGCCAGGAGCCACCACATGGGCACCTGATAAAACAAGGTGCATACTGGCCGGAAGCCCCTGTCTGGGACGCCTCCGTGGGGACAGGAGAGCTTGAAGGACACGGCAGCCCTGGCCTCCTTTTCTAATCATTTGCTCAAGTCTTAAAAATGGTGAGAAATGTTAGCGTTGACAATTATTAAAGCAATCTGGAGCCTATTGGTTATGCTTGTTCGAGGAGGTGAAATTGCATTCTCTCGTATCAAAAACACCTGCTTTGACGAAAGTGGGAAAAATCCAATCCTTTGGGCACGGTCTACCAGCAGACTGGGCTGGCACAGATGTGCCCACTGGAAGGCACCCAGCACGTGGCCCTGAGGTCAGGAGTGAGGAAGAGGAGGAAGGATCCAGAGCAGACTGGGTAAGAAGCAGGAAGAAGCTTCGAGAATCACCAGTCCTCGGCTGCAAGTGCCCTACTGATCTCCTCTGCAGGCTGTAATAAGCAAGGATGATGTCCACTGATCAGGGACAGAAGGACCCTGGAGTCCCAGCAGCTGTGGGGCTTGGAGGACATCCTGGGAAGCCACCGTGGAGAGCTGTTAGGAGTGAGAAAGAGGAGGAGTAAGAAGGAAGGCTCCAAAGCAGCCTGAGCCCTGGGATGCAGCTGCTCTCACTCTCTGCCCAGTTTCTAGTGCAGGTAAATGAGGCGGCACCACCCCCACCCCCACTGCTGGTTTGGGCTGGATTTCCCTGAGCTGCTGTCAGGGCATGAACGAGTCCAGAAGAGTTTTCCTAAACTGTGTTGCGCTGACGAGGAGGAGATACTCTTGGGGGGCCTGAGCATGCCCCCTCGCAGTTTAAATGTGAAGACGTCTCAGTGGGGGACCCCGTCCTCTGAGAGGGGCTGCGGGTACCCTGCCTGCTCCCCCTCGAAGATGCTGAGCGAGAGGCTGAAGATACTTTCCACACGTGTTTGGGAACCAAGGCCAGGGGCACACCTGTGGGCAGGGAACCATCAGAACGAGGAGCGGAGAGAGAAGGCCACACAGAACCCGGAGCTCGGGAGTAAGCAGATTTCCCTGCAAAGGTCTGTTTCCAGGGGACAGACGGTTTGATGCCAAGCTGCCCGACTTCTCATTCCATCTTCTCACCGTTCAACTGAGGCTCTCGGGCAGAATATTTCAGCTAACCGCCCCAGCCCCCATCTGTAAAACGGGGCTAATAAAACACACATCACCTGAGACTATCGGGATGACTGAGTAAGTTTACACGAACAGCACAGACAGACAGAGGCACGCGGCCAGCTCCTGGGGCACCCGCCTTTGTAACAACTGCTCTCACCTCCTCCGTTCTCACGTCCCACACCAAATTCACAAGGCCGCCTCATCTCTGTTTTCTCAAAATGTGCAGCCCCATTTGCTAGTAACAGAGGAGAGGCAGGGGGAAGGGCACGCACCCTGGGTTTATTCCAAGCCCATCCCCTGCCTCTATGCCCAGCTCACTCTTCTCTCCCAGACGGAACTGCCTTTTGCTACTGAAACACTTGCACGGACAGGGAACATACTGGCTACTGAGTGCCCACTCTGCATCCCTCTGGCTCCACACCCTCTCCTAACTCACTCTCCCCAGCCTGCTAACCTCTGCACCTTGGACAAACTCTCCAGACCCTGCCCTAGGCGCAGGGATGGGCAGGACCTTCAGCACACTCACCTCCAGGGTTAAAGGCGTACTGGAAAATAAATCAGTATTTTCTACACTGCTGAGGCTATTATCAACTATCTGTTTCTCTTCTAGAAGAAACAGACATGATGCACGTATCCTTTGAGTAAAGGAAGCATAACTATTCATTGGTTTATCCCTACTGGGGCATGCCACAGTGGTTTGCTCTTAGCCGCAGATAAAATATTTATTGCTGAATGAAGGAAGCAATGAATGTCATGAAACAGAAAGGAAAAATAAAGACTGACTCAAAGCCCTGGCTTGACCATCACGGGAGAAACAACACAGAGAGAAATCACAAAAATGTTACTCCTTTCTTTTCTAAGTGCCGTCAAGGACAAGCTTAGCCAGGCACCAGCATTCTGGGGTTGAGTAGAGAAACTTGTTCTCTATGTGAATCTTAGCTACATGACAAATTGAAGACAATCCAGTGATTTCAGAATTCTCTAAAAATCCATCATTTCCAGGACCCCACCTCATACCAAGAGTTTGTTAAATTAGACTCTTTAAGGGATGAGGCCATGGAGTTTCCTTTAAAAATTTCAAGTCTTTTCAGAGGGAGGCAAGGCAGACAGAAACCCCGGTCTTGTTGGTGGAACAAAAGATTCGAAGACAGAAGACCCGTTTGGATGCATGTTTCCGTCACTGCCTCGCTCTGTGACCTGAGCAAGACAGCCCCTGCTCTGAAACAATCCCTTTTCTGTACCTTGTAAAAGGTAACAATGACTGTCCCTTGCTTCTCTCACGTGCATGATATCAGGATCCAGTAAGTGAGTGGGGTCTTCCTTACGAAGTGCGGAGAAGTACAGAAGAAGGCCACTGTTGTAATCATGACGGGCAAACAGGCCCTTCCGCGCAAAGACTTAGCCCCATCCCCTTTCATCCCGGGCCAGGGCCCCCTCTCTGCATTCCAGGAGGGTGTGGACACGAGGAAGTGGAGGGAAAAAACCGAAGAGGAAAGGGTGACCCAAGCTGGGGATGCGCTGGTTTAATTCCAGGCGCCCCTGAAGTCCTTTCCCCTGCATCCAGTCGGCACTCCGCATCCGCTTGGGACCCCCTCTGGGTTTATTCTTTCCAACTCCATCGCTTTCAACCATCCCGTTGACTTCTGGCTGGAGAATTTGGAGCGGCTGCAGGTTTCCCTCTGGAAAGTTTCCCTGGTCATCGGGCATCCAGGCATCACGGGTGGGGTCTCTCTCCCTACCCCTCTGCAGCACCAGGTCCCGGGAGCATGACCCACGGGTTCAGGGACTCCATGAGCTCCTGTCCCCAGTGCGAGACACCTGCCACACAGGCTTCCTCCTTCCGTGCTCACACAGGCTTTGATGGCGACCGCTGCAGCCCCACTGGGGTGCGCCCGGGCCTGGACCACATTCTTCTAGCTGCTCATACTGTTTTCTTCATTTCTTAAAAAAACGTCAGTTGACTTCTCCTTCGTGTTCTTGAAGAATAGTTGAATGTCCAGGGGCTGGGGGGTGGCTCATAGATTGGGGGGCTTCACATCCACCTCTCTGTTCCAATGGACATCTTGGACTCGACACCAAAATGCAGTTCAGGAGAGCTGGCGATCTCAAGGCAAGTGACAAGTCAAGTTCAAGGGCGTGGGGCGGCAGGTAGAAGACGTCCAAGGGAGTGTCAGGTGCAGGAAGCCCTCCCATGGTGCACCTGAGACCCAAGGTTGGGGGACAGCTGGGGGGGGGGACATGGAGGCTGTGTTGGTGTTCGGGGCTGTGCTGCCTCCCTCACGGCTGTGCAAGTGGGCATCCGCGCTTTCCAGCTGTTGGAAGCCTCCGGTTAGGACTTGCAAATGGTGAGCTCCTGGGCAAGTAGCAGGCCACATCCTGCTCAGAGCCCCGAATGCAGCCAGCAAGCTCCATGGATGTATGGTGTTAAAAAACCGAGAGCCACGTCTGCTGTACCCCACCCGGGACACAAGGAGCTGTGACAGAGAACGAGGCCACTCTCTAGACAGACATGGAAAGGGCCCCAGGATATATTATTAAGTGAAATAAGCAGACTGCAGGAAACTATGCAGCATGCTACACTTTGCATAAGAACCAGGGGTTGGGGATAGAAGGATAAGTGTTTTCCTTTATTTTCATAATCAACCACGAGAACTACACGTAAATTAGTAAAAACGGTTTCCTTTCAGGTGGGAGGGCATGGGATGGGGATAAATGGGGTAGAAAAGAGATTTTGCCATGTATTTTTTTAATTTTATTTTGAGCCAAAAATTTTAAATTAGACCTTAAAGAAACTCATGTTTTTAATCTTCCCTCCTTCAGTCCACCAATCACATTCTTAAACACTGCAGGGTCGGAGCATAAAATCACACTCTCCTAGACTGCTTAGGAGCAGGCCAGACGGACAGGGTTCTCCTCCTACTGCACATGGAGAGTATTAATCTAATACCACCTTGAAAGACTTCTCTTCGAGGAGAAAACTTCTCCTCCGTTCGAGGAGTAAAAATATTTTCTGAGCTATGTTATTAATATACTTCTCCTAGGGGCGCCTGGGTGGCACAGCGGTTAAGCATCTGCCTTCGGCTCAGGGTGCGATCCCGGTGTTCTGGGATCGAGCCCCACATCAGGCTCCTCTGCTATGAGCCTGCTTCTTCCTCTCCCACTCCCCCTGCTTGTGTTCCCTCTCTCGCTGGCTGTCTCTATCTCTGTCGAATAAATAAATAAAATCTTTAAAAAAATATATATATATACTTCTCCTAAGGCAAAGTTGCTGACTAATTCCCAGTGCTATGAATATCTATCAGCCTGTAATTTGTGTTTTGTCTTATCTTTTCCCCCAGACCCCAAAGTTTTTGCAGTAACACACGCTGACACACCTCGCCCCAAGGAAAACAGCCGTACCCTGGCTGTACAAGGTTGCTTCCGGCTTCCTATCTCCGTGGGGGGAGAACGTGGCTTCCAGACACCCAACGGTCTGAGCAGAAACTGAAGGCCAGTGTGACCCAAGTGCGTGACAATTTAATATATCCTAACCGATCACGAGAAAGTGGGGTCACCATGTACTTCCCGCAGCCCACAGAACCTCAGAGACCCCAGAGAAGTGGTCAGTTCCTGGGGACCCAACACAAGGTGGAATTTTTCTTTTTTTTTCAAACAAGGACCATGTCTTGGAATTTCAGACTCTCATAAAGGGGATTGTGAGGGAGAGAGCCAGCCCTCCACCAGAATCCTTGCTCCCTTGCAGTGTCCAGCAGCCGGGGGGAAGCTGTGGGACAGACAGGCCTTCCGTTTCCTAGCCCTGCCCCCTCCACATGGGCAGGCACGTGTGATAGAAAATGGTATGGACCATTTGAAAAGTGCTTTGTCTCCTTCTGGGGCACCTGGGTGGCTCAGTCAATCAAGCATCTGACTCTTGAATTCAGCTGAGGTCATGATCTCGGGGCCGTGGGATTAAGCCCAGCGTCGGGCTCAGCGTGGAGTCCACTTGAGATTCTCTCTCTCTCTCTCCCCCTACTCCTCCCCCTGCTCATGCACTCTCTCTCTTCCAAAATAAATAAATAAATAAAATCTTGGGGGGGGGAAGAAAAGTGTTTTGCATCCTTTGTGTTCTCCCCTTTCCGCCAGCTGGACGCAGCAGGCCATGGTGAGATGCTCCAGAAATGGCCAAGCTGGGGCTCGGGTCCCTGCATGCACGAGAACTGCCCCCAGTCCAGAGCTACTGTGTGGGAAGAGTCACTGCAGCTGTGTCTGAACCATGGTGCTCGCCCCCTGGGTTCTCTTTCCTACCACACGATTTTAACCAATACGGTAAAATACACTGTTTAAACAGATGCATAAAAATGTGCAACATTTATCATATGCCGCCCACGCGCCAGGCATTGCTCTGAGTGTGTTATTCACATTATTGCATTAACATTCCAGAACAACTCCACATGGGGTTACCCTCCCCAATTCTGGAGGTGGGGAAGCTGAGGACCGGGGAGCTTATGTAACTTGTTCCAGGTCACAGGTCTCAAAGTGACCAGTATGACTCAAGAGCCCACACTTTAAATCCTAACGCTGTAATAAGTATTTACAGGCTCTTATTTACAGGTAGGGTATCCAAGAAAGAATAATAGTGGGCGCCTGGGTGGCTCAGTCAGTTGAACGTCCAACTCTTGATTTCGGCTCAGGTCATGATCTCGGGGTTGTGAGATCGAGCCCTGCATCGGGCTCTGTGATGGGTGGAAAGTCTGCTCGGGATTCTCTCTTTCCCTCTTCCCTTCCCCCCTCCCTCTCTCTCAAAAAAATAAAAAAGAAGAAGAAAAGTCATAAAAAATGGGAAAGTGCAGAATGAATGATAACCTTTAAGCCCCTGGATGCTTTGGGGCATTGCTTCCCTCAGCCCTCACAGCACTCCTGGGGGGCAGGCACCGTTACTATTCACGTGTTAGATGAGATCATCAAGGCCCAGGGAAAATCAAGTCACATTCTCCCGTGAAACTTGCAGTCATCGGCCACGTCTGTCTCTGAGACCATGATCTTCACGACCTCTGAGGTTCCCGTCTCCGTGTTCACTGCAGAATCAGACCCATCGGAACCCCCAGCACAGACCACTGTTACCCTCCGTGGATGCTGCTTCCCCGGGGCCTGGGCTGTGGAGGGCCATCTGCCTCCCACAGCAGTCTGGGCCCCGGGGCCTCACATCCCCAGTCTTCTCTCTGACAGGCATCCCCTCCTTGGGTCCCCAGTTTCTGTTGGGGCTGCAGAGGAGAGGGCTGCTCTGGACTGAACTGTCCCTCCCAAAGTTCCTATGTTAGAGCCATAACGCCCAAGGTGACTGCCCTGGAAGGAACGAATTGAGGTTAAATGAGGTCATGAGGGTGGCACGTTGGTCCAATGGGACCAGCGTCCTTGCAAGAAGAGACACAGAGAACTCTCCCTGTCTCTCTCCCTCTCTCTGCACCACGTGAAGCCACAGAGAGCAGGCAGCTGTCTGCAAGCCAAGAAGAGAGCTCTTGCTGGAAACTGAATTGGCTGCATCTCCATCTTGGACTTGCAGCCTCCAGACTGTGAGGAGCAAGTGTGTGGGGGGAGCTGGCGGGTCTGGGGTGTTCTGCTGTGGGGCCGGAGCAGCCTGAGGCAGGGGAGTGCAGGGGTGGAGGGAGCAGAGTGCCTTCCAAAGCCTTGGCTGGAAAGTGGCACAGACCATGTCCTCTCCAGTGGCCCTGGCAGGGTTACTCCGGTGCCCACGCCTAGATGCAGGGGCCCGGGAAAGGCAAGCCGGGGCAAGGCACCTGGGGACCCCGTCCTCAGACCCGCTGGGTCCGCCACGCGCCCCAGGGCAGGCACCTGCAGAAACGGATGGAGAGGCATCCTTGCTGCTGCAAACAGAACCCGGGAACCCAACAGACTGAGTAGATGTGCGGTCAAATACCAAATACAGGAGAGCGCGTATGACGACGATTCCCTGCCTCTCCAGCCCACGGTCTCGGAAAGTGCAGCTCCCCTTCTCACTCATGGCTCAGCAGGGTTTCAGCCAGCTGCTGTATTGTGACAGTTTCTATCCCGAACCGGACAGAGAAACCCTCCTGCCCTCCTGGGGCTTGAGTTCTGGTGGGCAAGATGGGCAACAAATGGGGCAAACACGGAATGCAGGGATGAATCAGGCACTGAGGGAAAAGGTTGGCAAAGCATCCAGAATGGCCTTTGACCGCCAGTCGGTCAGACGCTTTTCACTGGAGATTCTTACCAGACCTCGCGACGCTGCTAGATCAGCACTTATTCTTGAAAACCAGGCGTGCCCCAAATGCCAGGTTCAAACAACACACAATCGAGTGTATCACACATACAAATACACATAGATAGGCCTTAAACACAGACGTGAATACATATTGTCTACCATATACGTCTTCTCCATGTCAGGTGAATACATTAAACACATACTTAACGCATTATCCCTGATACACTGTAAACGTAGGAATTTACTGGAAATCTGTTCAAAACGAAATGCTCTGCACCCACATGCTTCCATAGGGACACGTGCATCACTATTTAGTGTTATTAGCTCCGGCCACGTGTGTGTGCCAGGAGGGGCCCACGTGTGGGTCCACGGATTTATCTTGCCTGGTATTTTGATTTGTGTCTGCTGGGCAGTTCAAAAGCATTTGAGCCAGTATTTTTCCATTGGTAGCTTTCACTTAAAAATTCAAAATGCTAGCCCTCTCTTGAAAAGGACAGAATAACGGGAAACGAAAACAGGTCTGCATGCCGCCAAGTGGCTGGAACTGAGCGTGTGTCTCTGTGTCGACATTCAGGCCCCTGGGCCCTAACAGAGCTTCGCCCCTGAGTGGACTGTCAGCTCTTTGTTGCCCTGCTTGGTCTGTGTCCATGCGCGCTCACAGGTGGGGAAATGGCAGGTAGCCTGAAGGGATGGGATTTAGAAGGAAATGAGTAGGGCCGACACAGTGCCCTATAAAGTCAATAATACGTCCCCGGGTTTAATAAGCAAACATAGAATAACGCAAAATGATCTCTTCACCTACTGGTGCTACGTGCCTACTTTGCTGGCCTCAGGTTTTGTGATCTGCTCCACACCTGTTCACCTGGACCTGGGACAGCAGACCAGGCACCAAAGAAGGTTAGTGTCTGGCCCTCCTCCACCAGGCGTTAATGGTAACTAGGTGCGGAAGGACTAGAGAGTAAGATCAGACAGTAAATTACTGTAACTGCAGGAGTAGTCCAAGTACTACAATCTATGCTAGCTGGTACTAAAATCGACCAAAATTGTCGGACGCTTCTTGGGATTTCAACAGGATCCAATCTCTATTAGAGAGATAAACAATGACACTGAAGAAATACCCCCAAACAAAAGAATTCACATGAGGATAAGAGGGGCCTTGTCGGTTAAGCTCGGTCCTGCACAGCCTGAGATTCCGAGTGATGAAATCAGAAGGCCCTAGCATTTCTTTCTTTTTTTTTTTAAAAAAAGATTTTATTTATTTATTTGACAGAGATAGAGACAGCCAGGGAGAGAGGGAACACAAGCAGGGGGAGTGGGAGAGGAAGAAGCAGGCTCATAGCGGAGGAGCCTGATGTGGGGCTCGATCCCATAACTCCGGGATCACGCCCTGAGCTGAAGGCAGATGCTTAACCGCTATGCCACCCAGGCGCCCCGGCCCTAGCATTTCTTAAGTGCTCTTATCACAACAAAGGCTAGTGGCAATTATAAATAAAGGGCATGGAGGGAGCTCGTGGGTGTCATGGCCATGTGCACGGCACAGATTGCGGGGACAGCTTCAGGGTACATCCCTGTCTGCAAACTCATCCGGCTGTATACATTCAATATGTACAGCTTGCTGTATGTTCCTCGTACCTCAACAAAGTGGGCTTTTGGGGAAAAAAAAAACTGACTTGGGCAGAGGGCGGGGAAGGGGCGCCTGGGGGGCCCCGTTGGTGAAGCATCTGCCTTCATCTCGGCTCATGATCCCAGGGTCTGGGGACTGAGTCCCACATGGGGGGGGGGTCTCTGCTCAGCAGGGAGTCTGCTTCTCCCTTTCTCTCTGCCGCTCTCTCACGCTCTCTCTCAAATAAATAAATAAATAAAATCTTTTAAAAAATAAAAAATAAATAAAAATTTAAAAAAATCCAATGACTTGGACATTCAGTGGCTCCTAAGTATATTGTCAAAGGCTATTGGAGCAGAATGCCATTGCTCCCCAGAGAAAGGGGGTGTCCACTGTCAACGGCCAAGGTCACCGGAGGTGGTCGGTGACAGTGTGGGAGGTGATGTCTTCAGAGATTTGTAGCTACACAGGTTTCCAGGGAAAACCTACAGCCCAATAAAACGTCGCCGGGTCTCTGAAATGCCACAGGCTGTCGGTGGCAGTGGAAGAGCATTTGTAAACCTTCCGCGTCCCCACCAAACACCCTCTTGACTCTCCCATCCCTTCCTTTGATTGCTGTTATTTAAAAAGGAGGAAGACAAATGGCCAAGCACGTAAATCACGGGGCGCTGAAAAGGTCACACTAACAGAGCTGGTAACTGCCTTTTGGAGCATGTTTGAAGGATTTAAAACCTCATTACTGTGTCCAGGATTGTAAAGAGCAAATGATAACAGGACTTGCGTGAGGCACAGAGAAAGCAAGAGAGCCGACCACGTTCCCAATATCTGAAAAGCATTTGATGCTGACAGCGTGGAGCCCAAATGATGCAGCTTCGGGCGGGGGCCGGTGGACACCCCGAGAGAGGAGCCCCTCGTGCCCCACCCAGAACGCGGCTCCGGGAGCAGCCAGCGGTCACGGGACCCCGTCTCATCCTGCCAGCGGCCTGCGAGCCCACCTACGAGCGAGCAGGGTTTTGTGTTGATGAAAACACCAAAGCGCATTGTATCCCAGGTTTTCATGAGCTATTTCTAGAACCTTCTTCTTGCTGCCACAGACAGGAATGAATTCAAATTACTTCATTGGAAGAGATTTCCGATTCTTGTCCACTCCCACCTGTTCCATGTCTGTTCACTACCGCCTCCCCCAATTCCTGATTCAAGACATTTCTTCCGGCTTTACTGAGGGTAGAATTGACAAGTTACGTGTGAATGTTTAAGGTACGTGGCGTAATGATTTGACATATATGTATCTATATATATAGATGAGTATATAACTGTGAAATGACCACCACGATCAAGCGAGTAAACACATCCGAGACCTCCTATAGTCAGTTGTGCGTGTGTGTGTGTGTGTGTGTGTGTGTGTGTGTGTGTACGCACGCAGTGAGAAGACTTCAGATCTACTCTCCTGGCCAAACGCAAACACACAATGCAATATCGTTGAGTGTTGTCATCATGCTACATATCTGGTCCCTAGAACTTACATCTCATAACTGAAAATTCGTACCTTTACCAACATTTCAAGGCATTTTAACTACAACCTATTTCTTTTCTTTTCTTTTTTCTTAAGTAATCTCTACCTACAATGTGGGACTCGAACTCACGACCCCGAGATCAAGAGTTGCCGGTCTCTACTGACTGAGCCAGACATGGAATCCCAAACACAACCCATTTTAATCACAGGATCAGAACGAGCTTTGGAAATCTTTTCTTTTTTAATAATATTTTATTTTTTTATGAGACAGAGAGGAGCACAAGCAGGGGGAGCGGTAGGCGAGGGAGAGGGAGAAGCAGGCTCCCCACTGAGCAGAGAGCCCCACGCAGGGCTCGATCCTAGGACCCTGGGATATGATCTGAGCCTAAGGCAGATCCTTAACCAACTTAGCCACTCAGGCGCCCTAGCTTTGAAAATCTTAAGGCCCTTTTTATGCAAAAGAAATGAAAGCATTAGTATAAGGCCCTGTGTTCAACTGTGTTTACTATTAAAAGGGCTGGTTAGAAGCCATGACTGTCTTGTCGTGCACAGCCTGAGAAATTATCCTCCCAGAATAAAATTTAAGAATCTGTTCCTTTGAAAAGCTATGATACGGGAAAACCCGAATTTGCATGAACAAAAAACCAAACCAAACAAACAAAAATTAAAAACCTCAAATTAATCTATCTGTAACAGAATTCAGAATTCAATTCACAAAATGTCACTTATCCATAATTTTTCCAGGAATATTTCTAGGAATATTTCAGAAGACACATAATATTTCATTGGGCACATAATCAGGGGCTAAAATTAAAAAAAAAAAATCCCTGTAGGGTCCAGGCAGGTAACAGGAATCCTCGAAGTGGGTCTGGGATCAGTCGTAGAGAGTGACCCATTGTTTTCAACAGCACAACCGTGATTGAGATGAAAAGAAAGGTGACCCTAAAAGCCCTCCGAAACAGTAACTGATAGGAATCAGTAACTGATAGGAAACAGTAACTGATAGGTCCACTGTGGCCAGTGGGCGTGAACAGACCCCCGGCAGGACGGCAGCCACGGATCAGATGGACCCAAGTGTTGCCAGATGGGAATGCTGACACAGTGCTTGTGATTTTTCAAATTTTTCAAGAAAAACAAGAAATTGAGAATCTACTAATTTTTCATTATTGGTAAAAAAAAAAAAAAAAGAATCAAATGTTTTGCAAGCAAACAAGGCAGACCCGGAGCTATAGTTGTCTGAAGAATCATCACTTTGTAACCCCTGATCAGGCCATTCTGATTCTGAAGGCACTGCTGTGGCTATGTTTCGTTTTCTCTTAGTTTGTCGGTCTCATTGTTTTAAGTGTATAAACTTGGGGGCACACATCTTGGCCTCATTTGCATCACGCACCAATCCTTACTAAGAGCTCTTTCCAGCTCCACGCTCGGCCAGAAACAGGAGACATTGGATCCCACCTGCCAGGTCGGAGGAGTTAGGAGGGGCAGCTGGAGAGAGCTCTGTCCTGGGGAGGAGTGGGCTCTCACGGGAAGCAGCACTGGGACCGATTAGTTACGTCTGCCACGAGCACCCGCGAGGGACGATGGCGACACGCATGTCTAATCTCTGCCGTCCTCAGCTCGCAAATTGAGTGCAAACTCCAACACGCATTTCAAGGTGTTTGAAGACCTCACTCCATTTATAACCTCATATGCTGCCAATCCCTTTCCCCCAATGTGTACCTCATACAGGCTCCCTCCCCTGCACACGAGTACAAAAGTTGTATCGCATACCGTGTTCCTACATGCCTCCAGCATTTGCCATGAGTCCCGCTGACCGAAATGCCATCCGTTCTTACTCGTTTGCCCGCTCAACTCCCACTCAAATTTGCCATTCGATTCAGATGCACCTCCTTTGTGTATCTTCCCTAGCTCTCTGGTCTCGATTCTTCTATGTCCCATTGTGCTTTGTGCCCATGTTTACAGGGAAGTTTCTCAAATGGTCTTATGTCTCTCCTAATACAGTAGGAACTATTCAAGGTCATGAATCCTGTCTTCATCACCTGTGTATCCCTAGCATCTAGACAGAAACAGATCCTGTGCTTGTTGGATGGGTGGGTGGGTGGGTGGATGGGTGGATGGGTAGACGGATGGGTGGATGGGTAGATGGATGGGTGGCTGGGTGGATGGGTGGATGGGTAGACGGATGGGTGGATGGGTAGACGGATGGGTGGATGGGTAGATGGATGGGTGGCTGGGTGGATGGGTGGATGGGTAGACAGATGGGTGGATGGGTAGACGGATGGGTGGATGGGTAGACGGATGGTTGGATGGGTAGACGGATGGGTGGCTGGGTGGATGGGTGGGTGGATGGGTGGATGGGTGGATAAAGTGATTACCCTGTTACTACTCAAAAATGCAAGTCAACGGCCTCTCTTAGGTCAAATTTTCCCAAACTTCAGTTATTCGTGTGACACGTCCACAATTTCTGCCATGTCCACATTCTAGAAATTACTCACGATTTTTATGTGACACTTCAAAGAACACAGCATACTATGGTGCTCTAAATTTAGAAAGTGAGGAGTTCGTTGGTAATTGCTGTGACCCGCTCTCCCTCCTTCCGTCTGCTGAGATGGAAGGCAATGTTTACCTGCTCAAGGTTTACATCCCTGGGCACACCTGCCCACACACCTGTAATTCCAGCACTCATTTCCTTTAGTCATTGATTTTGTGTCGTACTTACATTAATTTCTGACACATATTCAAATATATAATAATAAAACACCAGAGTGTCCCTATACCAGCAAAACCCACATTATAAACCTCCAGTGGCATGTGCGCCATGCTTGGGGAAACAATGATTTAAGTGATTTGTTCTTGAAAGCACACCATTTGACACATCACAGGGATGATGCATCCATCATTCTGAAGATGCCACTGACTTGAGGATATCTTCTTTATGGCCAATTAAGCAGAAGCCCCAGGAATACAGCATTTCCTCCTTGGGGAGCATTAGGGATGGCGTGACACACAATTCTTATACGCTACATACCAGCCACGGACAGCCGATGCATAGCAGTTTTATTTCAACGAGACCGCAGCCTGCGTAAGCCTCTTTTATTGCTTTACAAATGGAATTAGTTATTGATTCTCCCTTTTATCACAGAGAAGTACAATCCGAAACCACAGTAAGCATTTTTAATATATGGACACCCATGCCTAATGGCCCCTGGGCATCCTTGTCAAAGTAGGTCACCAGCACTGCCTTCCACAAAGAAGCCGGCTGCCGAACGAAACGCTAGAGTAGGCAGGCAGGCTGGGTGACGTCAAGGCCCAGAATAGCCTGCGGAACACGCAGGGATAGAGTGTTCTCCGGGAAGGGGCTGTGGTTCTTTGCCTGATTTCACGCATTGACATCCTGTGTGCCCATCCGAGCGTCACTTCCCCTGTCCAGCAAGAACACATGTCGCTCTTCCAAAAGGAGGCGAAGGAAACTCACCCAGGAAACGCAGACCTCCGATTCTGTAGTGTCTACCTCGCTCCACACCTCAATCCCAAGATGGCTGCGCCGTACTGCAATCTCGGCTGCTTTGTGTCTCTTTATCTTCCCTTATCTTAATCATAATAATCATGAAAATAAAAGCAAAATACCATCATGGATAGAACCGATTACGTTTTAAGGTGCGTTCGTTTAGCCATCGTGGTTATTTCTAACCCTCCGCCATTTGCGCGCCATATTCAAGACCTTTTCCATACGTGGTATCACCTTTAATATTACTCACTTAAGGCTTCCTAGGAATTCCCTTTAAACTGACTTTGTTCCTTTTTATTTAATCAAATGCTAAACCACTTATCAGTGAATGTATATACTGAAACAACTAGCCAAGTATTATTTTTAAAGAGGATCTCAGCGTCCTCTAAAACCATTTTCACCTCACTTTAGAGAACATTAAATTCTCATTTGACTACCAGAGGGTCTTTTGAGGAGCGTGTTAGCAATTAAATTACTTCCCTTTATTGCCAAACTCACCCTATATCATCCGCCTTGCAGAAGTGGATATGGGTCCTTTAGACAGGATTCCACGGCTAGCAGGCACAGCCCTAAGCTTTGTGTCGTGTGACTGGAGAGGCATGATGGGGGAGTGAGCTCTGCTCCTTGACCTCGGGGCACGGGACACAGGGAGAACTGAGGCAAACATGAAGTGTGTTGGGACTCAGAGCCTTTTGTCTCTGGCCCTGGAGTCTCGTGTCTTCTGTGAGCAATCCTGAAACTGTGGATGATAAACTGCTATAGTCTCAGTAGACTGGAATCTCAGCCCCTTTGTGATTCTTGACAGTGGGATGGAAAGAGCCTCGTCAGGGGAATGTTTACAGACGAGGGCCTTTCAGGGCCTTGTTGGCCTGGAGCGGGTGAAGGCCAGCATGAACGCGTGACGACCACATGGCTGCCGTTCTGCCGGTTCTTGAACCTTTCAACCGAATTCTCCCATAATTATTTTCTCGTCCCCCACTTCAGTGTTCCAATGGATTTCTCTTCCTTAGATAGAAGAAAGAAACTTTTTAAGGATTCCTTCTCCCCTCCAATCCATATCCTGCCAAATTCCATTTGTTTCCAGGACTTTCTTAAAATCTCCCAATTAACATTCCCCAGTGCTTCCCCAGTAGTGACAGGATACAGTCCATACTCCTGGCCTTGGCTGACTTGACCGTCCCACTCTGGCTCCTCCACCCTCCCCTCCTCACCTCCTGACCTTCCCCCTATAATCTGTGCAGTCCTGTCGGGGAGGCAAGATTTTATTAAAGCTGTTCCTTGGGGCACCTGGGTGGCTTGGACGGTGAAGCATCTGCCTTTGGCTCAGGTCCTGATTCTGAGGTCCTGGGATGGAGCCCCGTGTCAGGCTCCTTTCTCAGCAGGGAGTCTGTTCCTCCATCTGCCCTCTGCGCCCCCACCGCTCATGCTCTGCTCTCTAAAACAAATAAATAAAATCTTAAAAAATATCATAAAGCTGTTCCTTCCAGAGGAGACTCTTTTTTCGTGACTACCTACACTTCACGCTCATATAACCATTAAGACCAAATTCAACCTTCCCCCTAAGTCATGCAAATAGAGTTTAGTAACAACCAATTCTAGGTTTATGTTTCTTCCACATCTGAGTTCTCAAAGAAGGTTCCAGTAACTCAGAGCCAATGCCCTTGTGTCCGAATTTTCCAAATCAATGGCTAAGCCTGGAAACAGCTTCACACCTTCAACTTTTTCTCAGGAGCAAAAACCCTTGCAGAGGGGCTCTCCTTTTCTGTGACTGGCTGCCAATGCCTCCGCTCTCTTCAGGCCATGGACCACTGTGCAGAGGACTGGGTGCCTGAGCCAGCCCCTTGGCAGTCCTCCCCACCAGCACCCGGCCCGGGAGGTAGGCTGGGAGCCCAAGCAGCGTGAGCGCTCTTCCCTAGGAAGCTCTAAACTGAAACTGGTAATAAAATGTCTATTTTCCTCTTAGTACAAGTCTGTACAAATATGAGCCTTGTTGTGCATTTGGCCTCAATGTCTTCCTTGTCTGGGGAAATAAAACTGTTGCACAAAAGAGAGATGCAAAGAACCTTGACGTGAGTCATTTTCCTCTAACTGTCACCATAGGGACCTCCATCTTCCCCTTGTCTGAGAGTGGACAAACCCCTCCTCGTGCATCTGTTCTGGGAGGTGGGTCACACTGATCTTGCCACTTATTACCAGGAAACTGGATTAATTCACTTTTCCTTTTAATTCTGAGTGCTATTCCAATGTCCCGCTCTCCCTATCGAGGAGAATACACATTGTGAGGAATAAATGTTGGCACTACAAATGGGGAAGATTGTGCTTCAAGTCAACTGATTTCCATCTGCACACTGCCCACACTAGAGCCAATGTCAAATGCACTGTGTTCATCTGCTGTTTGTCCCTATTCTTGTGATCACCACAGCCTGATCTTTATAGTTAAATGCTGGAACTACAGGGCCCATTAGACTTGACTTTCTGAAATAACTCTGTTAGGGATTCATGTTTTATTCAGACTAGAAATGAGGGCCTATTGATTTAGCTCTAAATATCACACTCTTCGACTGGAGTGGCTGTTTACTTTCCGGCGGGTTTTTGGGCTTTGTGTGGTCCAACAGGCACCGCTCACGAGAGTTCTATAGATTAGTGCAAATCACTGATTTTTTTAGTGGACCAGTGAAAAATGCAGAGCACAAGTAGATTCCCACTGATCCAAACAGAAAGGGATGTCTTCTTCAGCAGGGAGAGGCCTAGGTAGTCTCCGTCCAACTGCTTCCTTTCAGCCAACAGTAAAATGCAATTGCTCTATGAAGAGATTGACTCTCATGTGTTGGGCTGGTCCAAGAGGAAAGTGTTTGCTCTTGCCCAGTCTGTTCTAGGGAATCAGATTCTCATTCTAGAGCCCTGATTAAGCACCACATTCATGGGTACCACATCCTTCAGCCTTCAGGGGCAAACTTGTTCAGTCCAAAATGCTGGGCACCTCCCATCATCTTCATACCACGAAGAGCACAGCCTAACTCCAATGAGAAACCTTGAGTCCATTCAGTCTTTCCTAAATGTTGTAGACGAGATCATGGCCAGCACCACACCCAACGGAGCACATACCCCAGAGTAAGGTAAATCCAAAATCAAGATCCATTTCCATTAGCCACGAAGCCACTCTGAGCCTTCATCTCCTTGTCCAGAAAACTGAAGCAATACGACTCATGACAAAGACTTAGTGTGGCTTTCACGTGAAACAACCCACTTGTAGAGGGTCAAGCACCTGGAAGATAGTCAATAAATCTGAGTCTCCATTCTGTCCTGCTTCAGAATTAAGGGGTCGGGGGTGGGGTTGAGGAACAGCACTCTGAAAGGCGGGGAGGGGATTGGAAATTTTTAAACAAATAATTCTTAGTAATAAAACAGACCGATTTTCATTTGGATTGAATACGTTTCCGCACATATGATGTGGATCTAGATGTTGGCCACAGGCAGTAGGGAAGGCGTTAGGCGAGGCCCTGCTGTCCAACCGCAGGGTGATGCCTCGATGTCGCACAGTTGTAATGGTCTCTCTTTGCAAGTACAGGATAGCACACATTTATTTACATGGGGCGATAAATCCCCCCTGCGTTCTATAGATGGCTAGGGGCCATAAGAATTCTTCTGCACAAGGTAGCTGGGGCAGATACTGCCACGACTTCTTGGCAAGAGTAAAGTGAAGGCAGAGACGCTAGGTGGTTGGCAAATGGCAGGTAGGTGGTAGCAAGACGGCAAAGCGGGAGGTGAAGCGTGGGCTCCTGACACTGTGATCTATTAGGTTTTTCTACTATCCACCCCTGTGTAAATGAAAGAAATCACATGAGAAGAATGTGCCATCCTGGTGCTGATTATTAGCGGTTGTTAGGGCTTACCACGCGCCAGACTCCGTAACAGGCATGTTTAATACACTGCTGCAGTGGTTACCTATGTGCCAATCTCACCGGGCTGAGGGACGCCTAGACAGCCGGGAAAATGTTGTTTACGGGTGTGTCTGCGAGGCTGGCTCTGCATGAGATGCCCGTTTGAATTGGTAGCATTTCCTGGGCGTCTGGCTTGCACAGGGCAGATCACAGAACTTCTCAGCCTCCATAATTTTATGAATCCATCTCTCATAATAAATCTCTTTCTATCTATCTACATACAGTCTATTGGTACTGTTTGTCTGGAGAAGCTGAATGTCACTGTTTCGTTTACGGCGTCACAAATTTCTGGCATGGACAGAAAGGCCAGACCACAGCTCCTTCTGCCCCAGTAGGGGCTGCAGGAAAGGACCGGAGAACTGTAGCTGGCGAAGCTGCAATTTCTCATAGCACTGCGATCACCCGCACGCAGGGCCGTCGATGGGGACTACGGGAAATGCAAACCCCACCGTGGGTTCTCAGTTAATGAACGTCCAGGATGTCTGTGCACAACCGTATTCAAAACAAATTGAGAGTGTAGCCCACGTAGTCACTGAACGATACACTGAAAGGATGGTAGGCCCTATTTGATTTATCCGCCATCCCGCACTGGGTAACGCGTCTCCTGGGAAATGGCAAGGTTGAAACCCTTGGTGAGCAGGTATGGCTGCAGCCAGAGGACGTGTTAGAAGTTGACTTTATTCACCAGAACGTGGACCAGTGCTTTAATTTGGGGGAAAAAAAATCATGTAGGGACTGGACCATGGGGCTTTAGCAAAGGTCAGTAACATAGAGATACTTGATTTGTCGCCGCACTGACTGGTGTGGGAGAGGCGACCTTCCAGAAGGCTGACGCGGTACCCTCACCGGTGTGGCCCCAGGCCTAGCAGCCAAGCTGCTTCCACAGCAGATCCAAACAGCAGTTTAGGAGATGTAATTAGAGAAGAAGGAATAAAGGATATGGATGGAAACCATCGTCTTCTGCTGGCTCCTTTTCCCACTTGACAAGAACTAGAAGAGAGAATCTCCTCCCTGTTTAACGGCTGAGCTATGTAAATCTGAAATCTCCTCTGGCTTTATCATTTCGTGGGGGTCTCAGCTCAGCTGTGATTTATATTTCCTCCAGCTCCTAACCCCAGAACCACCTCTGAACACCCATGTGATCTAAGTGATACGCATTATTAAAAAGCCACAAAGCGACTAAATTCCCTGCATATTCGAGGAGCATTATCAAGAGAGAGGCGTCCTCTCTCATCGCTGCCCCGGGTGGTGCAAATGCTTTTGGACAGGGAAAGGTTTCAGCATCTTCTCTGTCGGATCTGTGCGTTCCTGAATTCCAAATCTAAGCCAATATATATTCAGTTGTTCAGGGTGCTTTAGAAAGAATAGGACGCATGTCCAGCTCTGACAAACAGTGACTCGAAACTCTCAGATCTTACTTAAAACAAGTTATTTTGTGGACAATGCAAGAGCAAGACAACAAAATAGACATGACCGTGAGAGACGCTACACCGCTCTTCGCTCTGGGCTGTGCTCCGCGGAAGGCCAGGGTGCCTGCTCACGGCGCGGGGAAGAGGGAGACGGCAGGCGCCAGAGCTCACACCCCACCTCAGCCCCTTGCCATGTGGGTCGCCTGGGGCACACTAGCCACCTTCTACGTGCACCGGTTTCCCGAGCCAGGAAAATAGGATTCTTAGTAGTATTCTCCCCGTGGTGTTACTGGAAAGACTAAATGAATTAGAACATACGCAGCACGGAGAAGAGCGCCCGGGACCTTAGCACCCGCCAGGTGTCCGATCAGCGCGCATCACTGACACTGTTTCGTACGCGGATGGTCCCCGTGGCCGACTGTGTCCAGCCAATCACACAATCACATTTCTCCATAGTGAGAACCGAGCCAAGGACAGAACCGAAGTCAAGGACAGAACTCCAAAGCCCTGTATTCATCTCAGGACGAGGTGCGTTATTTGCTGGGATAAATATGATCCCCCAGAGGGTCATGCTGGATCCCTCATCAGACATAGAGCCCAACATCCCGGATCTTGCGTTGATGCCCTGGAAGGGTGAATTCTCGTCTTGGGAAGGGGTAACTGTATTTTGCATAGAGGAGGAATATAAGTAATCTGGGGCCAGAGGGTAGACTGTGGTTACTTTAAAAGGTGTCCGCAAACCTTCAACACTTGTCCCTCTAACAGGTGGAGAACGACTCCCTCTCACTGAGGGTGGGCTGGGTTTAGCGCGTAGCTTGTCTCGAATACAGTATGTTGTAAGTGGCAGCATGTGTCCTTGAAATCAAGGCATGGGCTTCTCTGTGAATTCCCCCTCCCTCTCTCTCTGCATCTGTCTCTGTCTCTGCCTCTCTGTCTCTCTCAAATGGCTCACTCTGGGGAAATCCAGCTGTCATGTCACAACATTTAATTGGCCCTTATGAAGAGGTCTGTGGTGGGGTAAGCTGTCTGGAGCGGTTGAGCCGTTCCCCGATTCCTGACCCACTGGAAGTCTGGTTTAATACATGCATATTTTTCGGAGTAGCTAAGGTGTGGGCGATGTGTTATGCAGTTGGACATTCCGTAAGTCTTTGGTGGTGTAAAGCATTTCTCCAGCAGTTAGCAAATGCCTCTGAAGATCTGCCATGGTGCCTCCATGTGGTATGCTTTCCAGCAACACCTGCTGGCTGTGCCCTTCCTAGAGGAAAGGGAACATTCACAGGCACTCTTCATGGGGAGCTCCGTCCACGTCCGTCATTCTTGGCCTGCCCAGACTGCACGCCCCTACTGGCTGTTTTCTCCACTCGACCCCAGGATGAAGTCGTTCAGGCTGAGCTCTCCTCTCAGTCCCACCACGGGATACACAAGTTCAGTCTGGCCAGTGAGCCTCTCCACCTGTGTCCACGGCGCTGCTGCTTTGCACCGGGCCCGAGAGCAAGGGCTTCTTGCTGACATGGCTGGGAACCAAGGCTTTCCTCCCGCTGGACTCAAAGCCACCACGACGTAAGCCCTGAAACTATGGGGGCCCCAAGTACAAGGGGAGCCTGGCAGCGAATGAGGACAAGAGAGGAATCAGGAGTGAGGAACAGAAAGAAACCAAGCCCTAAGAAAGCCCTCAATCCAGCTTCGCCATGAACTTTACCGGCTCTTTTCGGCTACATGATCCAACCGACGTCCTGTTTAGTGTAACAAAATTGGATGTGAGTTTTCGTCATTTGTAAGAAAAAAAAGTCTAGGGACACCTGGGTGGCTCAGGTGGTTAAGCGTCTGCCTTTGGCTCAGGTCATGATCTCAGGGTCCTGGGATCGAGCCTCACGTCAGGCTCCCAGCTTGGCAGGGGAGCCTGCTTCTCCCTCTCCCTCTGCCTCTCCCCCTGCTTGTGCCCTCTCAGTCTGTCTCTCTCAAACGAATAAATAAAATCTTTTTTAAAAAGTATAATTAATGTCAAGACCCGCATGAGAGCTCCTGGATCCTGCCTCCCACACCTGTCCACGGCTTCTCCATCTAAATTTTTAGGTGCCTTTGTCTCTGTTACTGTGGTTCAAAGTGTCCTCTCTAGGGGGTCCCATTCAGAAAACACACCACTGTCACCTTAGCCTCTGTGCACCCAACCTCCAGGAGCTCCCTCCTAGGTGCGGTGCCTTAACCCACGGGATGCGGATGCTATTTCAAAGCCAAAGTCTTTCTCCCTTAGAAGCCGGCTTTCTACACATTTCTAAGCAAAGAGCAGGGCCATTTTAATTTTCCATGAGACTCATCCATCAGAAGACACTGCCTTAACCGCTCACAAGCCAGACTCAAAAACAAAGGGAAGTCTTAAACACGTTAACATCTTTTTATTAGGTCTTTAGCATCTCATTATTGTCTAGTCCAGCAGAAACCAGATGCCTGGACACAATTCTGCAGAAATAAGTCGGTGGGCACTGTCTCTGGGCCAGCATGGATTTATTTATATTTCTTTTTCAAGAAGGAAAAGAGTTAAGAGCCTGCTTATGATGTGTGGTGGACTTCTGGGGTCCCGGGAGCTACCATTTTTGCACAGGGTAATTACTACCCCTAAAAGCAAAACCCATCACTGAATCAGAAAAAGCGGCATAAAAAGATTGCCACTCTGGAAATACATTTCTCGTCCTTCCTGGGAAGATCTTCAAAGAAACTTGGCAACAAAAAGAAAACATGCCTTTAAGGTGGTGTGGCTGAAAACAACAGCGTGTTACAAATGCAGCAAAGCACATTGCCGGCCCACTGACCCCTCCGAGGGGGAGCAGTGAGAACGAGCCTCTCACCATGTCCTCCACAGCCTCAAAGGATGATGAAGCAACATTTGCAGGCTCAGAGCAAGCTGCTTGCTGGGAACGCTGGCTCCACCGCCCACCAGCCGGATGACGTGGGAGAAGTCATTTATCTCCTTAAAGCCTCGGATTCCTTGTCTGCAAAATTTAGCTGGTAGTATTCCTTACCTTAAAACCCCATTCAAGGCATAAATGAGCGGACACTGCTTATGTGTTTCTAATAGTGCTTGGCCAACAATAAAATTTCACTATTAATATCCACTGTCTACATCCTGCTACCAAGGGCAGAAACCATATGTGTTCCACTTTGGTAGCCCCCGAGCTCCAAGAGCGTTACACTACCCACGGTGAAGGTTCGGAGACTATCTCTGGAATACGTGCACTCCACGGGGCCCAGAGAGAATGTGGATCACAGTACCTAACTACAAGGTCCAAGCCCCCACCCACCGAAAACTCACTTGACTGTAGAGGCTCCATATGTCTAGGATCACCTCCAGGGAAAAGGAATTCACAGATGTCCCAGGAAACATATCAAGCATGGGAAAACTCACACAGGTGCTCATGCCACCCCTGGATCTTCCTGCTTTCCTTCCCCCTTTCCTTTCCTCTTTCCTCCCTCCCTCCCTTTCCCATGACTCAGTCCTAGAGCCTATGAAGCTTCCAATTGAGTAAGATGAAAACCTATACACATATAAATACCTATAAATATATATGGCAGGTCAAACATTTACGAGGTCCTTTTTACAAAGGCAGCCTTCCCTGGTTCTCCCCCAGAAGGGAGTGAACTACTTACATATTTAACACGCGGCATTTCAACTACATATGCTGAGAATAAAAAAGAGAGAGAGAAATAAAATCTGTCTGGGACTCCTCCTAAACCCCTTTACATTTCCTCTACCCCCTTTGACCCATAAGGACCCAAGGAAATTAGCCACAGCCAAATGCAAGGAGAAAAAAGAAAATTAACTCTTGGGTCTTGAGTCTCAAAGAGCCCAAATCCTTGTGATTGAAATTTAATTTGAGGACTCTCAAAGGCTTGTCTGATGATTGGTAGGTTTGTCTTATACACTCGGATGCAGAGCTAACCCATGCACAGTTAGATTCTGCTAGACTGCTATCATTCCATGCTACACATAGGATGTTAAGGTATCAGGAGTTATCAGAACCTGCCAATGTTTGAAGAGCTAGGAACCATGAAGTCACGTTTGAAACCATGCCTAAAAATCTGGCCATATACTATGTCCCAGGGGTGGTTAAGCACTCACATCCCTCAACTATTTCTCCAGTCATCTGATTCCCAGAGCCCTCAGCACCCCAAACATTCTCTGGAAGAGTATGTTCCAATTGCCCAGCGTCACTTTTAAGAGCTGGAATGAGGGAGAATTCTAGCACAGAGGGACAGATTGAGGTCTATCATTTTTGCCCACTTTTTAATGGAGACCAGCATATATGAATTTTCAACTTTTTCATGACCTGTGCTATCAGAAGTGTGGTGAGAAACACCCCATGCCCCATGCCTGAGGCCTCGTGTGACGGGGTCAGGGTGTTAGGGAGTCCCAGGTGATATCGCCCACCAGGAAGGTGAGCCTCCCTTAAGCTTGTCAGGAGCAGCAGGAATCAAGTTTTCTATCCGAGACTGTCCGTTTTATGCATGTAGGCTACCAAAATTTTCTCTGGTGTGAGATGTGGCTGCCTCCAAAGGCCTCCAGCTTCACAAGGAGGCTGAAATAAGAAGGACATGCATCCTCCCAGACCTGCTCTACCCTGGGAAAGCAACTTCAACCAGGCTCTCATTCTCTCATTCTCTCCTGAAGAGTCTGTGATTGAGCTGAGTGCAAGCTTGCGGGTTGTACGGGAGCAGCGGGGGGACCTTTGTGGGACAGAACTTAACATTACTGTTACTTTCCTAGATGAGTTAATAGAGTCGATATAAGGGACTCTCTGAACAACTCATAGGACAAATGATACCGAAAATTTGACATCCCCCCAGATGTTTCGGGGGCTCTCCTACAAATGAGCAACTCTAATCAGTGTGTTACATACATGCAAAGATGCAGATTTGGAGCCCAGACCCTTGCAACCCACACCCCTGAGCCAGGGGCCGGATTCCGACAGAGCCATGATCCCAGTCAAAGGCAATGAGGCACAAAAGAAAAATTAAGTCAAACAAAAAGCAGGAAAAGTCCTCCGTAAGGAAGTCAGCCACATTATGGAATTTTTAACACTGGGAATACTTAAAATTATTTTAAGTGGTACATAGATGAATTTATCTTTGTTTTGGGTTTGGCGATTTATTTATTTATTTATTTTTTACTTTTGACATTTTAACATGTATTTTTAATTTTTTTTAAAGATTCTGTTTATTTATTCAGCGAGAGCGTGCATGCGCGAGTGAGAATGAGCAGGGGGAGGAGCAGAGGGAGAGAGAGAATCTCAAGCAGACTCCGTGTTGAGTGTGGAGCCCGATGCGGGGCTTGGTCTCACGACCCTGAGGTCATGACCTGAGCTGAACTCGAAAGTCAGACACTCAACCACCTGAGCCACCCGGGCGCCCCAACATTGTAACGTGTGTTAAGAAATGTAACACACATTGGGGCGCCTGGGCGGCACAGCGGTTAAGCGTCTGCCTTCGGCTCAGGGCGTGCGTGATCCCGGCGTTATGGGATCGAGCCACGTCAGGCTCCTCTGTTATGAGCCTGCTTCTTCCTCTCCCACTCCCCCTGCTTGTGTTCCCTCTCTCGCTGGCTGTCTCTATCTCTGTCAAATAAACGAAAAATTATTAAAAAAAAAAAGAAATGTAACACATACAAAACTCATGCTTCTGGACTGTAGACTTGGAGTGTCGCTAAATTTAGGTTTGTTTTTTTTTTAAGTCTAAAAGGTGAATTCATTTAAAGAAAAACAAGTATATAAAGGCACGGCGCTGTGTGCCGTTGGCCAAACTGTGACGGTGGCGAGAACGCACTTCAGGAAATACTGTCCCTTGGAGCGTTACTTCTGTTCACGAGCAAGGTAGTTATACCGCAGGAGGAGGGTCCCTGCAGTCAGTCACCCACTCCTCAGCGTGCTCACCGTGGGACAGAAGGAGGGACAGTAAAGGGAGTGAAGGTTAGACGTGTAGATAAGCAGATAAGAGAGACCGACAGCCACCGTCTGATGTGCAGCGGGGAGGCTCAGACTTGGAGGTCCAGAGTGAGCGGAAGGCAGAGACGGGAGGCGGAAGGGCAGCGGGGGCAAGACAGAGAACAGGCGGGTGTAACCTTTGGTGCGGACCGTCTGTGCTGTCCCAACCACTCACTCCACCTGCCCTGCTTCCAGATAATTCCTTCCACGCTTATCTCCAGCTCCTTCCCGGCTCCCGCCTTGGGCTTTTGAAAGCTCTGCTTCTTCTCCACTGCACCCTGTTAACGGCATCCCTTTGTTGTCTGAAGAAATCTCCCCCAGCTTGGGCTGGATTAAAATTTAATAAAACATCAGGTTGCCACAGGACTAACAAGCGAATGACAGCTGTTTAATTAAAACTTAAAACTTGATTAGATGGCACCACGTAGGGAAAACACTCCAGAGGGAATGCGTAAAACTGTTAAAAATCAAGCCTGAAGTAAAGACTTTATTTAAAGACATCATGGAAACTGTAAAAAAGCTTGTGCCGTGTGGGATCCGATGGCTGCTCTTGGGTTGACTTCCCAGCCTTCATACAGGCCCCATGTCTGCCTGCCCGCTGGCAGCCCTGGAAGCTCCGTCAAGGTCAAGAAGAGGTCGATGCTGATTCTATGTGCCTAAGTGTGGGGAAGGGTCTGAAACCCAGGGGTGCCTCAAGACAAAACACAGGACAGCACAGCCACCTCTCATCTCTCCTGGACTTGTGTCTGAAGTTCAGGGTCCCGCGCAGGGGGCCTGGGGGGCAGGGCAAAGCACACCGTCCCCTTCCTCAGCCCCGGACCTTCCAAGGTGACCCAAGACCCAGCATCGAAGATGCATCACAGAAGAGTAGAAACAGTTAAGACCCATCTGGGGAATAGCCTACTGTTTAAATAAAGAAGAAGAGAAAGAGGAAAATGCTGTCCTTGAGGGAAAAAGGGATAGAGAATTTTGATCCCTTCCCTTCCCCCAAATCAACTCAAGCTCTCTCTGTTGGATAAGAACAGAGCAAGGAATAAGATTCTTTGAAACATATTGATGTGAATTATACATCACTCGAGGTCGTACGTTGTAGGACTGTTCCTGCCACATCGTTGTCACCAAAAGGAAAGCGCGTGGTGTTACGTGGAGCCCCAGGTACGCGTGTCAGCAGAACCTGAAGGAATTCTTCCAGTGCCTCATTTACAAAGTAAAAGCTTACGAGGACAATCCTGACAAGTATCTTTTTTCTGATTGATAAATGATCAACCTCCCTCTCCTTCAGAGAGAAGAGGTAAGCAGTATTAATCAACGGAAGCAGCTTAATGTTTAACTCAGACGCTCTGCTAAATTATTGTGATCCAAGACATTCTGATGTGCCTTCCGGACGCACACACGTAGTATTTCAGGACACAGGTGCAGAGCGATGTAAGTGATTCCTGCAAAAGGCTGTTCTCAGCTTCTCGCATCCCGTCCCGTCCAACTGCATCGTGTTTTCACCTGTGCAACAGACCTTCGTGCGATGAGATGAAAATGCTCTTATCATTGGTGCCTCAGGCAGAGCCGAGCTACGAGCACCGGACATGTGGCCAGTGTGACTGAGAAACCGAGTTTTGAAGTGGTTTAAATTCAGATCGCCACGCATGGCCATCATCCTGCCAGGAAAAGGTGTATATGCGTCGATGTATTTAAGACCAACGTGAAACGACACAGAAAGCAAACGGTCCCGTTCCTCTTTAGAAAAACACATAAATGGTATTTACTGCTTATTGAAAGAAAAGCACAATCTTTCTCATACTTTTAACAAGACAGGAGAAACTGTTTTGGCTTTTTATTTGCTTTTCTGATTTTATGAAGGACTCTTAAAATCCAGAAGGATGGGGGCGCCTGGGTGGCACAGCGGTTAAGCGTCTGCCTTCGGCTCAGGGCGTGATCCCGGCGTTCCGGGATCGAGCCTCACATCAGGCTCCTCTGCTATGAGCCTGCTTCTTCCTCTCCCACTCCCCCTGCTTGTGTTCCCTCTCTCGCTGGCTGTCTCTATCTCTGTTGAATAAATAAAATCTTAAAAAAAAAAAAATCCAGAAGGATGGACAGTCCAATGCAGGCTGCTTAGTTTCTGTTCTAGGAATCGCGGTATTTGGCAATCTACCAATCCACAGCAATCGTAAAGGTGGCCCCACTGCTTCCAAGGATCGATCACCCCAGATTAGGACGCATGTCTAGTGTTATAAGAGCAATGGACCATTAATTGAGCAGTGTCCAACAAGCACCTCTGTCCTAATCAAAGCTGACGATTACAGGCTCTTTCCCTAAAGATGCCACAGGCTGGGACGCACGGGTCAACGGGAATGGAAGGTTTGAAATACGTTGGCTTTATAATAACCCTGCACCTTGCTGTGCTCAAGGGGTCACTCCCTGGAAACTTCGGCTGGGGTGGATGCCAGCTGTGCCAACCTGGAAATGGAGATGAGAGGAGATGGAAAATGAGAGGAGCTAGTTAAACAGGCACAGCTGGAGATTTCTGGGGAGCACATAGCTCATGGACACCAATTCTCGTAAGCTCCATCTGAAAGGAAGGCCCCCGGAGAGCAATTTCAGTCATTTGTTGGAGGCTGGTCCTGGTCCTGGACAGGACATACCGTGCATGTTGACACGCCAGTGTAAGGGCGTGTGTTCAATATGCCGGAAGGGTAGGGGCCGCTGCCAGATCGGCTGACTTAGAGCCTATGGTGCCCGCCTGCCTCGTTTTCACGCTGCTGTCACTCGCGAGGGATCTGACTGCCTTTAAACAAAAGAAACCATCTAGAGAAAGAAGCACAAACCTGGAGGCTTCACACTCCCTGGCCTCCATCTGTATCACAAAGCTGTAATAATCAAGATGGCACGGCACCGGCATAAGGACAGACATAGAGCGACAGAACAGGCGGCCCCGAAATAATGGCTATACAGTCAACGGATCTTCCGCAAGGTGGCAAGGGAGGCGTCCGCAAGAGGGAGGGCTGCGTGGTCTCCGCATCCAAACAGCGAAAACAAGCAAGACAGTACAACTCACGAAAATCGTCCTGGGAAAGCTCTGGACCAGGAGGAAGCGTCCCAGAAAGTATAGACGCAAAACAGAGGACAGCCACAAGGAAAAGGGGAGGAGGCAGCACCCCATCCCCCAGTCCTCAGCGCCTGGGAGCCAGGACGGTCACCGGGAGGGATTTTGCCGCCAGGAGACCCCCCGCCGGCCCCCCACTGTGGACGCTTGACCCTTTTGCAACCGCGAACCCCACAAGTCTTCACCAACGCTGAGCCCAGCTGCCCGGAGTCCCTGCCGCTGCCCACCTTCCCCACCTGAAGTCGTCGCTACAATGACTCCTGTCCCCAGGGACCCCAGTGGCTGCTCTACCCCGAGATCTCCAGGCTCAGAAAGCCTCAGCACAGGGCCATCTGCCAGACGTGAGCTGTCACTGCTCTGCCCTGCCCACCGGGTCCCCATGTCATGGCTCTGTGCTGCCAATACAGGGTTTGGGGACAAGCTGGGCTGCTAGACACCCCACCACCTGGGTCTCAAGTTGGGGCTTCTCTGCACCCCAAACCCTGGGCCCCAAGAGCGGCTTTAATGGGCTGAGCTGTTGCTGTTCTGTGACCTTGATCTTCAATGGGTTTTTGTTTGTTTCTTTCTTTCTTTTTGTTGTTTTTGGGGGAGAAAGGGGCTCCCTCCTTCCTTCAGAATCCAAGTTAAATACATCATGACTGCGCTCATAAATGCTCGTACGCCCAGAGGAACAGCTACGTCAGAGTCCGAGGCTGAAAGCTCTGGAAGAGGAAAGTGTCTGTCTTTAATGGAGAACATTCAACCCTACTGGGGAATTTCAGATGGAATTTCCCCCAAAGGACCTCGGAACGCTGGAGCTGTCACATGGAGCTTCTCCGGTCTGCCACTTGCCAGGTTGGCAAGAGTTTCAAAGAGTAGCAGCTCACAGCCAAGGACAGGAAGCATTCTCCTTGCTGCTCGCGGGAAAACCAATCTGGCAGAAATCAACGGAAACCACGACGCATACTTTTTGATCCTGCTGTCCGACTTCCAGGTGCGATAAAATTATCGGCACAAGTAATAGGAAGCTGTGTGAAAGGCGTTCACGGCATCGCTGTTTGGGAAGAACCAAAACCAGACAAAATTGGGGCGCCTGGGTGGCTCAGTCAGTGAAGCATCTGCCTTCGGTTCAGATCATAATCCCAGGGTCCTGGGATCGAGCCCTGCAATGGGCTCCCTGTTCAGCAAGAAGCCCGCTTCTCTGTCTGCTGCTCCCCCTGCTTGTGCTCTCTCTCTCCGACAAATAAATAAATAAAATCATAAAAAAAAAACAGACAAAATTAAACCAAAACCTGGAAATAGCTTGGACATCCAAATAAAATGGAGGGCGGAATAAATTACGTATATTGAAATTACGAACTAGCATGGACAGAATGTTTCAGGTCTCCTCTACTGACCTCTAGTGGGAAGTGTAAGTTGTAAAGAAGTGCGTGTAGAATGAACACATTTTTGTAAACATATAAAATGAGCTCTGGGAAGCAAACAGGGACCCTATGAATGTGTGTAGCCTGAAGAAAACTGCAGAGGGAGGCACACAGAGTGGAATATACTGAACATTTTGGAGACATAAAACGTTGGGAGAATAAAAACAAGAAGTGAAAAGAAACAAGCCATCTGGTCCACACTCTCATCTCACGGAGGGGGAAACTGAGGCCCAGAGACAGAGAGGGGTTCTCCCAAGGTCACGCAGCAGGGCAGGCCCGAGTCCAGGGCTCAGAGGGCCACGCGGGAGAATACTGCTGGTCGTGCTGATTGACAGAGAAGGACGTCCTCCCCCAGTGCGGATGGCGAGCTTCCCCCTGGGGCACCAGCCTGGTTCTCAGCCCTTCTGAATGCCTCTGCTCAGGAACCTGCCTCTTCCCGAGACAAGACCTCTCACCTCCAGCAGGGGTCCACCCCTGCCCTTGAGCAGATGAACTTTGTTTTTTAAGATTTTGTTTATTTATTTGAGAGAGAGCAAGAGTGAGAGAGATCACAGAGGGAGAGGAGAAGCCAACTCTCTGCTGAGCAGGGAGCCCGACAGGGGGCTCGATCCCAGGATCCCGGGACCATGACCTGAGCCAAGGGCAGACGCTTCAACGACTGAGCCAACCACGCGCCCCGAAATAAAAGTATTCTTAAATAAAATTTCCTGTTATATAAACGGAAAATGTCAGTGTCCCCTGTCACCCAGAGGGAAACTTGGAAACGATATGGTGAGAGAAACACAACCCTACAAGCTGAAGGTAAATCTTGCTCTGAGATACTGAGGCTGAACAGCAAGCCTCGGTTTGAAAAGAGGAATCAGTAAGGAAACTGCGACTCCTCGGTCTGGTGGAAAGCAAAGGAGGGCTGGGCCCGCAGTGGCCTGCTGGCGTGGGCTCGCAGACCAACAAACGTACTTGCGGGGCAGGACGGTGTGGGCGGGGAGCCCGTGCACGCCTGCGGGAACTCTGCACGTTCCACCCAGTTTTTCCACGACCCTAAAATTGCTCCATGAATTGAAATCTATTCGAGGGAGAGAGGGGACTGAGGCAGTGAAAGCCTCCTAGCTGGCTTACTTATGACCCCGCCCAGCACCTCTCACAGTGGCTTCGGCCCCCATAGGAACCTCAAAGCCCATGCATACTCAGCAAATTCGGTTCCTTCCATGGCACGCTGATGAGGGTACAAGTGCCCCCAGTTTGTAAGCCCACCCCACATGCCGCCCCCATGTGAACTGTCTGAGCACATCCCCCATTGCTGCCGCTTGCTCAGCTGTGAATAAAAACAACTTTCAGTTCCCCAAACACACCAAACACGCCCCCACCTCAGGACCTTTGCATCTCCTGTTCCCTGTCCTGGAAAAGGGTCTCTTCCAGATGAAGACCTACTCACTCCTTCACTTTCCCCAGTTCTCTGCTCAGACACCACTCGCCCACAAGACTTTCCACGACCACTCCCCCAGAGCAGTCCCCTGACCCCACTTTTCCCTCCCCTGCCCCCTGCTTGATTTTGACTTATGATACATACAAACCCTGCCATTGCATATATTTATTTCTGGATCTATTTTGCATCTCTCCACTCTAAGGATTACTGATCTGAAGACACTCAGCGTCCAGAGATGGATTTCACAATCTCGGGTGCAATAAAAATGGTGTTTGTATGTTCACAAACTTCTAATGTAAATTTAACATTTCCTTCAAGGATTCTACTATAAATATAGGCAACAAACCATAGTGGTATTAGCAGTATCTGCGACTTTATCACCAGTGGAAATTACAGTTATTTTCATATCATATTACAGTCACAGCAGATGTTTCAAAATGTCAATTACACCCTGCACTACAGCAAAATTATAGTAGCTGTTGGACTTGCCACTTGATCTTGTTACTATTGCAGCCATAAAGAGGTGCATATGCCCCTATTTCACAGATTTTCATGAGTACATCTCAGCGTAATTCACCGCCTTACAATGCTGCATATTTTAAGTACGCATTTAAGTGCATGAACGAGAGTCTACAGGCTACCCCGCACCGCCAAAAGCATCTACGGCACAAACGAGATTGAAATGCAACAATGCGCACTATGCTATAAGCTCTGTCGTGTTTGCAGCCTGTTCCTGAGCCTAGAACAGTGCCTGGCATATCCTCAGAGTCCAAAAGGGTTTCACTGCACCAAGTTACTGAATGACTTTTGTGGACGAGGAAACGGAAAGTAGCCTGAAGAATGTGGAAACAAGCTCATGAGGGTCCCGGGGCTGGGAGGTGGGAGAGCCAGGATTGTCTCCGCCCCAGGACACAGGCTCTCCCAGCCCATTTGGTCCCTCGGGCAACAGGGTGGGTCCCCCTTCTAATCTGCAGGGGTGGGAAAAATTCCCCTTCTTCTCTTCTAGGTTCTCTGGCCAGCCTAATAATGACATTGACACAAGGAAGATTAACAGAAGGAAAATAAATTTAATTTTGTAAGTACGGGAGCTCCCCAAAGATAAGAGACTCAAGGCAAGTCGGGCAGTTGGAACTTATAGGCCATCCTGAGAGAAGGAACGGGAGAAGGCCTGGGGCTTCAAAGGGGAGGAGGGTGACTCCCAGGACCAAGAGCGGAGCAGCTGTCGGGTGAGTAGATGTCTGCCACACAGCTCGGTCTTTTCAGAGAAAAAGTGATCTCTGGGAGTAGCTCTCAATCTGAATTCTTACAGGTAGTTAAAGGGGAGGTGAAATTGTTCTTGAGTCTGCTGGGTCTTAACTGCCGTCAGCTCAAAAACAATGCACGTGGAACAGTCGCACATTTCGGGGTCCTGTATTCTCCCCCTCAGATGGAACGGAATCTTCCACAGACCCACACTCTCCAGGAGGAAGACAGAAGATGCTCTGGTGTGTGCCTGAAGACCGCAGTTTGGACGCCACCGGGATCAGAGCCCACCCGTTCCAACCCCTCCTGCCACAGCTGCAGACCACCAAACGGAGATCTCACGGGGTCTCCCCGGCCATAGGAGGGCTTGGACTCCAGCCTCCCCGCTCGGAGCTCTCCCCAGTGGATCACGATGCCGACAGCATTCTTAGCATCCAGTGTGGACTGGGCTCGCTGCCTGTTCTGAATGCAGAGCCTCCCGGGGAAAAGGATGCGGTCACCCACTCTCACTGCGTCCCCTCCAGCTGTGACAGGATGGACAGCACCATGCCCACACAGAACACCGAGCTCCTGGAGACCCACCACGCACGGCCAAGGCGGCTGTGTTTTGCAGGCGTTCCCACACGCGAGGCCGCGCCCTGGCCCTCCATGCTTGTTAACATCCATGCTGGAGACACCCCTACGAGGTGGCGAATCCCACCGGGCAGAGGAGACGCGCTGCCGGGAAAAAGTCCCTAGCGTATCAGGGCTTCAAACAGCAAAGGCTGATTTCTCCCTCACCTACGTGTCCGTCCCAGGTTAGCTGAAGGCTGTCGTATGCACGCGCACGCATCGGGTCCATGCGCTGGGAAGCAGGCTGGTGGGCCCCCCTCCATGGAATGGTGACAGGCACGTGCAAGGAGCTCTCGGGGCTTTCTTGGCAATGACGTGTCCAGCCCACAAGTGACGTGGTTGATTTCCGGTCCCACGTCAGTCTCCGTTGCACCGCCCTGCTCACTAGGACCCATGTGCCCCAAACCTGGAAAGACCCGTGAACAGCACTAATGACGATGTAGGGCGGGAAAATAATTTCCCCTCTGCCCTTCCAGGTTCTCAGCTGAGATCCCTGTGCAGCAACAGGCTAACAGGAGAAAAACAAAGAGACGTTTAATAACATGCCTACCTCCTGTACTGGGAGAGACCCAGGAACACTGAGTACTCCCCGAAATGGCCCAAGCCATCCCCTGAAACGCCATCTCCGGCTAAAGACAAAAGAGGTTGGGCTCGGGGGAGGAGCCAGGTTTGGGGAGTCAGCGGGTGAACACACTGAACAAGGACAGGGTTGCTGGTATAGACTATACACTGACAGGAGTTTCTAGAGACTTGGCGTCCTCCCCCTCCTCCTGGTACAGACAGGAACACGCTCTTACAAACGGAGACTTCTCTTATAAAGGTAAACGTCTCCTGAGAAGGGGTACTGGGGCTGGGGAGGGGGAAACCCAGACTAGGACAACCTCGCACACCACACAGAATTGAAAGGCAAAATCCCACCACGCCCTGTGCGTCGGCACCTGTAAGGGGCCTTCAGAGACAGCCTCACGCGCAGCACACAGGGCGGGTGAGATTCGTTGTGAAAGGAAAATGTTACAAGCAAAACAGAGGACGAGCAAAGCAAAGTTCTCATCGGGCACCCCCACAGTCCGGGGACCACTGGTTTTCCTTGTCGATCTCTGGCCCGTGAGATTGGTCCTGGGAAATACAGATCAATCGAAACATACTCATTGCCCGACGTGGGTCTATAGAAGGTATTCATGCCCCCGCTTGAAGAACAAATAAATAAACACCAACGAAATCATTGAAGAGTCAGCTTCCCATTGATCCCAAATGAATTGCTCAGTGAAAGCACGGACACAGAGCATCTTGACTGTCTCCTAAAGATTTCACTTGCTCAGGCAGGGGTTTGGAGTGACGGAGCTGTAACTCAGCGCTACTCAGCGGGTTGATATAAATGAGCTCAGAGCGTTGGCTCTCCGGCCCCTTGAGCTCCCCCTCCAACCAGCCCCTTGCAGGGGGAGGGGCACTCGAGAAGGATCCATGGTAGACTCTCCGTGAAGGTGACAGTGGAGCTGAGACCTGAATGAGAAGCAGGCTTACTAGGAAAATGCCATAGGGAGCAGGCTCTCCTGGGGACTGCTATTGCGATGGCCTAAGTCGGACCCAAGCCAAGCCGGGGTGCTCACAGCAGAAGGGCAGAAAGCCAGAGCCTTCTGTCCCTCAGCAGGGGACAAGGAGGCTGTCTCAATGTAACACTGAAGTAGGAGGCAGGGGACCAGTCCCGATGGGCCGTGCAGACTGGAGAAAGTGGGGTGCACTCTGAGCATGATGGGACACAAGAGAGCACTGCAAGGGGGACAGTGCGTGAGACCCATGGCCACGGGGACACTAACCACTCTTCCCTTCGTGTTTTAGCACCTGCCTTTTGCATATTAAAGGCTCTCAGTAGTTCATCAGTAATGAACCTGTTTAATTTCGTGTGATAAACAGAATAACGTCCCCAGGATGCCCACATCTCGATCCTTGGAACCTGTGACTATGTTGCCCAATGTAATCACAAGGGTCCTTATAAGTGAAAGAGGGGGACAGGAAAGCCAGCGTCAGAAGTAGCTTGAGAAGGCCTCGACCAGCTTTGCCGGCTCGAAGATGGAAGGGGTCCCCAACCAAGGGATGCAGGCAGCCTGTGGCAGCTGGGAAAGGCAAGAGAACGGATTCTGCCCTGGAGCCCCCGGGCTGGGGAGGATACAGCCTTGTGTACACCTGCATCTTAGCCCCGGGGGACCCACGCGGGACTTCGGATACACGGAGCTGTAAGATAATACCTGTGCTTTGTTTTAAGCCACTGTCTGTGGCCAGTTTGTCACAGCAGCAAGAGGAGGCAGATACAGTTCCTTCCTTCAGTGGTCTTCCAGCTTTACTTGACCTCAGGACACCTGTAAAGGGGCTGAGAGGAAGAGGAGCGTCCCAGATGGGAAGTGAACACAATGTCTGAACGAGGATCCCGTTATCAGCTTTGTCAAATGCTCAAGGGAAAGGGGCATCGTTTCTTCCCTAGATGCCTCACAGGCGAGATCACAGCCAAGGATGCAACCAAGCGCTTGGGAATGACGAATCCCTGCAATAATGCGGAGTGCCATTGTCACCTGGCCGCCCGAACCCCTTCTACCTGAGATCCAAAGCCTCCTCTGAAGCTCTGCCCCTGCAACAAACATCACCGCCAAACACCAAACAGAACTGTCCGGAAGGAACTTAAACAAGGGACAGAATTAGAAAGCTCCAAGCCGAACGGAAGCATTGGCCTTTTCAGTTCCAGAATGAGGGCCGAAATTGATGTCACTCGCAGGAAGTCAGGCGTTGCTCACGGAGACGTCTGCATGCTCGGGGCAATCTGGAGAGAAAGCATCCTTCCAAGAGCACACACCACACGATGGCCATTAGCTCAGACGACCGTCTTGTGCCTCCACCTGCTACGAGGTCATTGGCACAGAGTTGCCGGATCTCCAAATATCTCAAGTCAGAAATCTCAACATCCAGTGAAATTCCTGAACTCCAGTCTTGAACATGAACGCACAAGACGTGCTATGTTGTGTGGTCCAACACAACACGCCCGCGGGCCACGTCTGCCTGAGAACCCGAGATGCACAGCACACACGGCGAGGCAGGCACGTGATTCAGCGCTCCACGGTCAACGACATGGTTCCCTCTACAACTGATCCTGTTCACTGAGCACCAGGCATTCTGCCGTGCCCTCTGAGCCGGGCACTATCACCCCCATAACCAGATGGGCATACTGAGGCTCGGGGAAACCTGCCTGGTGCTCACAGCCCGGAGGGGGCAAAGCAGAGATCTGAATGTAGATTTTCCTGAATCCAGAATCTGAACTACCGTGCCCCCTGCCTCTCCTTCCATTTCTCCTCCAGCCTACCAGCTCTTCAAGCTCTCCTGCTCAGAGACAGAGGACAGCCGAAGTGGCGATGCGATCAGACCCCGCAGGTGTAGCTGCTCCTAGCCGGCCACCCTCTGTCCGGAGCGAGTGTACGGAACAGCCCGTCACAGAACGACCGAGCCCAGCAGCTCACACTGGCGACGCACCTGGTACGTGTTAAGTAAAAGCTCGTGTCTCCCTACAGCGTCTCTGTTTGGGTTTGCATACCTCCGTGTGCTGCAGCCAGAAATCGTGCTTAAGGAAACACGGTGAGCTGGTTCGAAGCGTGCGGACCGTCGCGAGGTGCCGTCTCCCACCCTCTCCCGCCTTCCTGCTGGAGCAGCCCGGGAAGGCACTGACCTGTGTGGCTCGTCCTGTCCGCAGAGGCAAGGGTGTCCTCTCTCTCTGCTTCATCTCTCCTTCCTCCACAGACGGAGCAGGAAGCAGCAGACACATCACCAGCCCTGGGAATCTCTCCGTAAACTCTCATCACTTAGTACTTATCTCGAGTTACGGCTTTTCCGTGAAGAGCGCAGCATGCTGTCCGTGGGCCTCACGGGTGAGGGTCGGCGGTCACAGATGGGGACCGCCTTGCTGAGTGCCTGCCACCCAGAAACGTGACTTTTGATCACCTTCAGAGTCGTCTGTAGGGAGGACCAAAAGAGACCGGGGCCTTCCCGCTGAAGCAGGGGGCTCGGGGTTGGTGAAAACCCGAAATCAACACATACGACGCCACTGTAGGCACCCTCATCAGAGTGACCACAATACCTCGTGGCCTCGGTGTCCCTGAGGCAGGCTGTCTCCACCTCGGTCCTACGGACAAGGGGAGCCAGTTGCCTCCCAGGTGTGAAGGGGCAGAGCGTGTCCAAAGCCTGGCCTCTGCCCACCAGGTGCCAACGGCAACAGCCCGGCCCTCGGGGAGGGTACAGAACGGCCTGCAGACCTCGCCAACTGTCTCCCGGCGGCAGGATCACCCAGGCTGAGGACAACTGCCCAAGGCTACGGACACTGATCACAACGCGACTTCACAGAGCTTCACCATGGAAGCAATCATCAAGGCCAACTCTCCCGAATCTGTCAACCTATCTCAGGATCCTGGGTTCCTCTCGTGATTTCCTGCAACTCTCCTCCAGCACCGGCTCACGTGACATCCCAGGGCCCCATCACCCTGCCTCAGATTCAGGGACTGCTCCCCATCCACATTCCGGCGCACCATGGGGCGTCTTGGTCAGGGAGGGTGACTGATCCACGCCACCTTCTCAGCCACACCCATGTCCCACCTGCACAGGACACGCCATGGGCCACAGTCTCAACAGCAGCGCCCCCCAGGAACAGCTGAGCACGGTCCCCCGCAGTCCCTCCCTTGAGCCGGGCGTTCCAGAAGCGCTCTGCAGGCGGCACAGATGAAACCCCGCCAGGTACACAGTCCACGCTCTCTCAGAGGCTGATCACTGACCCATAACCATCCACAGGTTGGTTTATTTAAACGGGAACGCGTTCTCCAGTCTGCCCATCTCTGTTCGTCCCTAGTTTCTCTCGCATCCCATCACATTCCATCATCTACGGGACACACCTGCTTCTCGGGAAATTATATTTTAAGACTGTTGGACAGATGGTGTCCAAAGCTCTGTGCCGAGCACCGTGTTTCACAAACATGGGACAACGGCCATGCCCTCAGGAGTCAAAATGATCCCCACACAAGTCAGGAGTACTGGCAGGCGAACGTCCTCACTGGGTGAGTTTTCCTATCCCTTTACAGCTTGGAAGTTCAGACTGGTGAGTGCCCCCCAGAGATCCTCTCTCTTCTGAGTTAGTAGCAGCTTCGTTTTACCGTAGACCTGTCACGACTCCAAGCAGGGGTTTTTCAGCACATTGTCATAAAGACGATGTCTGATGCAGGCACACTTGGGGGCCAGTGCTCTGGAACCCATTTCCTTAAAACTTGGCAGGCAAAAAAAAAAGTCAAAGCCAGCTTGATTTGGGCAACAAGGACAGCCTGCTCATACTCTGTCCAGACACACGCAGAAGAAACGATGCTAGCATACAGGGCTATATCCAAAGTGTTCTGTCCCATCGGTTATCCTCCTGCTTGGGCAGCTTACTGAGCTTTTACTGCCTGGGAGCTCTCCTTCTCACTTGGAGAGAAACCAGGACCTTATCATCAATCATCACTTAGAATGATTAACTGTATCAGCCAAGAGTGAAAATTTTCCAGAGCCAGAAATTGTTTGGGGGACAGCGGGAAGGTAGACAAGTCGTCCTGATCCCATGGCAGCCTTTCCCTCCATTTCCTGGGAATGGCCCTACTCCTGGTGCCATCCGTAATAAAAGCTCTAAGAAAACAGGAGTACAGTGGGACTCCCAAAATGGTAAAGGACAGTTACGTGAAACCTCAGTAAACATCACAGGCAATAATGAAAGACTTCATCGTTGTTTCCCCCTCAGATCTGAAACAAGGCAAAGATGTCCACTCTCACTACCTTTATTCAAAATTGTTCTGGAGATCTCCGAGCCTTGCAAAAAATAAAATTGGAATAGAATAGAATAGAAAGCATAAAATCAAATAAGGAAAATAGGTCCGGAGGTCAGAAGACAATTGTTCCTACTTACAGGTGATAGAAAATCTCAGGGAATCTACTAAACAGTTTTGCAAGACTTTTGCCAGATTATGGATACAAAATTTTAAAATACTCGGTTGGAAAAAAAGTAAAAATAAAATAAAATACTCAGTTGGATATATGAACAGCAAGCAACTGGAAAATGAAATCTTAAAAAATCTACAGCGGATCCAAAATATAAATTACAAATACCTAGGGATAAATCTAACAGAAATATTCAAGAGATTTAGACACTACAAAGCATTGCTGAGAGAAGTGAAGTAAAATTTACATAAGTAAAAAGGTATACCATGTTCACAGATGGAAAACCTCAGAATGGTTACAATGTTAATTCTCACCATATTGATCTAAACTCAATGTAGCCTACATCAAGACAGCAGTGACTTGGGTAGAAATTGACAAGTTGGCATGGAAATTCAAACAACCTAGAATAACCAAAGTATTTTTTTTTTTAAGAACAAAGTTGGAAGGGCCCCTGTGTGGCTCAGTCGTTAAGCATCTGCCTTCAACTCAGGGCATGATCCCAGGGTCCTGGGATTGAGCCCCGCATCAGGCTCCCTGCTCTGCTGGGAGCCTGCTTCTTCCTCTCCCACTCCCCCGGCTTGTGTTCCGTCTCTCACTGGCTGTCTCTCTCTGTCAAATAAGTAAAAATAAAATCTTAAAAAAAATAAAAAAGAACAAAGTTGGAGGACTTAACATATCTGATTTCCAGATTTACTCTAAAGTTATAAAACAGATATGTCTGCAAAAGGTAGACATAATCATCAATAGCATGCGATGGTGTTCAGAAATAGATCCGCATATGTACTGTCTCGATGTTTGACAACCGTGACAAGACAATTCAATGGGGAAAGAAAACCTTTTTCAACAAATGGTAATAGGTCAACTGGATATCTGTATTTAAAAGTGAACAACATCCTTATCTCATTCCATACATAAAAAGTAACACGTGCTGTATCATATCGCTAAATACAATCTTATAAAATAATAAAATCTCTGTAAGAAAACAATATGACAAATTTCTAGCCAACTTGACTACGGTAAATGTTTCTTAGATGAAACACTAAAAGTATGAATCACAGAATATAACGTATCAGACTTCATCAAAATGTAAAACTTTGGATCCTTGAAAAACACCATCAAGAAAACAAAAAGGCGAATCACAAGCTTAGAGTATTCACAACACACACCGATAAAGACGCCCTATGAAGAGTTCTTGTAATTTCACAACAAAACAAACAAGCCAGCATGAAAATGGACAAAGAATTTGGAAGACACTTTATAGAAAAGGAAACATGAATCATCAGGGAGCACAGGAAGAGATGCTCGAAATCATTAGGCGATAGAGAAATGCAAATTAGTATCAAAATGAGAGAACATGGCAAACCCATTAAAGTGGCTAAATTTAAAGTAAACAGACAGGGGCAGCTGGGTGGCTCGGTCGGTGAAGCATCTGCCTTCAGCTCAGGTCATGACCCCGGGGTCCTGGGACTGAGCCCCACATCGGGCTCCCTGCTTAGTGGGGACCCTGCTTCTCCCTCTGCTGCTCCCTCTGCTTATGTGTGCGCTCCCTCTCTTCCTCTCTCTCTTTGTCAAATAAATAGGTAAAATCTTTTTTAAAAAAATAAACAGACAAACTGACCATAACAAGCACTGGCAGAGATGAAGCGGGGCAGCTGTTCTCAGACACTGCGGACGGGCGGACAGAATAGTAGAAGGCACAGCGCCTTTGGAAAACAGGTCAGCATGTTTCTAACGTTAAGCACAAACACGGCATACAACCAGCCTCTCCTCTTCTAGCTATTTCCCTAAGAGCAAAAAAAAACCTCCCACGTGCTCACGAAGGCTGTGCATGGATGTTCAGCAGCTTTATTTTTAAAACCAAAAACTAGAAACAGCTCAAATGTCTGTCGACAGGTGATTAAAACAACAAGCTCTGGTATGTCCCCATGGGGAGCATAATCAGCAGGAAAGAAGAACACCGTGGATGAGCCTCAAAGTCACTACAGTGAGTGAAAGAAGGCTGGGATCCCTGAGTGGCGCTGTTGGTGAAGAGTCTGACTCTTGATTTCGGTTCAGGTCCTGATCTCAGGGTCCTGGGTGGAGCCCCATGTCGGGCTCCGTGCTGCATGGGGAGTCTGCTTGAGATTCTCCCTTTCCCTCTGCCCCTCCCCTCCCTGTGCATGCGTGTGCACTCTCTCTCTCTCTGATACATAAATTAAAAAAGAAGGCTTGCAAATAAGATTTCATAATGCCCTTCTGTATAGAATTCTGGAAAAAGCTAAGCTCTAGAATGTATGTATGTGTAATGTGTAGGCAGGTGTACACACGTGTGTATACATCCATAGTGCATATGTATGCACACACACACAGAAAACAAATTTGAAAGGGAAAGGTAATTGCAAACGGACCTTCCCTGTATAATAGTGTAAGACTATCACATCACATCATACTATCATATATCATATGTCACCATATCTATTATAGATGACGTAACATACCTCCATCAAACCATTGAGTTGGGATGAAAACTTTCCATTTACAAACACAGCATTTCCAGAATATGTATATATATACAACGTATTAGAATATCTATAATATATTTCAGAATGACCAAATTTAGGAGAAGAGCTCCCTTCGGGGACGGAGAGACCAGAATGCAATGAGGGAATTGGTACCTTCAGAATTTGATTGCTTCTGTTATGTCTTAAACGCGACAGTTTTGAACATGGAGTGTTACAGAAAGTACAGGCTATTCGGCAAAATATTAGGATTTGACAAACAGAATGATAGGTGTGTGGGTGTTTGCCATACTGCCGTGTGTAGCTGTGGGTAAACAGGAGGCAGAGTATTTAAAAATAGAATGCCGCCATCCTGATTCCCAATTTCTCGTGGGTGGCGCCCGGCTGTTTGAATCTCAACGACATACCTCATCAGAAACGCTCCAAGCAATCCCCCGACCCTTAATTCCTCCCGTAACTGCTACACCGAGCCCCTGCCCCTGTATTAAAACCACAGGAAAATTATTTTTGGGTCTTTCTGTTTTTCCTCTCCTTTACTCTATTAAACCACAATCTACCTTGCGGCTCAGTTTGGGTGACCTTATTTTTGCTTAGCTAACAATTCTCCAGAGCCAAAAACAGTAACTCTTGATAATAAGCAAATGCGCGGCCTCTTCAGTTTCCTTGGCTGCCAAACCCACAGCCATTTCTCACACTAACAGCCCGTGCTAACTTCCAGGCTCACTAGATTTTGTAGAAATCACCGTGACAAGCCTGGGTACAGCTAAGACAGTTGACCCAGTTGCATATTTTTTTTCTGTCTACGTCTTTGGCAACATCCCAAAACCCTTCCAGGAAAGGGAGGCGCAGAAATCATCTTACACGGACTCTCTAAATGCCGCCTTTAAGAGTTGTCCCTCTCTCTGGTTTCCCCCATTAATGTCCAGAATGAAAGCTCTTATCGTGCATAGTAATTTACACATCCCTTGGAAGTGTAGCTATTTCTGAGTCGACTAACGTGGAACGTGATATCCATGCTTATTGACTTAGGAAAGAATGTGATAGACCCTGACAGCGTTTGCAATGAGTGGGTATCAGTCTGTAAGAGTTTTCTCCCCCATGTCCCTGGGGTGGATGTTTTGGGGTTTGTCTGTGTCAGGAACTGGGGAATCGGCATTATGATTTGTTTCATTTAATGATGTTTTGAATAAATAGCACATTTCCACATAATTAAAATTTCAAAAGGTGTACTGAGGTAATACAGTGAAGACTTCATCTCCCACTGCCGTACCCCAGATCCCTCACACCCCAGCTTTAGGTCAGCAATGCTTTGTTTCTTTATTAATCCGGCAAAGGTATTGCAACGCATCTGTAATGAATAACTGTGCGTGCTCCTTCTTGTCCCATTTTTGCACAAAGGGTGTCCACTGTGCATAGTCATTGGTATGTCCAATACCAATGGCCCAAAGGGAGAAGGAGTTCTGGCGGTTCTCCGATGGCCAAGGAAAACCCTGACCCGGGAGAGATGCACGACACGTCCACTACAGTGTCAGTGGCCAGAGCCACCGCATGTCCCATCTGACCCCAGGGAGCCCGCAGTGCGACCCTACCACCTGCCCAGAAGTTAAACACCAGCGATGGTGGGTGACCAGCTCATGAACAGCAAGGCTAGGGGAGCCGGGGTCCACACCCTGCTCTGGGGACCCAGAACCTGACATAAGTCCCCATCACTGACTCATGGCCCTCTCTCGGACACGGCGCACGTGCAATGAAGGAAGCAAAGAGGAGGACCCTGACGTGGATCGCGCGACTTTTCAGCCCTGCTTCTGTGTGAAGCAGCCCCTGGGCCGCGTGGAGCAAGGCTGCTCGGCCCCTGCGTCAGGAGAGGCCTCGCTCCCCACGGAGCCTGCGTCACTACAGCCGGCTTGGCTTCTGCACGTGAGAACAGCTGCGACCGAGGCCAGAGCACAGCCGGGGTCTGCTGGTTAGCGAGCTGCTCCACGGAGGCCTCGGAGGGCCACCGAAACCCCAGCCGCCTGCAGGGATGTGGGCAGCCGAGTAGCAAAGAGCAGCTGCGTCCGCCACCAGGAGCCGCTCACCCCCGCTCCCGCCTCGCCCTGGCCTCTCGGGAGCAGCACGTCCATGCACAGAGGGAGGCGTTCAGGAAACTCTAGGAACGAGATGGACGGGCTCGGCTCGTGGCTGCGCTGCCACGGGTCCCGGATGGGCTGGGCGCAGACAGCCAGGTGCGAAGTGTGCTCAGACACCCCCCGCAACGGCTTCGGGGGATTCACTGCCGTGGGACAAGGAGGCAGAGCTCAGAGGTCCAAGAGCCACGGAAGTCATCACTGCAGCCCAGACGGGTCTCATGAAGCCCAAAAACCCTGCATCCAAGTCTCTGTGCCACCTCTCCTCCACATGCCTCACGGGCATCTCAGACTCAAAATGCCTGAGACGGAGCTCCTGCCCTTCACCACCTCCGGCCACCATGTGCCCTTCACGTCACCTTCCACAGCCCGGTAACAACCCCTCCACCCTTCCAGGCTGCAGCCTTGGCCATCTTTGACGCTTCCTGTCCTTAGCCGCTCACACGGCACCATCAGTAACCCGCGGTTAGCTCTACCCACGACCCGTAAAAGCCGCGACCAAGCTCAGAACGGGAGGAACATTTGGCAAATCACACACCTGATAAGGAGCTCTGCACTCAAATGACCCCTTCTAAGTGAGGTCTTCCTTGATGGCTTTGCCTAAAATCCCCTCACCTGGCTTGGTACTCCCTATCCCCCACCCCCCACACACCCCTGTTTTATTTGCTCTGCAGAGAAGTTACCCTAGCATCCCAGATATTTTGCTTACTTATCATGTTCACATGCGCCTTCCCAGGTGGAACATTCCATGGGGGCAGACATTTTCTCGATCATATTGGTGGGTGTTCCTGTACTAGTGGCTGGCACAGAGTGGGGACTCCACAGATCTATCGGGAGTAAGTGAATGAAGAATGGATGCATGAATGAGGAGCGAACGGCCGCATGGCTCAGCGGTGAGCATCACAGGAAACTCACTTCCCTATGTCATCTGTTGGTCTGACTGTCGGCTCAAATTTCCAGCCCCCACATGGAAGCCCACCACTGCCCACACCCCTGTCCCTGCCTTGGGTCTCAGGTGCACCATCATCTCCCCACACTTCATTATTTGGACTTCAGGCTCTTGGCGGGCAAGCTAATCCCCACTGTCCCTTATCAGAGACAGAGTTTTCCACCATCCAGAAGGAGACAATGGTAAAGCCGGCGTACGAACATCTGAAGTAACCGAGTATGAGGTCTGGTCCCTGCATTTATTTGGTACCCATGCTGCCAGTGCAACAACCTTGTCCTGGAGCATTTATTAAGTACCCACGAGTAGCCAGCACCAGCGCAGAGGAAGGCGTAGGACCTGGGCCCTGCTCGGGAATCAGCTTCCTCTCCGAGGTGTGATGGTTGGATATACTGAGGTCTCAGGGCCTTCAGTGTTCAACCAACTGAAAACAAGGACCGTTGCCCAATTCCCCACGGTGCTGTGAGGCAATTAGTGCTCAATAAATATCTGTTACTCTCAAAAGTTAGACTAACACACCTAAGGTGACTATATGGGAAGAACCGTCACCGCGGAGAGAACGGCCGAGCAGAGCGAGCAATGAAATGTTCATGTCGTGAAGGTAGGTCTTGTTATAATTGGCTCAGTGCTGATGAGGAGAGTAAAAGTGACCTTTCCGTGGGTATCACAGGGGCCAGACATAGCCAGCTTTCTCCAAGAAAGCCGGAGCTCATAGCACGGCAGAAATCCGGTGATCACTCTTGATTCTTTAAATGTCACTAGAGCAGAGAAAGAAATTAAACGCAAGACTGAAGATGTGTGTGTACCTATCTATGTACACACACGTGCACATGCATGCGTGTGCATGCACACACGTGCACAGACACGGATATTCAGGAGAGAGAGCACAAGTGAACTACTTAAAAACTACAGTTCAAAGAAAGGACATGTCCTGTGCATCCCTTGAGTGCAAGGACACTGGGATGACAAAGACAGACCTAAACGGTACCTCCAGCTCCGGGAAGCTTGAGGATTTAGTGAGGGCATTCCGACCAGCCCACAAGTGGAATGGCATTCCGAATGCCATTTGAGTGAAAAATCAAATCAGAATTCTTATAATGTTCAATTAACCTGGGGTCTCTCCGACACTTCTCATCTGGGCAGAAATTCAATGGAAGGGATTTGCTGGCTCTTGTAAACCCAAAGTGTGTAAATAGTCCTAAGCGATGAGTTCTCCTTCAGGAGAAATGAAATACTCTGTCTCCAATTAATGAAAATCCAATAATTCGGTCACATCTCCTACTGGGTTCATTGTGTTAATTACAAAAGTCTCAAACTCATTTTGAGAGGACAGGGTTTCTCAACCTGGGCACTACTGATACGATACAAGAGATAATTATTTTTGGTACGGCGGGAGGCGGGGGCTGTCCTGCTCAGCCCTTCCCGAGACTCAAACTACTAGATGCCGGTGACATCCCAGTGTGACGACCAACGATGTATCCACACATCGCCCAACGTCCTCTTGGGGACAAAATGACCCCAGTGGCAAACCACTGGCCAAGGATAATTATTCTAAAGTAATTCAGTCTAACTATGCAGCTGAAAGAGCGATGTGTCTGGGGCTCTCCCACTCCTTTGCTGATTGGATCCATTCCAGCTCTCCCGAAATATTCTATGTGGAAATGTGCCCATATCCTCACCGGCAATAGTTTGATGAGGAAAAATTCATTGGTTCCAACTGAGTAATTAGGAGTGAAATGCGTGTACGAGGCGATGACACATAGTGATCAAAGCCGTATGCTTCCCTTTTGTTCCTGAAAACCAAAGTGGTTTGGGGTAAGAAATGGCCTCCTCCTTCATTATTCAAGGAGCTGTTTTTCTGGGCTCCAGGAGAGGGGAAAATGAGTTCACCCAGTGTTCCGGAACACACTGACAGAGCTAGAGAGAGAGTTTTCGGAGACAGCCTCAGTAGCTCATTTTCAGACATGACAGAGATGCCAGGTAGTGACAAAGTCTGAATGGGAGTTGGTGCCAGGCCAGACGCCGGAGGACGAAGGCCACTAATGAGCCCCAGAATGAAAGGTGACGTCCCTTCTCCTGGCTGAGCTGGCCCGGCTCCATCCACACTGCACTAATGAGGGGCTGTGGACCATTCAGTGGTCACTGGGGGGCCCGACCTTTGCCACTAGGAGCATGCCTCCCTCTCCCCACCACTGGCCACCACAGGGGAGGGTCGAGAACAAGCTGGCAAACAAACGGAGCCGGTATCTTAACAAAGAGTGCCTTTCCGCTTCAGCTGAGAACAGTCAAGGTCAGAGCCCTGAGAGATAGTGTCTTCAAAATGTCTGCTGAGTCCCAGAGCAAAACCGTGTCCTCTCTGATCTAGGCAGACTGACTTGCCCCAGAGAAGGGGGTCAGAGTCCGGAGACCACGCTCCTTGAATAGAGAATCCAAACACGTAGTCTCTTAGGCATTGCCTTATTAAAGGAGCACACTATCTGAAGTTAGGGTGGTCCTAGCACCCCTATGATGAGACAAGACTCCGAAGACACCACCCCGGAGACCACCGCTGCCGGTCCCATGCGTGCACGCGCCTCGGGCAGACCCACCTCCCACGGACACGCGGTCAGCACTGCACGAGGACGGCATGCCAGCTCTGTGCTGGGCACTGGTGAGCGGTGGTGACCGAGGCGAGGGTGGCCCCTGCTCCTTCTACTTGAGGGGAGGAAGTAATTCGTAGGCAGTGAGTGTGAGCGTCCTGAGTGCCCGTCCCCAGACACCTCCAGCGCCTCGCCTTGCCGGCACACGGCGGCAGCGTCCTTGCCGGCCCCTGTGGCTGGGTAGGCCCCGTGGCTGGCTCTCCGACTACTGCACGCACACACACACCCTTAACACGAGGGCACAGGTGGGAAGAGACAAGCAGGAGGCCTTGGATGAGGAAGGGCTGCCCTGGGGGCCTGGTGCAGGCCCATTCAGGAGATCCAGGCCATCCGTGGTGTGAGTCCAGTGGCAAAGTGCGGCACGGTCCAAGCACTGGCGGCCCTTTCCGGAGAGCACGCTCGGCGGTGGGCCTCTCTGGGGACAGACAGCTAACACCCTCTGGTTGACTACAGCACAAACTGAAGGCTTGGGAAATAACCGAGGACTGAGAGGCGTGCTCGGTCCTCCGTCGGCTGCGGCTGACCGATCTACGGGCCCTGAAACCAGCTGTTTTAAACCGGATCCCGCCCAGCGCCCTCCAAGGGGCAGGGCCAGTGCCTTTCCTGTTTGTCTCTCAAAAGTGCCCTCCGAGAAAGCTACTGTCACCAGCAAACGACACTCCATGGAACGGGATAGAGGAGTTAAGTGACGTGCCTGCGATGTCGCGGTGAACAAGGAGGTGGACGATGCATTCCTGCTCCTTCTACTGCCCCGGGTTACCTGGAGCCTGGAACTGCATCCAGTCTGGGGCTCACCTTCCCGCCACCACAGGAAAAGCTGAAACTCTGCATGCCTGCAGGTGATCAGCTCGCCGAAGGAGGTGTGAGCGCTCACAGGGCACCACCTCCTCTGGCTGCTGGCCATTCCGGCAACTGGCATCCCCTTCCCTCTGACGGAGCCACTCTCCAGCGCTCCAGGAAACCCCTAGCAATCCAGAATAGGGAAGACTGTTGTGCCCCTGGTCTAAAGTTTGAAAAGCATTGCTGTCACTTCCGGGCAGAGTATTCCCTCACGTCCTTACAATTCTGCAACCCAAGCTAATCTACGAGCTCCAGGTTCAAACTAAAGGAAGGAAAAAGAAATCAAATCTCCCAGAACATCCCCAAATATTTTGACCTTGCATTCCTCCCTAGACCACTCTGTTCGTCAGGTATTTTGACCCGAGTCACAGGGTTATCACTGAAGACATTTCCCAAGTGTAGGGCAAGATGACTTTGATTTCATGTGTCTTTGGGTGGCTCGCATCCCCAACTCTTGTCGCTGTGGTTGCCATGTGGGTGGACGGATAAAAGTAAAACATAGAGGATCTCACTTATGTTATCCCAATAAAATTATATAGTAAATATATCAGATATATTAATTAATTCCAAAGAATGTGTTTATTTGTTCTTGTTCATGCCAAATACAAGGCATCTCACCCCAAAATCGTCAGGACAGATACGGGTACAGGGGAAAGTCTCCAAGTGTAAACCATACATTTTGGGGAATGTAAAGCCCAGGACAGCGCTCGCCTTCCCAGGAATGTGCTCACAAGCCCGTGCGTTGCTGTCAAGCCTCCTCTGTAGCTCCTGCAGTCAGACAACAGAGCTAACTAAACTTCTTCTCAGAACGGAAGTACCCAGGGCATCGAGACGGGACCTCAGAGTCAAGCCGCCCCCGCCCACCGTGCGTCTGCTGCTGGGGTGAAGACGCCTCCTCCGGGGAGTCAGGTCTCAGCAGCCAGAATCCATCTGAACTCATCTGGACCCTC
>NC_048229.1:3885054-3923732 GCF_002007445.2 Ailuropoda melanoleuca
CGGTGGTGACCGAGGCGAGGGTGGCCCCTGCTCCTTCTACTTGAGGGGAGGAAGTAATTCGTAGGCAGTGAGTGTGAGCGTCCTGAGTGCCCGTCCCCAGACACCTCCAGCGCCTCGCCTTGCCGGCACACGGCGGCAGCGTCCTTGCCGGCCCCTGTGGCTGGGTAGGCCCCGTGGCTGGCTCTCCGACTACTGCACGCACACACACACCCTTAACACGAGGGCACAGGTGGGAAGAGACAAAGCAGGAGGCCTTGGATGAGGAAGGGCTGCCCTGGGGGCCTGGTGCAGGCCCATTCAGGAGATCCAGGCCATCCGTGGTGTGAGTCCAGTGGCAAAGTGCGGCACGGTCCAAGCACTGGCGGCCCTTTCCGGAGAGCACGCTCGGCGGTGGGCCTCTCTGGGGACAGACAGCTAACACCCTCTGGTTGACTACAGCACAAACTGAAGGCTTGGGAAATAACCGAGGACTGAGAGGCGTGCTCGGTCCTCCGTCGGCTGCGGCTGACCGATCTACGGGCCCTGAAACCAGCTGTTTTAAACCGGATCCCGCCCAGCGCCCTCCAAGGGGCAGGGCCAGTGCCTTTCCTGTTTGTCTCTCAAAAGTGCCCTCCGAGAAAGCTACTGTCACCAGCAAACGACACTCCATGGAACGGGATAGAGGAGTTAAGTGACGTGCCTGCGATGTCGCGGTGAACAAGGAGGTGGACGATGCATTCCTGCTCCTTCTACTGCCCCGGGTTACCTGGAGCCTGGAACTGCATCCAGTCTGGGGCTCACCTTCCCGCCACCACAGGAAAAGCTGAAACTCTGCATGCCTGCAGGTGATCAGCTCGCAGAAGGAGGTGTGAGCGCTCACAGGGCACCACCTCCTCTGGCTGCTGGCCATTCCGGCAACTGGCATCCCCTTCCCTCTGACGGAGCCACTCTCCAGCGCTCCAGGAAACCCCTAGCAATCCAGAATAGGGAAGACTGTTGTGCCCCTGGTCTAAAGTTTGAAAAGCATTGCTGTCACTTCCGGGCAGAGTATTCCCTCACGTCCTTACAATTCTGCAACCCAAGCTAATCTACGAGCTCCAGGTTCAAACTAAAGGAAGGAAAAAGAAATCAAATCTCCCAGAACATCCCCAAATATTTTGACCTTGCATTCCTCCCTAGACCACTCTGTTCGTCAGGAATTTTGACCCGAGTCACAGGGTTATCACTGAAGACATTTCCCAAGTGTAGGGCAAGATGACTTTGATTTCATGTGTCTTTGGGTGGCTCGCATCCCCAACTCTTGTCGCTGTGGTTGCCATGTGGGTGGACGGATAAAAGTAAAACATAGAGGATCTCACTTATGTTATCCCAATAAAATTATATAGTAAATATATCAGATATATTAATTAATTCCAAAGAATGTGTTTATTTGTTCTTGTTCATGCCAAATACAAGGCATCTCACCCCAAAATCGTCAGGACAGATACGGGTACAGGGGAAAGTCTCCAAGTGTAAACCATACATTTTGGGGAATGTAAAGCCCAGGACAGCGCTCGCCTTCCCAGGAATGTGCTCACAAGCCCGTGCGTTGCTGTCAAGCCTCCTCTGGAGCTCCTGCAGTCAGACAACAGAGCTAACTAAACTTCTTCTCAGAACGGAAGTACCCAGGGCATCGAGACGGGACCTCAGAGTCAAGCCGCCCCCGCCCACCGTGCGTCTGCTGCTGGGGTGAAGACGCCTCCTCCGGGGAGTCAGGTCTCAGCAGCCAGAATCCATCTGAACTCATCTGGACCCTCAGCGCTGCCCTCTGAGCTCCCCCACCCAGGACCAGCCCGGCTGCCCTTTAAACCATCCATGTACAGATGGCTTCGTCTCCATTATTTTTGTGCTGGGGAGGCACGCCGTGCGTGGCTAATACTTGCTGATAACCACACTCCTAACACGATGAAACGCCACCAGCCAGGAACGGCTATTATGCTTAACAGACTGATTAGCAAGGAAGGGGAGCTGCGAACTCCACTCAGGGTAAATGGGATGTTTTAATTTACACTAGCTGATCTGTCGTCATTTTGTTTTTAGTGCAATGGCTTGTTACACATATAACTAATAGTGCTAAACAGTGAAAAGTCAAGCTTCAACTCTTAATAGCCTCATTTGAATTACATGTGTATTTATTGTCCCTCTAATTATTTCTCCGGCCATCTGAGCAGGACACACCCCTACACCATAGCGCCGGCTAGCTCCCTGCCACAGGGATCATTAAAATACCCCCGCCCTTGCGAAGTCAAAATGATTGCAGGAGGGATCTTGGACAGAGACTCTCTGCTAACGCCTACATTCTCCTTTCTTTCCAAGGTCGCATTTTGAAAATGCGCTCAGAAATTGCAAGCTAGTCACTCACTGGTTAAATGGTCACGAGGCCCCATTTTTAATGATAAGCACGACTTCCAAATGGACAGCATAATGGACAGCTTCCCCTTCCGAGGCCTCTGTCCAGATTCACATAATAAAACTCGCCGCCGTGATCTCCCTAGGAAACTCCCTAGAACCTCTGTTTGGGTTCATTCACAGTAAGCAAACAGTTCCTGAGTGCCCGGAGACAAATGCTTCCAGCCTGGAGGCAGGTACCAGCCGTGAAACTGGTTCTCCACGAAAGCGTATCCGTTCACAAACCACGGCGTAGGCACGCGTGCTGGATACCCGAGCTGGTTCCAACTGCTTCGAATCCCAGCCCTCCCCTCTTTCACGCAGTGTGGGTGGGGCTGGCCCCGCTCCCCAAGTGCAAGACAGGGCACGGGACCTGCGCCCTGCCCATCAGAGCATTCTATCCACGTGGGTGGAGATGCCCACCAGACGCCACGGGGCAGGGAGTTACAGGCAGGAGGTTAAAAAAATCTTTTAGGAATCGTAGGTGAAGAGCCCCTTTCTGTTCTGGATTTAGAGCTACAGGGAGGCGAGCTGGGGGCTTACAGCTGCTGGTACGTGAAGAGGGTCTGCCGGACACGAAGCTGCCACAGATGGCAGAGCCAAAAGGTGGTCAAACGTTGGTCCTGATGGAAACATTTTAGACCCTGGATCCAATTATGCCTGTTTTATTGTTTTCATAGACTTTATTTTTTTTTAAAGATTTATTTTAGAGAGAGAGAGAGAGATGGGCAGAGGGAGAGGGAGAAAGAATCTTAAGCAGACTCCCCACTGAGCTCAGAGCCTGACACAGGACTCGATTCCACAGCCCTGAGATCACGCATGACCTGAGCCGAAACTGGGAGTCAGATGCTTCACCGACTAAGCCCACCGGGCACCCCTCATAGACTTTACTTTTTGGAGAAGTTTTAGGTTCACCACAAAATTGAGCAGCTGTATACAGAGCTTTCCCATGGCCCCCCTGCGTCTCCACATACATAGCCCGTCACCAACACCCCCACCAGAGTGGGACACTTCCTACCATCGATGAATCCAAAGTGACAACCGACGGTCACCCAACAAGGCTCACTCTTGTATGTTCTATGAGTTTGGGCAAATGGATAATGACGTGTGTCTACCATTATAATGTCACGCAGACTAGTTTCACTGCCCCCATGTCCCCTGTGCTCCAGCTGCTCAACCCTCCCCATTAAGCTCGGGCAACCACTGCTCCTTTCGAGGTCTCCAGAGTCGTGCCTTTTCCTGAATGTCATAGAGTTGGAATCATACAGTCGGCAACCTTTTCAGACTGGCTTCATTCACTCTGTAATATGCACGAAGGGTTCCTCTGTCCTTTCCTGGCTTGCTAGCTCATTTCTTTGCATCCTGGAATAGCATTCCATTGTCTGGATGGGCCACAGTCTGTGTATCCAGCCCCCTACCTGCTTGCTTCCAAGTTTCCACAATTACGAACAAAGCTGCGACAAACATCCAGGTGCAGGTGTTTGCGTGGGCGTAACTTTTCAGCTCCTTCGGTGCCTGGGCTTTGTAGTTCCGTGAACCTATAATTATCTTTATTAAGCAAGCCATTAGGAGCTGGGTTTGCTGTCATTTATTCACTTTCTTTTTTTTTTAATTTTATTTATTTGAAAGAGAGAGAGGATGAGGCAGGACTTGATCCCAGGACCCTGAGATCAAGCCCTGAGCCAAAGGCAGACACTTAACCAACTGAGCCACCCACGGGCCCCCTATTCACTCTCTTTTTCTTTTTCAGTAAAACATAATTTCTTTTCTTAGGACTTTAATTATGCTTCTTACTGAAATAAATTTTATTTAGCTTTGAGATACTCGAATTCTTTCAGTTTCAGTTAACATTGATCGACTGTTGAAATATTTGGTAAGATTCCACCATAATTCACGGGGTATTTTGGATTTTAATTATCTTTTTGCCTCCTTTCTTTCATTCTCTCTTCCTGTCTTTTTTAAAGATTTTATTTTTTAAGTCCTATCTACACCCAACGTGGGGCTTGAACTCACGATCCTGAGATCCAGAGTTGCTCGTTCAACCCACCAAGCCAGACAGGTGCCCCGATTTGCTTCTTTCTAGGTGGACAGGATGGAGTTTGCAGAACTGACCACAGTTCTGACTCTGATCCAGAAAGGGACCGTTACCTTGAGAAGAACAGAACCTGGCCAGAATGAGGGGGAACAAAGCATAGCATTTATTGGCAGTACGCTGAACTCATTTGTGAAATCAAATGCTGTCATGATAAGGCCAAAAGTACACTGAACTCCAGAACCTAAGAGGAAAGAATTCCTCCACCTGGTTTTTCAACTAAAATCTAAAGCTTCCAACCAATTTTTTTTTTTTTAAGCAGGCTCTTTCCCCAGTGTGGGACTTGAACTCACAACCCTGAGATTAAAAGTTGCATGCTCTGGGGCGCCTGGGTGGCACAGCGGTTAAGCATCTGCCTTCGGCTCAGGGCGTGATCCCGGCGTTATGGGATCGAGCCCCACATCAGGCTCCTCTGCTAGGAGCCTGCTTCTTCCTCTCCCACTCCCCCTGTTTGTGTTCCCTCTCTCGCTGGCTGTCTCTATCTCTGTCGAATAAATAAATAAAATCTTTAAAAAAAAAAAAAAAGTTGCACGCTCTGCCTACTGAGCCAACCGTTCTTGAGAGAGAATCTGATTGACCCTTCCCCCACCCAAGACTATTTCGGGTAAAATAAATACAACATTTAAAGCAGAAGTCCTTGAATTTGCCAAAATGGGAAGGTTTTCCTTCAGGCAAACAGTTTAACAGGGAAGCTCTCCAAGCAGCTCGTGGCATTACAGTTAGACCCCATCCAGGGGTCAGAGCGCCAAAAGGCTGTAAGAAAAGGGGGAAAGCCATGAGTCCAGGAGGACTGATCCTCTTTTCAGTTGGTTGCTGGCATTGGAGCCCCGAGATCTTTCAGCTCGGCATCCCTCTCTCCTCCCGCCCAGACCTGGGGGCAGGACGGCTCTCTGCACACGCATCAGACTGTCACCGGGCCCACTGCGATGTTCTGATGGCAGCCGCCTCTTGCATCTGTCTCGTGACGTCCCCGCCCACGGCTGCCGTTTAAATGTTCGTTAGTCTCTGGAAGTGTCCTCGACCGTTGTTTTATGCCTTTTAGACAGCTAATTAGAAGCATCCGAGGTCTGCCAGAATAAGTGTGACTTCATCTCTTCAAACCTGTCTCCCACCTTTTGATGAGACTCTGGTCTGTGGAAACACTCTTGCACTCATGTGTGAATTTCTGCTTTGGTTTTCTTCTTTCGTCTTGTAATGGAGGATGTGTTAAGATGATTTTTGGTTGCTGTTGTTATTGTTAGAGAGAGAGCGTGCATGTGTGTGTGCAAGGAGGGGGAAAAGGAGCAGAGGGAGAGGGAGAGAGAATCCTAGACAGGCTCCATGCCTGGCACGATGAGGGGCTCAATCTCACGACCTTGAGATCATGACCTGAGCGGATATCAAGAGTCAAACGCTTAACCAGCTGAGCCACCCAGGTGTCCCTAAGAGAATTAATTTTTTAAAACTTTTAAAAATAGATCATTTGTGACATAGAATAATGCCCTTATTGTTATGGGATTCCATTAGATTTAACATTTTAGGAAAATACCAGACATTCCCACCAGCAGTGCATGAGGGAGAATTCTAGAGAATTCTAGCACCCCATGCGCTGGCCAACACTTGGTCCAACCAATCTGTTAGTTTAGACACCATAATATGTGTGCAGCGGTCCTCACTATAGTTTTAATTTACATTTCCTAGTACCCCATGCTGTTGATGTTTCTCATTGTTTGAAGCAGGAGGGTAGGCTGGACCCAGTTTTATATATATGTCTATATATACTTCCTACATCTATATACCTCCTGCCCTGGAGAGTCTCTCCTCCTTGGAGGAAGCCCACAGGTGTGCTAAAAAGCATCAGCTTTGGAGTAAGACTCGGGTTTGAATCCTGCGCCCATCACCCACAGCCTGTGTAGCCTTGGAAAAGGGACCACATCTGGACACTGGAAATAAGAGTATTGCCGACCTCAGGAGTTTGTAAATGGGATCATGCACGTGAGCAAAACGCAGCCCAGAGAGCACACGCTCTAGAAATTCCAAGGGTGGCATTTTCCTCTGTGGGCACATATTCCAACATACGTGACCAGCTGCACATATCATCACAAGATCGGCCACGGGAGCTTTCAGCCAAGACGAATGATACGTAACGGGTACCCAGCCCTGTGGTGCGTTCCCAGCAGGAAGCGTTCCGGTGATTTCCACCCAAAGCGAGGTGTGAGGCGTGTATTGTTATGCTCTAGCTTGAGGGAAGAGTTTAATAATTCAGGCCCACTCAGGTACCGTCCCCAAATGTGGCATGAAGGGTACCGCTCACTTGATGACTGCTGTCAGCAGAAGGCACCGCACCCCAGAGTGCACGGAACAGAATATCTGAATGACGATTATACTGTGAGGCAGAAAGGCAGAGAAAATTACGACTCTAACATCATCTTAGAGCCTTCTAGTGAAAAGTCATCTGAACACGCATAGCTGAGAGGATGTAGGTGGTCTGTGCTCTTGCCCCTGAACTGGTTAACTGGAAGGCATCATTTGGTTCAGCCAAAGGGTTCACGACCGTTCTCGCAATGACAGACGGGAAAGGCGAAAATCAGCCTCGACGTTCCCATTCGATTCTCCATAGAACACACCCCATCCCAGTTCGGGCCCTGGGGCTGCGGCAGCCAGGCTGACTCCCGGGGTGGGCGGGCGAAGGGTACCACAGCTGCCTCCCAGAGACCCTGCATCTCAGGAGTTCCCCAAATTCAAAGGACTCGGGGAGAGGACGGGAGGGCTGACAGAGAGCCTCCTGCCACTTAGAGATGATGTGGCGTCACTCAGGGAAACAGCCAGGAAGATGTCACATGGCCCAGCGTGCAGGAGCTGGCCAGCCAGGCCGTGTTACGTGTGCCGGGCAAGAAGGCGCCTCCCCCTGGACTCATTCTCTCTGCGAAGGAGCTCTGAGAGAAATGAACCCTAACGGTAACAGAAACTGACTCCCAAAAGGGAAAAAAATAAGATTCTCAGAGAAAAAGGGAAACTTAAAAGTTGTCAAAGGATACATAGCATTTTGTGTCTCTGCCTTATTAATATGTATTAAACCCAGGGAGGAGCAAAGCCCCCAAATGAGACCCACCCCCCACCTCACCTCAGCTGCAAAATGACGTCAGCCGTGATCTCCTGTTCACAACTGCTCTGTGCCGCTTCTCGCTCTGCAGACTTTAATAACAATTAATGATGCCCTTAAGATAGAGCTCGTAAAGTGCCTCGGTACAGTAGCTCCTGTCCAGAGGATAAGGGGAAACAATGACATCTGCATTTAGATCCATTTACACATTCCATGACACTGGACTCTGTGCCACGGGGCGTCCCTAGCCCTAACCAGCAAATTGGGATTTTTAACTTGTGCCTGCCTTCCAGAAATGGGGATTGAAAGAGAAAATAAATTGTGCTTTAATGCCGGGAACTTATGAAGCCATCCCTGTCTTGGCTCCTTGCTACTGCTGGAAAATGTTTCCCAGAGCAAATGTGGCTTCACTGACGACGGAGAAAAATCTCATGGGAAACGTGGATCCGAGCTCACCGTTGAAAGGCGTGGAAAATGATACTCCGTTCTCGATACCAGCACAATGGCACACGATTCCCAAATGGAAATGAAAGAAAGAACGACGTGCCTTTTACGTCTGCCCAAGCTCCGTGACCTCCAGACAGCTGACTCGTTCAAGAGTTACAGATGGAGTATTTCCACTAAAAAATAGCAGGAAATGAAACCAACCCAAAGGATCTTATCATTTCGGGGAACTAGAGCGGAGACAAGACAGAGACAGCAGTGTTGGTGAGATTCTGCCCCAACACATGGGGCCTCGTGCAAGTCCTGAGGTGTCCCTGTGGCTTCTCCTGGGATGTCCCTGTCCCACTGTGGTCGGCAGAAGAGCAGCCCCCAAAATATCCCCGCCGTGGTGCCCAGAACTGCGAATATGCCAGGTTACGTGGCAAAGCAGAAGGAAGGTCGCAGATGGAATTAAGGTAACTAGTGAGAAGACAGTGAGATGACCTTGAGATCACCCAGGTGGGCCCAATATAATCAGAAGGTCCTTAAATGCGGGATAGGCCGAAGAGCCAGGCAGAGCAATGCACGTCGACAGGGACTAGGCCCATGATGCCAGCTTTGAAGATGGAGAACATGAGGAATGTGGGTGCCCTCCGGCAGGTGAAAGGACAGGGAAATGAGCACCGCCCCCCCACCAGAGCTTCCAGAAGGATTCAGCTTTGCCAACACCTTGATTTCAGGCTAATGGGACCCATATTAGAGTCTATCCTACAAAACTGGAAGATAATAAATGTGTGTTGTTTTAAGCCACTAAATTTGTGGTGATTTCCTATGGCTGTAAGTAAAGGCTTCTTAGGCTGTAAGTAAACATCTGTTGACTTATATAACGAGAGTATGGTACGTTATGCTAGAAGAGAAAATCCTACGTTACCTATGAACAATCGTAAACCAGTCTGAATTCGGCAGGGGCGGCCAGGGGTGGCGCGGCAGGCCCCTATACCCACGCCAGCACGGGAGCAGGTATGGCCTAACCCTGTCCAGGGAAGGTGGAGTGATAGCCACCGGGCTGTTACTGCAATTTTTTCTATGTTCTCTCTCCTGGAGCCTGGCTAAGCTGGAGGAGAAGAACCCACCGATGCTGGTGGCTATGTCGCTTTGGATCTGCAGGAATCGCCTTTCCAGGAGGCCGACACAGAAGGCGGAGCTCAGAGCTGCAGAGAGCCAGAATCCTGGAAGCGCTCCTTGGGCACCTGGGTCTACTCATTCCTGAAACTAGTGCAGCCCCCCATCTCTGCCACGAGCCCCCTTGCGGAGTTTCCCTTTGGGATGAGCAAGATGAGGAAATATGAGAAGGGCTTCCTAAAAAGACCTTCAAGAGGGGAGCACCGAAGACCCAGAGGTGCCTGAGCCAGTGGTGGATTTGTTCTTGTGATCCTACAAGAGTAGGACCTGGGGAACCAATCTGGAATGTCAATCCATGGAACTTGCTCTTGGAATCTTGGAGGGGGACCTGGAGAACCAATCTGGAACGTCAATCCACGGAACTTGCTCTTGGAATCCTAGAGCGGGACCTGGAGAACCAACTTGGAATGTCAATCCATGGAACTTACTCTTGGAATCCTAGAGCAGGACCTGGAGAACCAACCCGAATGTCAATCCATGGAACTTGCTCTTGGAATCCTAGAGCAGGACCTGGAGAACCAATCCGGAATGTCAAGGGCCACTCCATTCCACCTCCCTCAAGGATTCTGGCTTCCGTTGCCTAAGATTTAGTCAAATATCCATCTCCATCTTCCTACCTGCTTATGTATTTATTTAACAGGGCAGTGGAGTGAATAACATACGAACGTGGACTCAAGCCCCAGGACTATAAGTAACTTCAACTTTCTGTGCCTCAGTCTCCCCACCTGTAAATGGCTCCTTACCTCATCCGAGTGTTGTGCAGATCAACACTCCTACCTCGCAGGACACACCCACTTAGCACATCGCAATCCCCAGGTGCATGCTTTGAAGCTCCCAAAATTACAGGGAGAAAAAAACCCAGGAACCAGCCTCCAAACAGCCACAGTTACATACTTCAACTTAACAAATGATTAAATCAGATCATTCTTAAACCAAAACGCTAATTTGGAAATTTAATTATTTTGAAGGACAGGTCCCCCGCAGCTTACTTATTCTGTGATGCTGGAGTAGGAGAAAAAGTTAATAGCTTTCTAATTATATCAACTTTCTGTTTTAAAAACCCAGTTCTCATTTATTAGTCTGTCAAGGGATTATCAAGCTAGTTGTTTTATGCTCCTAGTTCACAAAGCAGAAATAAATTAGTGCGAATGTATTAGATCACGGTCCCTTAAACCGCTCCTTTTTAAGTTGAAGCGATTGAACTCATTCATTTTTATGGAAGTTGTTAATAAACCCATTTATCAGAAATTTGACTTTATTAAGTTTAGCCCGTAGTCTTCATGACATAACTCAAGCAAGATTCTACAGCTCCTGTCTCGTATCTGCACACCTGACTTTACTTCATCAGCAAAACCAACGACAAGAAAACAGCAACACAGAATTCATCCGAGAGGTGTCAAACGTCAAGATCTCGACTTCCTTATGGCTGAATAATTCCACTTACATGTGGACAAACCCACAGAAACAGGGAATGGATTGGCGGTTGCCAGAGGCAGTGGGGGGGAGGGGGCGGGGAGGTGTGAGTGAAGGCGGTCAAAGGACACCCTTCTGGTTACAGGGTGAACACATGCTGGGGATGTGACATTCAGCACGGTGACTGCGGTTAACAATACTTTCCTGTGTATTTGCAAGTTGCTGAAAGAGTAGATTTTAAAAGTTTTCAGTACACACACACACACAAATTATAATGATGAGGGTGATGGATGTGTTAATAACCTTACTATGGTCATCACTGTGCAATACAGGGGTCCCCCCTTACCCATGGGGGATTCGTCCCAAGACCCCTAGTGGAGGCCTGAATCGTGAGTAGTAGCGAACTCAAAGCACGTAATATGCTTTTTCCTACATATACAGACGTGTGATAAGGTTTCGTTTATAAATCAGGCACAGTGGGAGTTTAACGACAGTAACTAAGAATGAAATAGAACAATGACAACAATATACTGTAATAAAAGTTAGGTGCATGTGCAGTCTGCCTCTCGAAATCGCTTCTGTACTCACCCTTCTTCTTATAATGATGGTGTGGATGACGAGATGCCCGCGTGAGAAGTGAGGTGAACGATGCAGGTGTGTGATGTCGCGTCAGGCTGCTAGTGACCCCACGAGGCATCAGAAGGACCATCATCGGCTTCCAGACCGCAGTAGATCCCAGGTGACCGACACCATGGAAAGCGAAACTGCAGATAAAGCGGGAGGGACTATTGTATAGACGTATATAAAATCTCTACGGTTTATACCTTAAACTTACACAATATTATAGGTCAACTCTATCTCAATAAAGCATAAAAGGGAGAAGAAAAATATCTGAATGTAATAATTATTCATGAGATACCACCTGAAATTGTGGTTCTGAATTCTTTTTCCTGTTCACACTCTCCCATATGGCCTCCTGGCCACATCACGGTGAAATGTCATGGGGCAAGATGCTGAGACCCATTCATCCAGCAATGGACTCTGGCTCTGGACCTTGGAGATACAGCCTTGAAGACAACACTGTCTGCTCTTACGGACGTTGCCTTCTCGGGAGTGTGACCTAAATCCAGGTGTCTTCGAGGTGTGGAAGTGACCAACGCGATGAGGAAGGAAGAGTGTGAGTAGCCAGACAGCCATGTAACTTGGACAACCAAGATGAGAGGGGACAGCTCTTTCTGACTCCTATATGCAACGTTCCACACTCTCTTGCACATTCTCCCAGAGACCAAGCAGGCATGAACACACACGTGTGTGCGTGCACTTAGGTAAGGAACATAGAAATCACTGAATTTTATTGCTAAATGTCCCTCTAGGAGATCAATGAACTATTATCCCAGGTTCTGTACTCATTATTCCCTCCTCCTGGAATCTTCTTTTTCCAAAATGTCTTTTTTCTTTTCCTTCCAAAATTTCTAAAGCGGACCCCTTCTAATTTTCAAGTTTCTGTGAATGTGTCGGCATCTTCAGAAAGCTTCCCCCGGCCACAGTGGGAACTCCTGAGTATTTCTCAATCAAATCCCCCAAATTCGTTTGCCTCATAAACTTAGACACAGCTTGAGCTATCTGAGGCCTATATTCTGTTTTTTCTTACTGGAATATAAGTTCTTGCAAATCAGAAGCCTGGTCAAGCCCCATTTCTGTTCTACTCCTGGTGCCTAGAAGAGAGCCTGGGGCACTCCACATATGTCTGTTGAAACACTGAAGGAACCTGGTTACATCCTAGGTGAGTAGACAGGGGCCCATGAATGTTAAATATCTTGAACAGACCACAAAGGTCACTAGTGGCAGAGCTGGGATACAAATGTGTGACCCTTGACAGTTAACATACTTGAGTTTGTGGACTCCTGGGGAAAAAAATCCTCACATTTGGATTTTTTTTTCCTTTACATTTGGACCCTTGATACTTGTAATGACTTGAATACTGATGATGTGGAGACGCAGAGAGATGTCAAAAATGCATTTTTTTCGCACCATCAACTCTTGCCACCCGGGAAGAAATTAACATCGAGGATTTTCTGAATCACTAACATTTCACCTCCACGAGAGGTTTTAGGAACTCTCCTCTCCCACAAACGACATTAGCAATTTAGAAAATGATTTAAAATAAAAGGGCATTTTTCGAATATTGCCAATAACAGCAAATCTCATTAATGAGATACTCTGATGTGGAAATCACTACAATTCTTTTTCACAGCAAAATACTGTAATTAAGCTATTGTGTGTCTGTGTTATTTAGCAAATGAATAATCACACTAAGCCCTTGAGGCTTACTCCTCCTTTCGAGCATCAGGCTAATACCCTTGCAGTCTTGTCTGGAACTCAATTTAATGAGCAATATATTCCGAGCCGTGCTCCAGGCAATTGACTGCTTTATACAAGGAGATATTAGGGCAAGAGCAAAATTACCCAGGGCACTGCAGGCAGTAATACAGGAAGGACAACGTATCTACTTAGACCGCACTGGCTTCTGGAACAGAGCACTGGGGATCCTATGATGGGCACCGCGCACCTTGCGTGTGCCGGTCTCCGTGTGGGACAGCAGGGGCGTCCCCTGCTCTGGGAAGTTCACCGCCTGTGGCATTTGCGAAACGCACAACCTCCACTTGGAACGACGACAACAGGGCCATCTGTGCCGCGTCCAACTTCCAAAAGCTAAAAAGGTGCACGCCGGACGGACGGAGGAGACAGGGACATCTGGACCCCGAGCAGGGCGGATTTGAACCACGCTCCTCCACTCACAGGTGGGCTTTTTCAGATAAATACAGGCCAGTCCTGTAAGTGTATTTTCTCCTCTATTGTCCTCCTTTTCCCCTGCTTACTTTACACTGCGTGATACATACAGCATGCAAAATCTGGGCTAACGCACCGTTTATGTGAGCGGTAAGAAATCCGGTCACCCAGTGGGCTGTTAGTAGTTCAGTTTCTGGGAGGTCGAAAGTGGTAGTCAAATATTCGACTGTGCAGGGGCTGGGCGCCCCTAACACCCCCGCTCTGTGTCCAAAGGTCCGTGGCGATTTGGCACGGAGCCCTGTTAGGTCCAGCTAGCCTCACGCAGGCACTATGTGCACCAAGGCAGGGGACAGCGCAATGAACGAAGAATGAACGCCCCAGAAGACTGGCCTGAATGGTCATAAAAGAGGGACCATAATAAGGCTTGTGCTCAGTAACCACCTATGGGGTCAGTGCCAGGGAGCCGGGGCTGACAAGTCAAAGAGATGACCGCGAGGTGGCAGTCCCACACAAGACGTCTCTTCGGGTGCAGCTTGGAAAGGACAGCATCTAGGGAAGTCCCTCGCAGCCTGAGACCTTCTAGAAGCTGCATGGGGGGGAGGGGCTACCTCCCAGGAGAAAGGGGGGCAGGGAAGTGCTGGGGGAGGGGAGGCTGGGAAGAGCGCCCACGTCTCAGCAGCACCCAGTCTCTGAGTCAGAGCTGCCGGATGGGGGGAGGCAGCATGAGAGCAGCCCCCTCCCACCAGCTCCCAGCCCTACAGGGAGGGGAAGCAAAAACAAAAGGATCTGAAAACCCAGGGAATCCCCCAGCACAAGTCCAGAACGGCCCTTCTACACAGCCACCGGAGGCTCAGATCCGTACAGGAGGGGAGCCAACCAGTCACCCACATCTGTGATGTTTCCCTCCTCTTAAAAAATGTTCGGGAGCCATAATGGCAAAATGTTCATCTGTAATGAAGCTAGATGTGAGATAAGTAAATATTTGCCTGATAACCTCTGCATATTTCAGCATGCTTGAAGTAATTCAGAATTAAAGAAATAAAATGAAAACCAAATTTCTGCTGAGGAGAGAACCTTTTGCTTCTAAGTTGATGCAGGCACACCGATGAGCCCGCAGCAGGGCTGGAAGTAACTACCATTTTTTTTTTTTCGGTTTGCCTGCGATTTTGCTTTGTATCTTAGCAGTGGACGGTTTTGCTTTGCCTTCCTGGCTCTCTAAGGCTGGCACCTGTCCAGAACTGGATCCGTGGCTTGTCTCCATCACCACGAATCCTCACGTCTCCTATCGACGAGGTACCCACCGCTGAAAACCAAAAGCTCCCATACACAGCAGCTCCCGTCAAACAGCATTGCCTCCTGGAGTCTTAAAAATATGTTAAATTCTTAGAAAGCCTTACTCAAGGCAAACGGAGTTGAATCTTACAGGAGAGTTTAGTGTTCAGGGTGCATAAGGAAAAAAAAAAAAAAAAGAGCCACTGTGGGATAAAAATCACCTCTGAATACCCTTAAGCCAGACACAAAGCACCTACCCCGTAGCTTTTGCGAGGGAAAAGCCACACTTCCTCCAGACCCTGAGACCCCAGAGTCGCACACGTGGGAGACGCCTGGGCCCTGAGTCACCGGGAGAGCTGCTCCGTCTCGCCGCCCTCCCACTCCCCGCAGCAGGTGCCTCTGGAGTGGAACAGCGGGTAGAATTATATTTAAGCGCTTCTTTCAGTCTCCCCCTTTTCCACAAGTGCTTACAAGTGAACGTGTGTGTGTGTTCGGTTTGCATTGCCTAGGACTGTGTGCTTCGTCTGCCGGAGTAGCAGAGCCCCCACATTCTGGGACTGGGGGCACCCCCGCACTCCAGGGGCGACAGAGCCCTCCAGACAAACCCCCCAGGGGCGGCAGAAGGGAGTGACCCTCCTCCCAGTGACATGATGTGGGTATCTCGAGACCTCGAGGTTTGGGAGGAGTTGAGCCCCGTGCACAAGGGCCTCCGCGTCCAGTGAGTGGGAGGAAGGACAGAGGATGAGGAGAGAGCCCTCATGCCCAAGAAAATAAGACCAGGAGTTACTGAGAGCCTCCCAGGAGCCAGAGACTGACTTCTCTGCAGAATGGGTCCCCGGGAATGGCTCAGGGCTCAAGGCTCTTGCCCTCCCTTCCTCCTCTCACAGCTGGAAATGCTTCCAAATCTCCACACGTCTTCGCAGCCCCAGTGTTAAACTTTGGATCAGCGCTGCCGAAAGTCACACCCACTTATCGAGTGACCAGCTCATCTCCAAGTGGCCCTTTTTCCAGGACACTCTTCCCAGCAGCTCTGCACCCAGACTCGCCACCTCCACCATCATTGCTCCCACTGCACAGGAAGCGATGGGCCTCCAGCTTCTGCTCAAACACCAGAATAGTTTCTGAATTCAGAAACCCCTACAAGCAGAGACTCCAGAAAGATGGGTTTTAGATTTCCAAAGAAGACAGCAGCACCCTCAGGGAGAATGCGGCTTTGCTCTTCCTTGAATCTTGAGCCGGGATTATAATAGAACACAGTGGGTGGGATCTTTAAAAAATGTATCTTAAGGCTCTGCTCTTCTTCCAGACTCTAGAAGCAAACGTTCTTCTTCCTGGGGAAGACTGCTTAGCTTTTCACTCGGGTCCCATTCCAGTGGGGAGGTCGAGGCAGGCTCTGTAGGATGGTTTCTGGCCATACAAGACGAGGCAATTCATTTCTTTTGAGAATTGTTTCCCGATGGCAATTGGAAGAAATCATGCAAGGAACAGCCCCCTGTCCGTGCTATCTGATGGAACAGGACAAGGAGGGAGACAGGATACTGAAATGTAAGCTTGTCTTATATTGATGTTACTCGGGTTAAAGGTTTTTGTTTGTCTTCTCCGAAAACTTCTGTCCCATCTAAAGAAAACAAAGAACTCAGCCTCACAAACCAAAAGGACCACAATTTGTATTATCCTCTCTTTTTAAAAACATTTATAGCTCACTCAGTCCCAGAGCTCAACAAACTATGCCTCTTTTAAAATTTTATTTTACAAGGATTTATTCTGTGCGAGAATACAGAGATGTCAATCGCAACATTATTGCCCCGGCAACAAATTATGAAATAAGATAACCAAAGAGAATTATGGGGTTTTATGTGGGGTTTATGTGGGAAAGATTTTCTTCCATGGCTAAAACGAGATGCACGAGAACGACGTCTGCTCTTGCTGAGAGAGTCATGTATGCTGTGATGTCTGGTGGCCCTGCAGCCACACTACGATCATGAGGAAGTCAGTTCACCGGCATGTTTGAATGCAAAGACCAAGAAGAGCCTCCGGGCGTCATCGTTTTGCTGTAGAATTCACCAGCCATGGAACTACCTCCCTCTGGCTCCCACCGTACGACAGAACAGTCCCCGCCGTTTCAGCCGCCGCAACTGGGCATCCTACCTCACGTCGCTCGAAACAAGCTACAGAGGTATAGACTCTTCCCATGTATTTTTCACTTGAGTTCTGAACGTGTTCAGCAGCAGATGGAGATTTCCAGACGTCTACAGCACGAACGAGGTGTCGGCCGTACTGTCTCTTCCCACAGCTGGGATGGACATAGGTCTTGAAATTGGCATCAGACGGCAGAAGAGAGTCCCGCATGAAGCCGGGTTCATACAGTCTTCCAGGAAGGTAGCACCCCTGCTTCCCACCAGCGGCAAAGGCGAGCCCGGTGTGCAGTTCTCCATCTACTCCCTCATTCATTCTCAGGATCATTGGTCACGCATCACTTTCTTTCCAACACCGTGAACTTCAAGGTGCTTGTGGTGTCGAGAGGAACGGGGAACAGACTGTAACAAACTCTATGGTCACAAGAACCAAACCCCAAATGGAATGCAGCGTGGGTCGTTAATGTTTTAGAGCAGGGGAGGGCCTTGTCCGGAGTGGCTCATCGGCCAGACCACTTTTGCAGCCCCTGGAAGATCCGTGCTCAGTAACTGGGGCAGGGACAGCTCGGTGGCTCAGCTGAGCATCCGACTCTAGGTTTCAGCTCAGATCATGATCTCAGGGTCGTGGGATCAGGCCCTGCGTCGGGCTCCAAGCTGGGCATGCAGTCGGCTTAAGATTCTCTCCCTCTCCCTCTGCCCCTCCCACCCCTGCTCTCTCTCTGTCTCTCTAAAATAAATAAATAAAGTCTTAAACAATAAATAAGTAAACAGGGTAGACAGAAAGCCCAGAGGATCCCATGGATGCTTTCACGACGAAGGTGACAACTTGTCTTGCCTGTTGAATACTTTGAGGCAAAGCTCCTATGAATGACTTTTTTCTGCTTCGGGTTTAACCCAGAACTTAGCCCCATAAACTCCAAGAATGACCTTTAAGAGAGAGAAGAAAGCACGCCAACTAGAAATTCAACGTTCATCTGGCTTACCATTCTGAAGTCCTGAGATACCGCTGGTCTTAGCAAAGGGCCAGCACCCGGCCTTCCGCCTGTGACACGACCACGTCTCAGCACAAAGGGCCAATTACTCCACCGCCAACGCCCGCCTCGCTTTGCATGTGACAGGTACATCTCACTCCTGCTTCATCAATCTTTTCTGTTTTCTCCAGTCCGGTCTTCAAACCTGCACTGAAAAACATCATCGCGGTCTTCATAAATTTGAAAAACATTAGCAAAATCTTCCTGATGACAAACATAAGCTCAGGTCACTTTGGTCGCCCTCGAGAGAACCCGGTCATTTGTGGATCAAAGGCAGGAAGGACGAAAGCCCCCCAGAGCCGCCCAGCCCGTGCTCAGGGAGCTCGGGAAGCCCAGGGACTGAGCGGTGCCGATGAGCCCAAGGAACCCGTTAGCAGTGGAGAGGGACCACTGCCCAAGTGCGCACCGGCTTGTCGTTCAGGGCCGGTCCTGCGGGCGTCTCCCGCCGCCTGAGGACCTCGCGCTCGCCCTCCATCAGGGTGACGGAGTGGTGGCCCGTGGGGGTGACGGTGTCCAAATGCTGCTATCTTCTGTTTCCCCTGGGACTTCCCACTGGTCTTCAGGGCTGACGTTCACTGCCATTGTCTCTACTCCAGCGACTGCCTTCATGATGCTGACTGGGTGTATCCACAAAATCACTCTGTTTCTAAAACGTGCTTTCAGATGAGAGCCGGTCGCTGGTGAAAGGCAATGTTCAGGTGTCCCCTTGCCTCTGGGGGAGATGCGGAGGGGAGCAGCGAATGGCTCTGCCTCTGAAAACTAAACCACTCTGTCTTCCATAAGCGTCCCAAAGTAGCTTTGCCAAGCGAGTTAGTTTTCCGTTTCGTCAACGCACCGGGAACCACAGCGCTGTCTGCTGCAGGGGCTGCGAGTGACGGGAATGAGGCGGGTATGTCAGGGTGGACATGGATGGAATCTGCTGGGCCTGCTCTTCACCTGGAGACGGGGAGGGGTCCCCACGAGGTGGAGAGAGCACACACGGCTGGGGGGCTGGGGAAGCCCAGGGGACTGAGGAGGAAGGGTGGCCCTGACCACACGGGGAGAAGGGAACGATGGGGCACGCCGTCATCGGGAGAACCAGACACAGCCCATCCCTCCTTGCTGTAAGGGGTTCCAAGCTCACTTCCCGAGGAAGATTCCAAAAAGCCAGATGTTCCCACCATTGGGAAGATGCACCTGGGCAACCCTCTCACTTTTTCCCCTGCTCTGAAAACAACCTTCACATTGCTGATTTATTGTTATTTTTAAATTTATGATTACTTTTTATTATTATTAGCACTCTGCCACAGGACATCTCCCCGCGACCCAGGGTAGGTCAGCATGACTTCATCATCTATGACGCACCAGCACAGAAGTCAAACAAGTTCATGTCTGTGACGTCGATGCAAGTCAGGGGCACAGGGCACAGGGCTCCCCCACCATCCAGGCCAAGCTTGATGAGAGGTCTCAAGTCGGACGGTCTGGTGCCCCACTGGTGACTTTTCCCTACAAATTCCGTCAACCCTTGTGTTGTCCAGGGCTCTACTCCTGGTCCTTGGGCGCTAAGGATGTCCAAGGAGTCTTGAGCGTGCCCGTGATGGAGAGAGAATGCTAAGCAGGCCCAGAGCCCAGACAGGGGTCCCTCTTAGCTGGACCAGGGGCAGACATCACGCCACTGCTGGGGGTAGCTGCATTGTCTGGACTTGACCAAATGCCATCAAAGGACCACTTCAGAGCCCCTGGGCTCCCTGGTGATGGTGACAAGGGCCAAGGCAGAGACTGGCCCCCACCACCTTTCTTCCAACTCATGAACAAAAACCCTCCCTCCCTGAGTGGTTCGATCTTTCTCCTTTTTACTTACAGCTGGAGTGCAAAAAGTGTCAGGAGCCTTTGTGCTTTATCTGGTTCCTCAGTAGCCAAGCCAAGCCTCTCCCCCTGCACCTCAGGAAAGGGACGATGGGAAGAAGCACGCCAAGCAGAAGTCTGAGATATCCGGTATTGGAAACGCTATTCTGATTCTGCTCATGTTCTCATTCTTCCGGTTCTCGACAAGGCCTTCCTTTCCACCGGCTACATACATAAGGCACCTGAAAATAGGAAGATGCATTCCCAATCAAATAGAAGGCTCATTCTAGAACAGCGCGAGTCTGTTTTGACCACCGTTCGTTTTCCATGGCTCACCTTCCCATGAGTATAGCAGATAAAAAACTGAGCAATGAAAGCTAAAGAGAAAAAAAAGAAAGAAAACAAACAGTGATGTGTTAAACTGTCCGTGAGGACCCTCTACTTGACCACCTACTAGATGGAACGCAACCAACATGGCCCAACAGCTACGGATTTTGCCCCCGACCAAGTCAGCACGCCCTCTGCCCTCCGCGGTGTCTTCCACGTATAAATACTGGCATAATGACCCCAGTCAAAATTAAAAGCACTAAATTTTATTGGGCACTTGTTTTCTCTTTAGCTGGTGTAAACATTCTACATTTCCTTCTCGTTTAATCCTCCCCAAGTGGCCTTTGTAGAGATGACATTACGATTCCCATTTGCCAGATGAGGAAAGTCATTTGAAATGTTCCCATAGAAGGAACTGGACGGTGGTGATGACCAGGGGAGAAAAAGGCTGTACCCTGCTTTAGCAAGTAGGAGGAGGAAGAGTTCATGCCTTAAATAGCAACAGACACTCTCCGGAAGTTCGTTACTGAAAATATACTGGCTGAAGTATGCCGATGTAGTGACCGAAATATGCCATTTAATCCCAGACATTCTACATCTTAGAAACCTAATAAAGTTCATTATCCTCATGAGTTGGCGTCAGGAAAAAAATAGTTTAGGCTTCGTGGTATTCATAGCATTTGCCACAGAAGACAAAATATACCTACAATTGCATAAAACATGTCTGTGACCTCCCTCCTCACAGACACACCGACTCCCCATCTTCCATTCTCCTTATATTTCTGCAGGAGACTCCTTGTCCATGTATTTGTTGATCGACCCCCTCAAGTATGAAATTACATAAAGATGGGAAAGTCGTCCGTGTAAGAAAATACCCATTGCTGAACTCATGGCTAATAAATTTGTCCTGTGGGAAGGAACAATCACATCAACATCTTTTTTTTTTAATTTTTTATTTAAACTCAGTATAGTTAACATACACTGTATTACTAGTTTCAGGGGTAGAATTTAGCGATTCATCAGTTGCATGTAACAGCCAGTGCTCATTACGTCACATGCCCTCCTTAATGCCCATCCCCCAGTGGCCCCATCCCCCCGCCTCCCCCCCAACAACCCTCAGTTTGTTTCCTATGATTAAGAGTTGCTCGGGGCGCCTGGGTAGCGCAGTCGTTAAGCGTCTGCCTTCAGGTCAGGGCGTGATCTCAGCGTTCTGGGATCGAGCCCCACATCAGGCTCCTCTGCTAGGAGCCTGCTTCTTCCTCTCCCACTCCCCCTGCCTGTGTTCCCTCTCTCACTGGCTGTCTCTGTCAAATAAATAAAAATAAAATCTTTAAATAAAAAAAAAATTTGCTTACGGTTTGCCTCCCTCTCCGTTTTCATCTTACTTTATTTTTCCTTTCCTTGCCCTATGTTCATCGGTTTTGTTTCTTAAATTCCACATGTGAGTGAGATCACGTGGTATCTGTCTTTGAAGGCTTCATGGGCAGACTCCAGCCAGCGGTCCAACATGAATGGGGGGGGGGGAACGACAGCGATGTGACTCTCCTACCTTTCCAGATTTCCTGACACAAGCCCAGGGCAGAGTGGAGAACTCCCAGGGTCCAAGCAAAGCTACAGACCATACGGATCCTCCCACAGGACCCTCTGCACCGCTGGTGCTGGCAGTTATCAACCGAAGAAGAGAGGAGCCAGCAAAGGCGACGTCCTCCTTGTCGCACGGAGGCCTGGCGCCCGCTGGCCACACAATTCTCTCCGTCCACCCTGTCCTTCTGAAAATGGTCATTTCTTTCTCTCCACTTCATCCACTTGCGTTCATCCTCTAACACTCGGTCCAAGAAGCCTTCCACGGGTCCACACAGCTCTGGTCCACCTCTCTCGAGCCAGCGTGCACACAATAGCGAACTGTAGTTCAACACCTCATCTCTTAATTATTTAATAATTTAAAACCCCTTCCCTCGAGACCCTGTGATTCCTCTAACACTGAGGACCGCGTTTTTCTCAGTCATTACCGCACTTCCAAGCCCTTAGCACTGCCGCGTGCAGCAGGGGCTACGTGACCGGCAAGCTTTGCTGGATTATCCGGTGAGGGGGCCCCAGAGGCAGCTGGGAAAGTAAATGCTCGTTCTTCCAGGTACCTGGTGTGAAACAGCCCTGACCAATGAGACAGAACCAGGTAGGGGCTGGGGGCTTGTGGAACTGCTTGACTGTCCTGATAAAAGAGATAAGCATCCTGGTTTTGGCTCCTTCCCCACTATGCCCTGCCTTGAATATGGCTGTGATGCTTGGAATTAGGCAGCCATTCTGTGACCATGAGGGAAAGTCAGAGCCAATCAAATGGTATGTTGGCCTAAAGTTTCTGAAAAGCCAAACTGATGCCAGCAGCGGCTGAGATCCAGAGATCTTGCTCAGTAAGCAAAACAAAGCACTATCTCAAGTGGGTTAAGTTACCAGAGTTTTCTGCTACTTGCAGTGAAAGCATTTCTAACAGACAGTAGTACGTGTTGGGTGAAGATATCTCAACACCCTGAGATTTCATCATCTGAAATTAAAAAGGAGATCAGATATCTCTTACAGCTAAAACCGATTCTAAGGCAACCCACAATCTGATAACTGGTAGAGAGAGAAGGAAGAGATTTTTTAAACACACAGTTACAAAGAAGGTGTTTTAATTTATATGCTGGTCTCACTAAGAAGGAGGCTCTCACTTATCTCTTCCTCCAGCATTACTAGGGTAGTTCACCCACAACAAGCAGATACTTGTTAACAACGAAGTATATGGAGGGTGATGGATAGTTTTTAAAGCAGCCACTGGCCCCTCCTTCATCCCGATAGTAATTATGTAACTAGTTATGTAACCGATCAACAACCACAGACTTGAATCCTGATCTTTTGATTTCATCCTGTCAGTTCATTTCCTTTGGAATTAAAAAAAAGCAAAGAACAATGTTTCCCTAATCTATGACTAGCTATAATTAACTCCCAAAATCTCTGTCCTTCAGCCGCACAGAGCACTTTTTATAGCTGTTGGAGGCGTCACCGGTAAAGTTACACTGACACTGCATTCTAAGAGCTATTAATAAGGCAAGACTTGGATGTTTTTCCCCGCTGAAAGTTCATTCCCCCCCTCCCAGCCTTTGAGTGACTGGTCTATTTTTAGCCAACCAAGCTTAACCGCTGTGATCACAGAGGCAGGATCTGAGATTGAATTTCTTACGGAATCAAGAATGAGCTGGAGTTTTCCCATGCACATATACAAACAGGCTGTCCTTTTTTTATATCTGAGCCCAAATACTATAGTGTATTCTGTTCTATCTAATTGCACAAAAATTTCGGACACAATACCCATTATATTTACAGGCAAATGGCAAATAAATAGAATCTTGCCACTGGCTCCTTGGTCTGTGGCTCTTATGGGCAGCAAATCCTATGAGGGGCTTTATTAGCCTGCTCCATGATGGGAATGCTTTATCTGATCCTAGGACTTTAGCAGTGCAGGCCAGCCCAGCTGCATTGCAAAATGGACTCTAATTCCTATGGCTTTTTTTTTCCTCCGACAGGAAGCCACCAAAATTGAGTTATTGAATTTATACTGTCAGTAGCATTAGGAATATCTGCACAATCTCATTTCTCATTAAGCCACAAATGGTCTCCTTTTTCCCTCCATTCCAGCACATAATTATAACTGGCTAGTGGGCACGAAGGTATACAAGTTGACCCATTCAAACCTGAAACATCCTTAAGCCAAGGTAAGACTAGGCCAGAGGAAAGGGACGGGGGTCCGCAGAAGTTGCTCTAGGGAGCCTTGCAAGACTACCCCACAAAGAGTCCTTAAAGACAGAGGCTACCTCTCTCCTTTCAGGTTGAACCCAGCAAGAAACAGCTCAGATTCACAGAATTGACAAATCACAAGCATTCCTGATTTACCGCGACCTTTAAGACCAGCTGCCTTCTGTTTCTAGAAAAGGAAGGAAAAAACCTATTTTAAGATGAGCTGAACTCAGGTGTGCACCATACAATCCCTAAAAATAAGCCAAATACTGAAGAATTCCCGTGTGTCTCAGTGGAATTCAAGTTTAAAAAGTTACTTCAGATTTTTTTTTGAAAATCAAAAAAAAAGAACTCACTAAAAAATAACAATAAGCCTATGAGATGCTAACATAAATGACATGTTTATGAAAAATAACTATTTTTTTTTTAATTTTTTTTTAAAGATTTTATTTATTTATTTGACAGAGATAGAGACAGCCAGCGAGAGAGGGAACACGCAGGGGGAGTGGGAGAGGAAGAAGCAGGCTCATAGCAGAGGAACCTGATGTGGGGCTCGAACCCATAACGCCGGGATCACGCCCTGAGCTGAAGGCAGACGCCCAACCGCTGTGCCACCCAGGAGCCCCGAAAAATAACTATTTTTAAAAACAAAAAATCTGTGAGAGGAAGGGGCACAGCTTTACATTTTTGCAAATCTCTAAATGTCTGGCTTAAGGAAGACAACTGGATTTTTCACATCAGTTTCTGCATTCAATCTGTCGCAATCCCACACATCATGCAGCTTCTGGAAAACTCCACCGTCTACACATGAAGAATGAAAGTGACAAAGGTAATAACAACACGCTGCTGTCGACAATAATGGTGCTGATTAGAGTGTTAGGAACCCCAGGGGTCCCTGGAACCCACATTGAGAACCACTACTTTAGCTCAGCATCATTTCACCAATGAGCAGCATCTTTTGGGTGTAAATGGCCAGTGATCATCACTCCGATGTCTACAGGGTCGGAAAGCCATTCACAAGAGGCTCTGCTCAGGTTCGCGTCACACCCTCTGCACATACCCTTCATCCAGCCCTCCAGAAACTCTGCCGGAAGAAGCAAGTAGCCCATTTTCAGTGTCTCCAAATGGGTTCCACCAAACCTCAGTAGAGGAAGATGTAGAAACTGAGGCCCAAACAAATCGTGTTATGTCCAAAATCTAAGCCCTGGTAAGCAGACAGGCTGTAAAGTCATGGAAGATGATCACGGATGAGTCCCCAGCCCTCAACTGTCTTGGGGATGGTTTGGCGGAACTAGGTCCACAGCCCTGTGTTAATCTGCCTCGTCTTCCCTGACGGACTGAAGGATCCTGGGATTTCAGAGTTTAAGGGAGAGGATATTCCACACAGATGAACTTCAGGGAGTCAGAGGGTCTTGAGAGGATCTTTCTTTCCTGGCTAACCATGTCTTTCCGCATCAATCCTACCTAAAGGCAAGTCCCTAATAAGGAGATCCCAAATCCGGAGCAGGATCCCCCTTGTCATCCACCTGCCAAGACGAAGCACGAGCAAATCGATCCATCCCACAACTAACACCTGTCCTCCTGAAATCCTCACACAGGCGGTGAGTATGAACAACAGGAGTCACACAGGTGGGACGAGGAATGGGGGTTCTGACTTGGAGCGTCTCAAATTCGATAGGCTTCGTCAAATCGCACGTTATTACTTTCTATCGTGAGACACCAGAGCACATGAGTTACCTGTTGGATCCAAAAGGGGTGTTTACTCCACAGAGACTTACATCTTCAGCCCTGTCCTTAGCCCTGGGTAAAGGCGAGGAATTTGGGCACAGTCCCTGCCGGCACACAGGCGAGGAATTCGGGCACGGTCCCTGCCGGCACACAGGTGAGGTTCTAGTGAGCATCAGCGATGGTAAATAAATAAGAAACAAGACCACCCCAGGGAGCGAGGGATGCAGGGAAGACAATGAGGCTGGCTCGTGGGGAGACTGTTTTGGATGGGATCTCTCTGGGACAAAGAGAAGGCTCTTTGGAAAGAGGGGCTGCTGGGGCTTGGAACTCTCCGAGGAGGAGAAGCCAGCTATGCAGAGATCCGAGTATACGAGTAAACGAGTAAATGGCATTCTAGGCAGAGGGAAAAACAATCACAAACTGGCTTGAGGCAGGAACAAGCTTAGTGATTCACTGAACCCCTGGAGGGTCTGTGCATCTGGAATATGGGAGCAGGGAACGTTGAGAGAGGAGGTCAGAGAGGACGGTGAGGTTTTGGAGAAGCTCTTGAGTTCGAATTTTCTCACCGTCTGGCATGACTCATCTGTTCAAAATCAAATCCTTCTCAAATCTGCAGAGAAAAAAATTGGCCTTTCTACTTCATATCCAAGCCAAATTTCAAATACTCAAATCAGCATTAAATCAGATCCCAAGCGATTCAAAACGGTCACTTTGCTGGTTCAGTGAAAGTTCTCTTTCCTCCAGAGAAACAGCTCCTGACATTGATCTTGACACCCCAGCCCCAAGGGCAGGCCGAAAATTCCTTAAGCTAAACCCAATGGAATCCAAGTACTGTATAAAAGTTTTTATTCCCATTTAGATGGAAAGCTGCAATGTATTTATTAAGTATGAATGCAAGCATATTGCCGTGATAAGAACAAAAAATCACCGCGAAGGACCCTGCAGGTTGGTGCAAGATTTTTAATTTAGTATTTCACATTTACTTCAATTCAACCAATATTTAATGAGCTCTAACAAGCTGTAAGTCCCGTGCTGGCAATGCAGAAGGAACCAGTCAGTGGCCCCCTGCGAGAAGCACGTAATCAAAATGACAGACACAAATTCAGATAATCAGTTCTGGTGTTGGGAATAAAATGTAAAGAGAGCAAAGAAGAGGGTGGGATAAATGTTTGCCAAGAGCCTTATGGAGCTAGACGGCGTGGATCAAAAAAACATGCATGTCTATATAATTAAAATATCTCATTACATAATTATGGATTATAAATTATAATGGTATGTAATACATTATCTTCTTCCTTTCTCTCATTAAGTGATCTCTGAAGTCATCTGTCTAAATGACAGTGAGCAGCAGTCAACCTAAAACAGGACAGAAGTATTTTTTTTTTAAAGATTTTATTTATTTATTTGACAGAGATAGAGACAGGCAGCGAGAGTGGGAACACAAGCAGGGGGAGTGGGAGAGGAAGAAGCAGGCTCCCAGCAGAGGAGCCTGATGTGGGGCTCGATCCCAGAACACCGAGATCACGCCCTGAGCCGAAGGCAGACGCTTAACCGCTGTGCCACCCAGGCGCCCCTGGACAGAAGTATTTTTAAAATGGAATTGCCGGAGAGAAAGACATACTCCATTTATGGAGGAGATCCAAGGAAAGTGTCACCAAACGACAGCCCTCTAGCTGGGATGAAATCACAAAATGCCCCCTGTATGTCTGATTAGTGTTGCCCCTTTCAATTTTTTTAAGAACCGCTTACTGCGTAGGGTCATTGCAAAGAAACTATAAAACTAAAAAATGTGGAACAGGTCACCTGACTCAGCTACCTAGTGATGAATTCAGTGAAAAACACAACGGATCTACTTGGCAGAAAGGAATGTTGCTGTTATATCTTTAAGTTAAAAAACTCTGAAGTGAGCAAAAAAGTGTTTCTTGGAAATCCACGCGGAAAACTGGTACATCCTCTCAGACCCTCAGGAAAGAGCCTGAGCTCTGCCTCTGTGTCTACACAGGGGCAGTCTTCTTGTGGCATTGACGACACAAGCAAACGGACTGCAGTTAGACAAGTGGCCCCGTGCAGCTCAGCCACATACCCGAGGCAAGGTTCCTGGGCGCTCCGAGGCTCCTTCAGCTAGGGAGTGTCGTGCTGGGATTCCGACCCAAATGAGGTCCTAGCCAGCAGGCCACACTGCCCCTCACTCACACCCATGTGGAAAGCAGCTCACAGAGGAGTTAGGCTGCCAGCCTCACTGAGCCAGGGTCGGCTTTTCCTGTCTGCTATGGGAGAGGGGACAGAAACACACCTGCTCTGTTAGCAGCAGGCTCCCAGCGTGCGCAGGAAAGGTCAGGAGCTGAGGTCAGGGGATGGATTCCGTGACCTCAAATTTCCACTCCAACCCCAGCCGTCCACCACACTTGGACATTTTGATTAGCTGCTGTGATAGACAATGCCCCACCAGCTGTCCACGACCTACTCCCTGGGACCTGTGAGTGAGCAGGTTACACTGGGCGACAGAAGGAACTCTGCAGGTGCAATGAAGGTTAGGGACTGAAGATAGGCAGCTTGTTCCGGACTAACCCCATGGGCCCTAATCGCATGAACTCTTTACAGTGGAAGAAGGCAAGAGAGTCAGCCAGAGATGTCTAGGCAGAAGAAGCAGAAGGGACTGGAAGCTTGACAGGGACGGCACCTGCCATGGCTGCTTTGAGCTGGAGGAAGGGGACCATGAGCCCAGGAATGAGGGCTTCCTCAACAAGCCGGGAACGACCCTCAGTGGACAGCCAGCAAGGAAACCAGGACCCCAGCCCGACACCCAACCTGACTGAGCAAGGAAATGGATTCTCTCCCCAGCCTCCAGGGGAGCACAGCCCACCGACACCCTGACTTGGCCTGGTATGCTGTTCTCGGGTGCTAAGCCTGCGGTGATCTGTTATGGCGACAAGAGACCAGGGGTAACAGTGATGCAGACTGAGGCAGAAAATCATATTGCGCTTCTTTGACGGGGCTTGTCCATCTTTCCGGAGTCTCATGAATGGATCGGGTCACGTTTGTAAAGTGACCATCAGAGGCTGCATCCGACGTCCTCATCAATTAGATGCACCTTGACAGGCGGGCCAGGGACAGGGGCAGCGGGTGGTGCAGCGGCTTCTGTCCCAGCTGAGGGCACTGCAGGACACTGGCCTGGCCGCCTCTGAGCCAGACCAGCCACTGGCATGTGTCTGCTTAACCATGACATCAAGAGTAGTCACCCCAGGGAAGGGAGCTGCGCACCTCTCCTGGGAGCCTAGGGCTACCGGCACACTCGTCCAGCTAGGAGCCCAACATGGCAAGTGGAGGGATGAGTTTTGGTTCAGAAGGAGTTTCCATGGTAACCGAGGCAAAGGGAAGGCTGAGCTGAACTTCAGGGAGGGAGAAGGAGCCTGGAGATCATTTCTGCACCAGCCCCTCTCTAAAACCATATCCTCCCCCTGCTCGTGGAAGGGCCCCCGTTTCTTCCTGGGAAACCACTGTTTTGATTCAATCTGTGTGGTTTGAGCGGAACCCAAATGTTCTAGGGGTGGACCTGTGACACAGCTTAGAACAGACAGACATGTGACCAGAGCCAATCAGAACATCCCATCCTCTGGGTCACAGTCACTGGTTCAGGGGTGAGCCTCTGGCTCAAATCAGACCAATGGGAGGCAAGCCTGGGATCTTCCCTGCGACCTCAGTGTTTAGGACAGCAGCTGGCACACAGTAGGTGCTCAATAAGTGGCACTTGATAGGTTAATTAACATATGCATCTACTTAGTGGTGAGAGAATCAAACTTTGCAAATACATATACTTACTTCGGCAATGATTTAAGTAATGTTTCTAATTATTATCTCTATCACTTGTTTTCTGGAAAAGGGGGGATGTCTCCCTTGATGGAGTGAATGTTTCCACTGGGACAAGGGTGACATTTCTGCCGCGTGCTGCTGTAGACCCAGTGTCCAGGAGGAGACCGGGAACACTGCGGGCACACAGGATACGTCCGTGCAACGAGCAAACGGCACGCTCTAGTCCGAGCCTCAGCACTGCCGCTCCTCGCGGACTTTTGCTCGGAGTCGTCTGGGAATTTAGTTCAGATGCGGAGTCTCTGAACTGAGAATGGTGAACACACTCAGTCTACGTCAACCAGAAACAGGGGCAGCGACAGACCTCACTCTACTTGGCCTCGAAGAAAGCCACAGCCCACCGGTGGGGGGCCACTGATGAGAGATTCGGTTCGGTGGCCCGAATACGTCATGTGCGTTACACGCGAGGCCGAGCTGAAGCAGGTGTTAGATCACTACGTCTCCGATCACTCCAGGAAGACTTTCCTGTCCCCGACCCTAGAGGAAGATGTGCCAGGCTGACCACCGCCCAACCATCCGCCTAATTAAACTTTTAATTATGAAATACATCAGGCAGCAAAACAGTGCAGAGAACCACCCGGCACCCCTGTCCCCACGCAGCTCAGGAAATAAGACACAGGTGTGCTGAAATTCCTGGGAACCCCCTCCCAGCCCGTCCACCCCCTGCCCGCCCCAGAGACAGCCATTATCCAACGCTTATATGATTTCGGTGTGTATTTTTTTTATTTTGTGCTTTCACCATGTAATTATGTATTCCTAAAAATATATGAAATTGTTTTTGCATGTTTTAAGCCGTATGTAATGATATCTTGTTCTAGGGATGCTCTGGCAACTTGCTTTTTCATTTTTATATTCAATTTTACGTTTTAAAGACTTATCCCTGCTAAAACATGCAGCACTAATTAATTTTCATGGCTGGTTAGCATTTCCCTGGATGAATACAGGAACGTGTGTCTGTCTCTCGTGTTCCTGTTGGTGGGCGTTTCGGCTTCTGTGTCTGGAAGCTGCCTCTCTGAGCACAGAGTGCTGGTGAGAAGTCCGATTCTAGGCCTGAAAAGGCTCGGTTCAAACTCGCCTTCCTCAACTTTGCTCCCTTGTGAAAGTCACTTCCCCTTCCGAGCCTCTGTTTGCTCATCTGGAAGATGGGGATCATAATCATGAGGATTTCTGAAGACTGTGAAGAATTAAATAAGACGGACAGATAAGCATCTCGGAATCTTCAAAATGCTGAAATAGGACAGAGTTGAAATCCCAGGGACTGGAACGTCCAATATCAGTCTACTAATAACCCGTGAAAAGCAGCAGCCTGTCACCAGGTTGTATTCATCAAGCCAAGCCCTATTCATCCATCCAAGCCGCCTCCTCCAAGAAGGCTTCTCTGGTTGTCCACCTGGATTGCATGTTCCTCTCTCTTCTCTCAGGTCACTTCCTGTCCACACCACTTCCTTGGGGACTTGAACAGTAGTGTGCATGTTCAGAGAGTCCCTCGCTCAGAGGGTCTATGGCCCCTGAAGCCCCCCACACAGGCCTCCGTAGTGGATGCTCGGCTAAATCATGCTAATCGACAGTCTTCTTCGATTCAGCATCCAGCAAGACAATCCTGACGCCTTCTGGGGGATCTCATTAGTATTGCTTCATTTCATTCTCTAATTCCTAAAACAGAACTACTGAACGGAGTCCTATCTATTTCTAGATTCATTTATTCAAGTTACACTCTGGCCTGGGGAAAAATATGTTAACTTCTGCATTTGCCTTCTCTCTCCCTCTACAGAATTTGTGAGTTCCATGGGGGCTCGGATTACTTCTCAGAAAAAAACAGAGAGAGAAGTGGAGAGGAGAGGAAAAAGAGTGGAGAAAAGGGAGGAGGGACGGGGGAAGGATGGGAGAAAAAATAACCAGGTTTGCACACAGGAAAAGCCAGAAATACCTGTAAAATGGAACGTGTAGTCTACAGTCTCGAGGGACCACACACACACAGGGGCACGAGCCCCACAGCACGGAACGGGGTTTCTGGAGTCAGCGGCCAAGACTTTGGGCAACTGAGGCAGGCCAGCAAAGGGCCCCCTTGGGTATGTCTGTGCCTGGACTGATTCTAATCTCTGATGAAGAAAATATTGTTGGCCAGGTTTTCCAAGGCCTGGCGATCTCGATTTGGTTCTGGTGGTGCAGAGACGTGACCTCAAGTACCAGAGTCATAGAATGAGACACTCTCCTTCAAGTCCTCTGGACTTCAGGGAGAAAGTCTCGGGTCGGGACTAACGTGTCTCTAGCAGTGACACTTCTCCTTTCAGATGGAGAGAGAGCAGGCCTCCGCCCAGGCCCTTCTGCAGGGAACAGTACCTCGGCTGAATTTCACATTGTTGTTTCCTACGTGTGGTCTTTACATCTATGATAACCTTGTCTTCATCATAAGCCGGTTTTCTATCTATGGTGATAGATGCCAAGTTTCCCTTTTAGATGAATTATATATTTTGTAAAATGAATTGACCTGAAGACAAGGTAAATAATTATACACAGGATGCTTACCTGGTGAAACTCACGAAAATCGCACATTGCTGATACGGTAAAAAGCAAAACCATGGAAATAGTAGGTAGCTGGCATTAAGGAGACATCAGACAAAGCACATCAGTATATGTGAAATGATAAAACAGCTATAAATACAAGGCAGGGGGAGGAAATCTTCCCCAGAATGAGACAACAGCCCCTAAGTATCCTAACCTTCCATGCTCCTTCCATCTTATTGGCTGGGTCACCGACTGTCACGGTGTTGGCAATCCACATACCTTACTCAGGATCGGTCATGCTACTTTTAAAGTCAATCGTCCACGCAACAAATACGTATTGACCACAGAGAGATCACGTGGCATGCCGAAGGGTAGAGCTAGTTCAGCCGTGCCTGGGATTCACGCGCATGTGGCCCAAATTCAGTGCTCACTCTTATCCCCTCTGCCCCCTGTCCCATGAGATCTCACAGATCTGAGCACCCCCTCTGTGATCCGAGAAAGGGCTGTTACAGGAATCCAGGAATGAATTCTCCCAGGGTCTCCTTCAAACTTTCTCGGTACCGAGATCAATACAATTATACTCCAGCAGTGCCCAGCCCCCGCACCACACACACTCCACACAGTGTGTCACCCCCCCATTGCTGGAAGCTTCTCAAGGCATTGTCAGATGTAGATATCAATAGTTAACCTGAACCTAATTACATGTCACCGAAAAAGAAATTCAATTCTTGCTGAAATTGGGACTTCTGAAATTCAGACTGAAATAGCAATGTAACATGTAAGTAAAAAATTCACAAGAAAAGATATGAAAATGGCTCTCAAACAGGTGAGAAAGTGTTCAGACTCACTCATAATTAGGTGAAAATTAAAACAACACTGAGATGCCACAACGCGGCTAACGGACTGGCAAGAATTACAAAGCACGCTAACACATGTTGCTGGTGAGGCTGTCAGGAAACATGGCAACTCTTAGGTAAAATGCATATGCACTTATGTCTTGACCCAGTGATCTCACTTCCAGGAAGCCTCCTGAAGATATTCCCCCAACATACAAAAATACGTGCACACAAGGTGACTCCTTACAGCACTGTTGGTAGCTGCAAAATATTGGAGGTATGCAATAAAACAATAAAAACATGGCTGGACATAGGGGGTGGTTGAATAACTTGGGGTGCATCCACTAGCAAAGTACTAGGCAGCTAGAGCAGAGGATGGGGGCAGGATGGTGGGGGGGGGGAGGCGGGGTATGACAACCCTCTGTACTTCCCACGCAGTTTTGCTGGGAACCTAAAAGTGCTCTAAAAACCAAAATCCATTTAAAAGGGAGGGAATGGAATGAGGAACTGAACTGGGAGGCATTTCCAGGACATAGTGTTAAGTATACACGTGAGTATCTGTGGCACACCCCCCTCGGTGCAGAAAGAAGAGGGTGTAAGAGGATGCCATGCACCTGCTTACTGGTGCACAATAACCAAAAGGAGGACAAGTCAGAAACGAAAGAGATTGGAATGGAATGTGAACGGCACTGATGAGCCTCACAGTATTACAAACGAACAACACAGCCACACGAAAGGACATGAGAAGGAAAGATCCGGCCTGAGTAGCTTTGGAAACTGTCTCTTGACACCGTAAGGCTAAAGACAATGAGCACTTCTGAAGCAGCTGACACCAGGGATGAAGCAGCACGGAAACACGGAACAGGAGAGCCAGGTTTCTCGCTGTCAGAAAAAGAAGGCAAAAGTAAGGAAAGAGAAGAAGGACAGAATGAACACTGGCGATTTACTGCAATCAGAGGTATCAATATGAACCATGTTTGTGATGCATGGACGGAAGGATGGTTAGATGGATGGATGGATGGACGGACGGACGGACAGGTAGATGTGCGTGTGCGCACGGTTACATGGGCAGGTGTACATTTTCTAGCTCTGTCTACAGACTGTGCTTCGGAGCTACCAGCCCACCTCGCACTGGGACCGGTGAAGCGCAGGACTGGGCAATGTTCCCTAAACCCCCTGGCACAGCATAAGAATGTTCTCCATTTGAACTAAGTAGACACACAGCCAGCCAGACCGGAGGGTAACATGCTCAGATTGGATCTTCTAAGGAAACCTTAACTTCTCCGTGAGTTTCACATGCAAAAAAGGAAATGAAAGGAAATACGAATCTTAAGCAAGTTTTCTTTAATCATAACTAGGCTTATTACACCGTCCAAAGATTGATTTACAAGAAATTTAAGGCGTGTTCTCTTTCTTAATGACTGTGACAAATTCCTCTGGGAAATCGAGGAGGTTTACGCTTCTGTCCCAACCTGCCTCCAGCATAATGTAAGACAAATTCTGTCTGAAAGCTTATATGGAAAGTCAAAAACATCAGCAGGCAGGTCCTCATTTTGTCCCAGAACCAGCTGACCACAAAATGTTCCATCAGGATTCAGGAACATGTAATGAAGCCACAGGGACGGGTATTGATAAATGCCTCATGCCCGGGCAAGCCATCATCCCTCTGTTTAATCTCACAACCCAGTGCCGTCCCATCAGTCTTTTTTCCATTAATAGGTGGTACAGCGGCTGTCCACATACTGAATGAGAAATGAAGGTGTATTGACTCTAGCGTTTTCTGAGATTGCTTCCACCACCGCACTGCATGAGGCGTGTCCTCCAAGGACAGCATGACATAACCTTCATGAGGCCCAGCCACGGGCGGGCTCCTGTCACTGCCCTCGTGATGGCCACAGCTGGGAAATGAGCAGATGGGTACTGACCCCGCACCCAAGTACACACACATCCACCTACCCACCTATCATCTATCACGAACCAGACCCACCCTGAAACCTCTGATTGAAATAAGAGTAAGTTCAGAGTTTCCAAAAGGGAGCGAGAGCCCGTGTGCCATGGTGGGAATGTTCTGCACCTTAACCATTCACCAGTGAGAGGACACGAGGGTTGTTTCCAGTTTGGGGTCACTGCCCATAAAGCTGCGATGAATATTCGCACTCAGGGGTTGGTGAGGACGTAAGCGTGCCTCTGCGACAAAGGCCGGGGGTACAATAGCTGGCTTGCCTCCTAAGTGGGTTTGAATTTTTAAGAAACTGCCAACTTTTTCCGGATTGGTTGTCCCATTTCACATTCCCACCAGAGATGTAGGAGAGATCCAGTTCCTGCACGTTCTCACCAGCATCTGGCAGTGTGCGTGTGTCTACAAAGTCTTTATTTAAGTCAGTGGTGAGTTGGCCACAGAAATTAATTCAGGGATGCCCAGGGGACCCACAGGGAACGGAGACTTGCTCTGGGGAGGAACCTTTACACTCATGCAAGAAGCCGCGCGACCAAGAACCCAGGAGTGCCGGAGCTGTCCGCACAAGCCTGCACCAGAGGTAGAGAAACCCGCCGGGTAGGTGCAGCCCACTCCAACAGCTGTGGAGTTGTGGAGTTGACGGGAGCCTTCCCCAGGGCCAGCTATTCCCCTGTGCCGCCATCTTGAATCCAGGACCTTGGGCTTCCCTAGAAGCCCCGCCCCCAGGGCTTTCCTTTGCATCCCATTGGGCAGATCGATGTCATGTGACCACTCTTAGCTGCAAGGGTGGCTGGGAACTATATTTTCTCTTAAGCAGGGTACACCGGATGCCATCAGGGATGAAGGGGAAGTAGTTACTTAATCAGAGTCAGTCACATTAGCAAACAGCCCTACAAGGAAGTAATCACCAAAGGAAATAAAAAACAAAACCAATAAAGAGTTTAAAATGGCTCCCCCTTAGGAGCAAGGCTAGACATCGAAATGCACAAGTACGATGTCGTTTTTCATTACATGCCTTTCTGGATGATGGATGTTTGGTTCTTATTGCATCACACAGAGTCCCAGGAGCTGAGAGAACTTAGCAATACTTCCACTCCACATGCATTCCGTACACTGCTCCCATGTGATAACTGCACTTGGCATTATTTCTTCCAATTCTGCAAGTACTTTCTCTGATCTGGCCTCCTAGTTGACTTAAAATGGAATCTCTCTAAAGGTGTTTCTCTTTTTTCTCTTCAGTCTCCTTGAACAAATAGAATAGCTATTTGCATGTATGAGTGGGAGGGGAGGATAGGACAGTTATAAAGAAAGAATTTTCTAAAACAAGGATGGTTTTACACACTAATTGTCGACCCAGTTGTGCAGTGTCTCTTTCAAGTAGGAGATATGAGAAGATTTGTTTTTCACCTGACCTTGGCAACTTAGTTTTTTTATAACAAGATAGAGGGAGAAGCCTGCTTAGCAGAGGATAAATTACCCAGACACTGTAAGTTCCACTTTGTCTAAACAGCTTGTTAAAACCCATCCTTCTCATACGATGTGGGGCTTGATTTCTAAAGTCTGCAAGTATGGCATCAAAATTACTCCTGAAGATAATGCTAAGTGAAATAAGTCAAGCAGAGAAAGACAACTATCATATGATTTCTCTCATCTATGGAACATAAGAACTAGGATGATCGGTAGGGGAAGAAAGGGATAAAGAAAAGGGGGGTAATCAGAAGGGGGAATGAAACATGAGAGACTATGGACTATGAGAAACAAACTGAAGACTTCAGAGGGGAGGGGGTGGGGGAATGGGATAGACTGGTGATGGGTAGTAAGGAGGGCACGTATTGCATGGTGCACTGGGTGTTATACGCAACTAATGAAGCATCAAACTTTACATCGGAATCTGGGGATGTACTGTATGGTGACTAACATAATATAATAAAATAAAATTAAAAAAAAAATTACTCCCGAAAAGTATCTTAAACCTCCCATAAAGGACAAAACAATTCCACCTCTTAATAAATCCAGCATAACCAGTTTCTTCTTTAGTATTGTGCCAGATTACTGTTTCTTTGGCCCATCTCTAGATGAACTTCACTTTAGGCAATGTTTTTATAAAATAAAACAAAACAGACACACACACACACAGTCTGAATCCTGCCTCTGAAGACTAGACTGATAGTCAAAGCCAACAGAGAGGGAGAGAGATGGGGGATTCACCGTGTCCTCAATCCAGGCACACGCATATACTCGAAACAGACCAGAAAGATAACCCCTTACAAACCATCACACTCTGCATATGTGGGGCCTTGTTTTTTCTGGAGTGTGTGGAAAGGGGCACCCTTATAAACTTTAGGGAACACTACTGGAGACTGGGAACCTGATAAGGAGGGTGGATTTCTCTGGAATTCCAGGCTATGCATGTACGCTTCTGAGAAGCAAATGCAACTTTTCAATATCAGTTGGCAGAGCACCCAGGTGTCCTATCAAAGTGCTTTAAGCCCAGCTTTAACAGTGACAGGAAGAAGAGAAAAATGAGCTCCAGTAAGGTGGATTTGGCCTTTGACAACCAATGGGTCCAGAGCCTGGGATGGAACCAGTGACCCCACAAGCAAGACGCAGAGATGTGTGCAACCTGCCCTTGGTTTAATCCGTAAGGTCCTGCAGACCCTCACCCCTGTGCAGCGGCAAGGAAGAGATACTCTCTCTTTTTCTCCTCCTGGCCCTGGACCCCAGGACCCTGGCATCAGCTGTGGGCTCAGGCACCGTCCCTGCAGAGTTGAGGCCCCGCTTCCCCCTGCCCTGGGGCCACCACCCCATGCAGCCAGCTGCTCCTGGGGCTCTGGAACCACCTCTTCCGGCCCCTCCCACTGTGTCCGCCCAATGACCCCAGCCCCACGTGCACAGAATAAAAATAGCAAGAGTCATAGCTCCTGCTGGTCTCTGGAACACTCCAGGGGTTGTGCTTTGTGCCCAACGTGCCCATTAAATCCCCTCAACTCCAGGAGGTCCATTCCCTCTGTGCAGGGGGACTGAGGGGACAATCTCAGGTATGGGACTCCTGGGAAGACTAGTCCTTTCAGATAGACTCACACCTGCTAGCCCCAGACACCAGCGTCTCTGAGCCCGACAATATCTACTGCAATCCCCCAAATCACATCGCACTGAATCTGGGGTGTCAGGGGTGGTTCCCAGATTTCTGCCAAGCTGCCTAGTGAGCACGCCTTCTTGGGTGATCCAGATCTGCTCTAGGACCTGGCTTGGAAGGAACAGGTGAAAAAGCCAGGCTGAGGCCCAATTAGACAAGCTGGGGGTATAGATGGGGCACCAGAATGTGATCCTGTGTTTGTGGATAGGGGTTCACATAACCTGCCCCACTTTCTGGATCCTAAATGCCACAATGTGTTCAGTGTGGAGTGGGAGGACCCCATGGAAACCCGCTGTGAGTACAGTAAACGCTTCCCCTCAGCCATGCTCCCTCCTCGCTCCCGGGAACAGAACCTAGTCTGGTTCATGTGACCCACACGGTTCCCGTAGGGGTGCTGAAGATCCTGGAATGGACAAATTTGTCCCAATCCCCCACATGGCTGCCCCCGGGTCTTCCCATCCAGGGAAAGGGCCGCCCTGAGCCCCGCAGAGGCACTGCTGGTGGCATCAACGCCCCCGCCAGATTTCCCCAACAAACGCCAAGTTCAGGCTCCCCCGCCCGCCACAGGCCCGGCGCGACAGTCTCCCACTCCGGCCTTACCTGTGCCCGGCCGCGCGCCAACACCAGGCTCAGCGCCTCGCACAGTCCCTGGAAGATGGGTCTGGAGCGCTCCCTGCGGCCCCGGGTTCACGCCGCCCGCTCTGTACCTGCGGGGTGGTCCCCACTCCGGCAGCTCAGGCTCTGGCGGCTGCAGGCGCTCAGATCCCGGCAACTTTTCTCCAGCCCCTCGAGCCGCCCGCTTCCCGCCCGGCTCCGCCTACCTGCGCCCCGCCTGCGGCCCCGCCCCGGTCCCAGATCTCACCCCGCCCACCAGCGCCCGGCCCCGCCCCGGCCCCGCCCCCTC